>NC_087214.1:38329089-38349089 GCF_015104395.2 Macrobrachium nipponense | reverse complement strand
CTTATTCTAACCTCTGACCTCTACTGATTAATTTGCCCTCGCTTCTGTCTTCTGCCCTTCGCCCTCTACCCAGGGCAATACCAGAAAAAACACATTAATTATTACTTGCTGTTGTCGGTTGAAGTGGGAGTTTGTTGTCGTCTTTTCTTGGTTTTCTCTTTGACTGTCGATGATTTTATTCTGTGTCTCCTTATTCGTATATTAAGGTATTTAGTTTACTCGATTACCGACGTCGTTCTATATATATATATATATATATATATATATATATATATATATATATATATATATATATAGTGTGTGTGTGTGCGTATATATATATATATATATATATATATATATATATATTATATATATATATATATATAGTCATATCACATTTCCGTGATTCATATACATATATCGAGCTACAATGTCCTTTAATATCTAATTCGCTCTACCGCGGAATTAATATATATTTTCATATATGCTTAACCGAAGGGGAATTTTTTTCCTCCGATAATAGATTTTGCCTGGACCCAGGGCGCGAACCTATGGATCCTTTCAAAACCCAGGAACGTCAGTGAAGCTTTTACCTACTACACCACCGCGAGAGGCTAAAAGTTCATGTCGCCTCTCACCTCATATACCTTTCGCGCGCAGGTAATTAGTGGTTTGGAGACAACATCAACCCACCTCGACTCCGGTAGTGTTTGTAGTGCTTTTGACAGCACGTAGCCAATCTATAAGTCATATCACATTTCCGTGATTCATATACATACATCGAGCTACAATGTCCTTTAATATCTAATTCGCTCTACCTCTCTGTCTCCAAACCACTAATTACCTGCGCGCGAAAGGTATATGAGGGTGAGAGGCGACATGAACTTTTAACCTCTCGCGGTGGTGTAGTAGGTAAAAGCTTCACTGACGTTCCTGGGTTTGAAAGGATCCATAGGTTCGCGCCCTGGTCCAGGCAAATCTATTATCGAGAAAAAATTCCCCTTCGGTTAAGCATATATGAAAATATATTAATTCCGAGGTAGAGCGAATTAGATATTAAAGGACATTGTAGCTCGATATATATATATATATATATATATATATATATATATATATATATATATATATATATATATGTGTGTGTGTGTGTGTGTATATATATATATATATTATATATATATATATCTATATATATATACATATATATATATACTGATATATATATTATAAAGCTGCATTTAATTAAGAAGTAATGCTTACGCTTTATTGCCAGCATATCTGAATTACCGAATCACTCCTAAGTTATTGTTTAATTCATGTAAAAAAAAAAAAAAAACTCCAAAATGGAAGATTTCTGTTTGACTAACCAAAGATAATTGATCGCAGTCTTGCCTTTCAGGGTAAATCTGTTGAAACTGTCTTTTGATGAAGGAAAGGAACTTCAGTGAAGATTTTATAGTTAATTGGAATCAACTGAAAATGGCACTTACTCAGGAATTGGATGCTGTGTCTTCTTCTTCTTCAGATAAAACCTGTTCCTACGGATCAAGACCCCCACAGGGGCCACTGACTTAAAATTGCACCCGAAAATTATGGATGAATTTGTGTGGATAGATAGACACAGACACGCTCTCTCTCTCTCTCTCTCTCTCTCTCTCTCTCTCTCTCTCTCTCTCTCTCTCTCTCTCTCTTAGATGCTGGTCACCAAGACAAAATTTCTTTTGGGTGTTGAATTCTGCTCACTTTGGGAACGTGATAAAAATGGAAATTGCTAAAGGTAATTATTGTAATTGATGCCAACAACATTTAAGGCGATATTTAGCAGTAATTAATGGTCATTGCTGTTTCCATTTCACGATAAAATGTGATCATTTTGTATAAAACCTGATTCCGTTTTTCGAAATAACTGTGGAGTTTATTTTTTCGAGTGTAAATACGTTTACATATATACATTCATTTACATATATATATATATATATATGTATGTATGTATATGTAACGCCACTGTTGACTAATTTTAAGTAACCGGAGAGTGATTAAACTCAAAATCAAAAGAAAGAGAGAAGGAATCCATGTGAACACCTGCAGTGATTGTCAAACTCTCGGAAGAAGCACTTGTCACAGAAGGCGATCACTTCCGGTCCTAAGCGGGAGAGTTGTAATGAAGCAATTATCAGGAATAGTCTGACGTGATATGAATGGGAGGCTCTGTATTGATTTTGTGTGTGTGTTTGTGTGTGTGTGTGTGTGTGTTTGATACCGTCTTATACAAGCTTCTAAATACATAGAACCTGGATGTCGGTTTAAATTAAAAGTTAAATGTTTTGTTGAAAAATTATGGACGATTTTATGGAATAGATACATTTGGGTTGTAGTCGACTGACTTTGACTCTCTCTCTCTCTCTCTCTCTCTCTCTCTCACACACACACACACACACACACAAGACCAAACACGTCACACAGAATGCTAAAGAGTTAAATGGACTATTCCAAAAAATTGGCGAAACCCCCCCCCCTAACCCCCCCCCCTCCCCCAACCTCTCTCTCTCTCTCTCCTTTATTTTTGTAGTGAAAGGGAAGAGGCCATTTTCAGCTTTCCCTTTGTCTTATTCATTTCTGAGGAAAGGCAACTTGAGGACAACAATGAAAGCAAAAAGTAGCAAGATAAAAGATAGAGCCAAATGATTTAATTAGTTTGATGTCTTATCTATTTTTCTAATTTCTAATAGTGTTTTTTTTCCTTCTTCTATTTCAGGTATGTTCTCTTTCGTGGATTTATCGTGGCATTACGTAACGTACAGTGGCAAGTACTTCAAATTAAACGTAAAAAATAATATATATATAATATATATATATAATATATATATATATATATATATAGTATATATATATATCATTACACTTTGTCACAAGCAGTTTATATTATTCCTAAAATCAGAAGAGGGAGTATCTATCTGAGAGGAGTTCATTAAGGCTTTAAGATGTCTTGTCATTTATTGTCAAAATTCTGTCATTTTACGCATTACTTCTGAAAAATACTGAACGTCAGTAAATATGTTGCCATTCAAAATAAAAGAGAGAGAGAGAGAGAGTAATTACGTTTAGAGTGGGGTGTGTATAATTCACGTATTTCCATCCATTTCCTCATAATTGTTCATAACTCCCGCATATAACTTATCCCAGACCTTTGAAATTTCGAGGTACCAAGCTGCGTTGATGGACACTAATATTGAAGCTCTTCCGGCGCAGATGGAGCAATCTCTTCCTTTAATGAGTCCTTGTGAGAATCAACTTCTCTCCTCAGTTTCGTAGGAAACGGTTCCCAGGTGATCGTCACTTGTCGGGAGGACGGGAGAGCCCTTGATCACTGTTCTTGTGAGGAAGTTCAAGAAGTGGGTGGGAGGAAGTTTGTGGTTTTAAGGAATGAAAGATAAAAGAGATTTGTGACTGAAAAACCATTCGGTATTTCGTGTTGCTCTCCTGTCTGAGGAAAAAAGAATGCTCCATGATTTTTACCTGATGTGAGACTGACATGAAGAATGAGGCTGTATAAAAATGAGAGAAATAAGTATTATTTGATTAGTGGACATTTATCTCGTTCATAACCAGTGTTTATTGCCCACAAACCGTAGACCGATCCTCACTGTGTACAACTTGTAATGGCATCATTATTGTGATTTTTATTGGTCTAATTATCAATCTGATGGTGTGTCATATTAAGAGGACTTTTGTTCTTGTTACTTCACAAGGAATATATTTGTTCATTAAATGATTTCTTTCTCACTTTATAGTCACCTGTTTTATTATTTTGTTTTATTCGTAGCCACAAGAGTATCATTGATTATAAATCATAGTTACTATTACTATAATAAGATGGTCAATTATGGTCTTATCATTCAGTTTCCATTAGCGTTAAGAAATAGATCCATATTTATTATATTTAGAATTTTCCCTTTTCTGACATTTTTATCGAGAGTGAACGAGTCCTGTCTTTTGCCAGTCTTCATCACGGCTAGAAATAACACACACACACACGCACACACACACACACACACACACACGCACACACACAATATCCCTCCTCGGCTCGTCTAAACATATTGAAGATTGAATCCCGAATCCAGACATCCAGCGAAAAGAAGCCAATCTCTGTTGTCTAATGCGACCATTTTCACGCAGACTCCCTGAGATAAACAGTTCTTTTGGAATTAATGAGAGAGAGAGAGAGAGAGAGAGAGAGAGAGAGAGAGAGAGAGAGAGAGATCGTATAATCATCATATTTAACTACTTTGGTTAATGGTTGATAGGGCACAAGATCAAACGCCTCTCCCCCCTCCCCTTCCTGTCCCCTTGCCACCCCCCGTCTGTCATCCTCAACCCCCTCTCCATAAATTGATTATGGTGAGGAGTGAATATGTCATTAAATTGTGACCCTACGTCACCATTGACCATGACTGAGAGACTCATTATCATTATCATTGCAGTTCCCATCTGGATGTGGCCTTTGGTGATTCTTCCTCACTCTTTCCTGCCTCTGTGTCCCCCCTACAGTTGATTCATTCTCTCAGTCAATGAAAGAAAGAAGCGATATTGCGTCAGTGCGTGACGAAGACACTTTCATTCATGGCCAAGAGACGTTTCATTATCATTATGTCTTGGATCTTCAGGGCAGATTTACTACGATTACTACTACATACTACTACTCGTATTTACTATGATTTACTGCATACTATTAGCCATATTTACTACGATTTTAATACTTACTACTACTAATATTTACTACTATTTCTACTACTACCCAAATAACCGAAACGTGGACATATGATGATATTTCAGTTGGTTTTCTTCTTTCAAGTTAAGGAGATTTTTCAAGTGAAACAATAATTGCAGTCCATTTAAAATGCTTTTGTGTTGCTTCAATTACTGAGGATTACTGGACTCGTGGAGTGATTTTAGCCTAATTATTTTTTTACGTTCTCTCTCTCTCTCTCTCTCTCTCTCGTTTTTTCAGCAGTTACGTGGCTTTGAAACTGTTAGTTTGATTGCAATCAAATTTGCTTTTATCTTGAACAATTAAATTTCACCTTGTACTGATGCAGTGCTACAGTCGTATGCGGCAATTATTAAAGATCTCTGGAATTTCATTTTGGTTGACCCTGTAGATCTCTATAAATCCACTCTATTCATTTTCGTTATATTTCCTGGGAAAAGCTGACTTTTTGTATGGAAGAGAGGCGAGAACAACGAGCGATGGAAATTCCTGCCCGATTTTATCGAAGGAAGAAGAAAAACGGTGGATCCGATTGGATTTCTCTTCTTCTTTCTCCCTCTTGTGTGACATTTGGTCCTCAACATTGAATTTATTCTGAATACATCTTTCTCCTCCCCCCCCCTTTTTTTATATTTATATATCTGCGAACAAAAGTTTTTTTTATCTGTCAGATTAAAAATTTTATTATTATTATTTTTTTTTTGCACAGCCAATGGGAAAGTGTTCTCTACTTAAGGGCAGAAATCTTTGTTATTGTTTAATTGTCTCCCCCAGGTTCTATTTTAGTGACGCAGAATCATTGCTCTCTCTCTCTCTCTCTCTCTCTCTCTCTCTCTCTCTCAAAATGGGAAGTAAAAAGCCTCTTTTGGGTCTTCGAAGAACAATTTTTAACCTCTGGAAATTCGATTTTTATTTTTTTTCATTAAGTTTTTAGGCAAAGAAAGGAGATTGACACAACAGAGAGAGAGAGAGAAAGAGAGAGAGAGAGAGAGAGAGAGAGAGAGAGAGAGAGAGAGAGAGAGAGAGAGAATGTTTGAGGCCACATACCGTACTTTGAGGTTCCAAGCGCAAAGTTATTTTAATACTTATTGTGGAAAATAAAAAAAATAAAACAATTTATTATTGTCATTACTGCTCTTACAAGTCAATAAGTCAATGATAGCTAAGATTTGTTCATGTATATGAACACTGCAAACATTATACATATGAATACATAATTTCATTTATATAGGTTTTGAACATTTATGTGTATTATGTAAATATTATTATAAGTGTACATATCTAATGAATTGTGAATATTGTCATGTATCCGTAGACGAGTACATGAAAATGTCTTCCCCAGAATCTATAGTTTTAGAAAAATCCAGTCAGGAATATAGTTCAGCGTCCTTAAATCCTCCCTATGGAACTGAGGCTTTCTGGAATCCCTTCAGAAGGATGGGGATGAGGTTGGGTGACCTGAGGTGACCTTGGGGAAAGGGAAGAGGACCCACGAAAAATAAATGTCTAGAGAACTCTAGAACCGTTTACTATATTTAGAGCACATCTCTTGGAATCCAGTAAATTCCTTCTTCTCGAAAAAGTAAAAGCAACCATTTTTATTCCACTTCATTAGTTGAATGAGAAACGCGTGATGGTCCTCGTTGTGGCCATCTTGGAAACTTCAGGGTCTGAGGAGGTCACTTTTATGTCCAGAGACAAGATTGGGTCAAGAGCCGCTACAATTGCGGTGTCAAATTGGCTTTGCGTGAGTTTACCCTTTTGAATCCACCAGGGATATGCCTCTCTCCGTATCAGGACAATTAACCCCCTAGGATAATTACTTCAAGGACAATTACCCCCCTGATCAACTCATTTTATAAATGGTTAAGCATAATTTGAATGAAACTGATAAAATATGGTTTAAAGTATTTTTAATGTATACAAATGCATTTACATACAAAATCCTTACAAGAAAGTTAAAAGAAGTCATAAAACATTAAAACGAAAGTTGAAAAAGTCATAAAAAACATTAAAATGAAAAGTAAAAGAAATAGTTTAAAAATGCAGATTATACGCAATACTTCGGAAATATTGTACCACAACTCTATTTCCATAAGTTTTAGTGACTGAAATAATGCGGTTTGCAGCATCTAAAGATTTCTTTCGAGATGCTGTCCAGGAAAACCTGCAAAAGATTGAACCTTCTGTATTTGTTGTCATGAATGTTTTTCTTTCAATGCATGTTAAAAACTTCCAAATATTTGGATGACAACAACCAACATTCGCTAAGAAACTCCTGTGCCTCCTTCGACTGCATTATTTGTTCTAGGAAGTTCATCTGCCGTTCTGTTGTACATACTCCACAACTCTATTTCAAACAATGGTTCGTGCCTTCTTCCTCTTCGACATAGACGTCCTAAGTACGTGTCTTCAAAGTAGTCTTGCAATGGATATGTTTCAGGGTGGAGGAATTCACAGAGTTTCGAATTATTTTTCGACAGCACAGGCCGGTACCAAAGCTAAAGCTGCTAGCATTTTAATTGCGATGGAAAACTCATTATCCTCTAGGTATCGCTGCTGAAATCCATAAGATTGAACTTTTCCATATACACTTTGGCAAAGGTGAAAAAAGCACCCCTTTATTTCGGATTGTGGGAATGCCAGTTGTAAGCTATTAATCATACCCTTTTCAAAGTCGACCGTGATAGTCTTTGGGGTAAATCATGTTTCAGTAGTTTTAATTGCTCCAGTAGGTTTGAGTAAGTTGTTTGGCTTTTATCTGGTAAAAGAGCTTACATTAAAGGAACTGAACGATTATTTATCAAAGCATGAATCGTGTATAATTGTAAAAATATCCGAGGCACTGTTTTGAACGTTCCATCTAGCGACCAATTCAATGGTTCCACAATCCTCAAAGTATTTGCTGCGCTGTTTCCTCTGTATTGATGGCTCGCATATTGACTCTTTGGATAGTTTTCGCAGCTTCCATTTTCGCTTTAGATGGCGCTTGGGTGTGATTATGAAGAGTACCAATAACTTCCCTTCGTTGAATATGAACTTTTACCTTCGCTTTGCAACTGGCTTTGTTTCTTCTTTCTTCCACACTCAAAAGACACAACACCATTTGCCAAGTCTTTCTGCTTAACATATATATATATATAGTATATCTATATATATATATATATATATATATATATATATATATATATATCCATCAAGCACTAGTCTGTCTTTTCCTCTAGAAAGATCTTCTGATAAATTCCATGTTGCTTAGGGGATCTTGTTGTTTAACTAAATGTCAAGAAAAGAAATACATGCCAAGAACATAAATAAGGAAATTTTTCTTGAAACCATTTAAGAAAATTTTAGTTTATAAACAATTTTCAGAAACTGTTTAATTGTACTTAAGAGTAATTTAGAGAGCAAAGACAGTTTAAGGAAAAATGTTTTTGTATCAATGAGAGTAACGTCACTTTAAGTAATTCTAGTCTGTTAACCATTGTTAACCATGGGGGGGTGGGGGGGGGGTGGGGGTAGTTGTCCTCGGGGGTATTGTCCACGGGGAGTAACTGGCCTAGACCCTATGTGCTCTTAGAAACATAGATGCAAACACTGATTTTTAACCTTATTGTTTTGTCTAGAACAGAAATGCACATAGGAAGAAATAGTAGGTTTCTGTAAACATATATTTAAACCTCCACTACTGTTTCTCCATATGAGGACATCCAAAAAGGGTAGGCATCCATCTTTTTACATGGGATTTCCTTTATAGAAAATTTAATGATGGTACTAATTGAATTTAATTCTGGCAAAAAAGATTTACATCTTCGTTCCCTGGCCATACACAAATGTTATGTCATCAACATATCTGAAAAAAAAAAACCAAAAAACAACCTTGCGTGGAATAAGGTTGCATAATATTTTCTTTTTAAAAAATAAAAAAAACCATATATAAGTTACTTAGCACTTGGGAAACAGGGTTCCCATTGCCATAACAAAATTTTCTGAATAAAATTTTCCATTAAGTTCCAAATTTAGTCTTTTACACATAATTTGATCAGTTCAATTAAGGTGCTTTTAGAATGGTTGCTGGTCTAAGCCTCCTTAAGGAGATCAGTAATTGTTGGACCAGCTTAAATGTGGGTATACCAGTTTTGAGCCATAGGCAACCTCTAGCATGCTAAGTTAATGCCTCCATCATCAAAACGGATTTCTGCCCATCTCTTGGTGCTGGTCTAAGTCTCCTTAAGGAGATCGGAGGGAGGGAGGGGGGGTAGTGGGTGCCATGACTTCCTTGTTTTCTAATAAGGAAAGGCTAAACCCACCTGATGAGCCCTTTGGCAAAGGGTGAAACCTCATGATGATGATGATATAATAATAATTAATATAATAATCTAATAAATAATAATAATAATAATCCTAATAATAATAATAATAATAAATCACCATATATATGGTATGTATATATATTATATATATAATATATATATATCTATATGTATATATATATATATATATATATATATATTATATACTATATGAGACACCTTTTCTGGAATCTGTTTGATTCCCATTTTGAACAGGGAATCGAAGAGATTCCAGAAGGCTCTCTGCAGAGATTTTTTTTAATGCCTGTACCATAAGTATCTATGGATTTGTTGTATTTCAAGACTCATGGTTCTATAATAATAATAATAATAATAATAATAATAATAATAATAATAATAATAATAATAATAATTAATAATAATAATAATAATAAACTGTTAAAAAGAATGGCAGAATTAAGCGAGTTGATTTTATATATTGTTTTTTCTTTTTTCTTACAATTCGCTTCTCAGGCTCAGTGATGTTTCTGAGTAACTGGCCAATATTCATATTGGGAATTTTCAAGAATTGTAAATGCTGAAGGTAATCTCTTATTTTATTGGAACAGGATCTCAGGTCTAGGTTAAGCAGGGGTCGTCGTCAGTGCCGGTACGACCCTGCTTGACCTGGACCCGATATCCTGTTGTAATAAAATAATAGATTACCTTCAGCATTTCTAATTCTTGAAAATTCCCATATGAATATTGGCCAGTTACTCAGAAACATCGCTGAGCCTGAGAAGCGAATTTTAAGCAAATAGTAAAAACACTGTATAAAATCAACTCGCTTAATTCTGCAAATCTTTTTAGCTGCATTTGCCTAAAAGAGGGTCTTCTAACAAAATAATAATAATAATAATAATAATAATAATAATAATAATAATAATAATAATAATAATAATAATAATAATAATAATAATAATAATGTAATATAAAAATTCTCAATATCATTGGTCACTTAATGGCGATGAAAATCCACAATTAGGTAGTGGAATTTTCATTTATGGGAATATATATATATATATATATATATATATATATATATATACTATATATAATATATATATATATATAATATATATAGGTAGTGTGTGTTTGGTGACGAAGCAGAGGAAAATTTTTTTTTGGTCTCTCACTGGCGTCCATTCAGTATTTTGTTTGTTTGTTTGTTGTTTGTATGGTGCTTTTAGGTTGTGGCAAAATAATAACTTCTTTTCGTTCCAACACCTTCCACGCCACTGCTTCCTCTCCATTCTTCCTAAGAAAAACACCAACAGTCGTTGCTTGGAGTCGACCTCCAAGCAAACCTCTCCTAAACTGTGGATGGTTCCCAACTTTCCTAATTGACTGAAAACAAACTTCTCTCATTTCATCGGCTCCTTCCTGTTGTCCAAGAGAGGTTAGCGCCTCTACACGGCAATATATCGATGCAGCTTCGCTACAAAAACAAAACCTAACTTCTTGTAGGTAGACGGCTGAGAGACGTAGAGGCCAGCTCCTTTCTCTAGAAACCAAGGAATACCGATGCTGAGACGGAAGTCACGACATGGGAGGGAATGGTGCGAATAAAGTTTGCATAAGATGAAGTGGAATGAAACACGAACAAGGCGTGATCCGACCTCCAGCTTGCTCGGGACGTGTGCCAGATTTTCCCTTCACGCGCTTAAGTTGTAAACATTATATTCCTAATTTTCAACATGAATAAAAAGGTGCCTGTTGATGGAAATGGCTCAGAACTAAAATAGAATTATTATTATTATTATTATTATTATTATTATTATTATTATTATTATTATTATTATTATTATTATTATTATTATTATTCAACATAACATTAGTGACGAAAATTAAAGTGCGCATTTTCCCCTCAACTAGTCTAGGAGCCAAATGCCTCTATCTGTTAAAATAAGGGATTTACGCTACACGGTCAACCCCTTACGTTTTGATGCATTTATAAGATAGATTAATATATAGCACACCATCATCGGGACGGCTCTTAAAAATCTGGCCCTTCCAACACCTAAATATTGCCATAAATAGCTCTCTAGATTAATCTATCTTGTTCGCGTTGGCCACTTTCATTAAATCTTATGCCATATGATTGTTTGTTTATATTTTCACGTAATATTCTGGTAAAATTACCTTGACAAATTAAAGATGGAAATGATTTACCAAAAAATGACACCCATAGGATTTTGGATCCTTTTTTAAATGAAACAAATGATGACTGGGGAAATTTACCGAAAAATTTCTACATCTTGGTTCAATAATCAAGCTGCAATTCATAAAATATCATAGCTAAGATAAAAAAAATTTACCCAAATTTGTTAAATTTACTAGAAATTATATATAAAAAACCACCTATTAATCTAAACTATCGGTCAAGTTTGATATTTGCATAAAACTTGGCCCAACCTCAGAAATACTCATGTGGCACCAACTTAGACAAAGCATGATAAATAGTACAGTATGCCTTTAAATAATACTGTTTTCTCTCATAACTAAAAATTAAATCAGATGTAAGGGATATGAAAACACAGTACAAAAAGAGTAGATTTGATTTAAATGAAGTCTCATATGACCAATCGTTGGCCATAACTCCACCCAGTCTTTACAATTTAGTTACACTTCTGCTTTCTGATGCAATTCCAGATAATGTAGGTAAAAATGAACTTCTTGTTAATCCTCAAGATATTCATGAAAGTGTTTTAACCATCTCACAAGACATTGTGTCTGCCGTAACTGGTTTGCATACACCCAAGCATGTTGGTTTAGCTGTATATGTGTATCATAAAACTAGGAGCAAAGATATATATATATATTAATCCTGTCGAAGAAGCCTCCTTTGCTACACGATCTACTTTTTTCGTTTTTTTTTTTTTTTTTGGGGGGGGGGGACGGTTCCTTGGCCCTTCTCGTTTTCATTCTCTGCCACATCACTTTTTCCTTATTTCTTATTCGGATTTTAGTCTGACGTCGGTCCTGACCTCAGGAAAATTCTAACTTTCCTTACGACATAAAAGGAAAAAAAACTTTAATCAGGTTTTGTTCAACTGCAAATAATTACTTTTTATTTTTACTCTCTCTGGAAGTTGTGATGTTTCATTGATACATTTATTTGTCAGAAGGTTGTTAAGCTTTTGCCTCTCTGTTTATTCTTGGGAAATGAAAAGGGGTTTGATAGAGAGAGAATAGATGGTATGAACACAAATTTTCTAAAAACGTCGAGATGTTGAATTAAACATTCCAGCTTCAAAGTTTGACGAGAGAAAAAATATTTAATGTTTCACTTTCTGAGAATTTACAAAATGTCTGACAGACTTCTGAAGAAGAATCAGCGCTATGTACATTGTCAAGTCTTCTCAGGGTTTATAATTAGCGCTCTTGGTAAACCAGCGTTTACTAACACATACACACACACACACACACACACACACACTCAGAGAGAGAGAGAGAGAGATTCCCTTTCCCCTTCTTTCTTTTTTCTCTTTTTCTTTTCCTCCTCATTCATCTACTTCGTCTCCTCTTCTTCCATTTTTCCTCTTTTGATCCTTCCCCTCTTCCTCCTCCTAAAACGCCAATTCCCAACTGGATTAATCCAACGTTGCTGGAAGAATCCAAACCGCCCAATCAGTCACATCCTGGAATCCAGCGCTGAGAATCACGGCTGGATTAAGTAAAAATCATACACGATTCGCCTCCGCCTGGAACGCTGAACTGGAATCTGGATGAGTGGTTGCTGCGCCTGGAATTCGGTCTGTGGGAACCTGTTGGCGCCTTCGTGTGGAAAAGGTCGTCTGGCCTCGCCTCCATTCTGCTGCAAATGGCCACCGTCTTCGTTTCAGAGTCCACTGGCAAAGGGATTGAAACGAAAGCACAATTTCCAATATTCAGGGTAAATTTAGAATCCCTCTGAGGTGGGAACTTACTATTTTATTTTTTACTCCAAACGGCAATAGTATTAGCCTTTACAACCCAAACTCTAAAGCTCAACATCTTCTTTTTTTTCTTCTTTTTTTTGTTTCAGCAATATTATTTAGGTAGGCTTTCCAATTAAAATCCCTGGACTTGCATTTCTTTCGATTCTCGCGTGAATATCACAACTCAAAATAACTCTCAATTGTGTGGTTGAGTAAGCAATGGAATGAAACATAAAATTGAGGCCATGGGGCAAGCGCTGGGACCTATGAGGTCATTCAGCGCTAAAACAGAAATAGAGTAAAAAGGCTCTAGAGGTGTAACAGGAGCCAAACCTTTTGCAGTTCTGCTATGAAACACTTGTCAGGAGACGGCTGAGGAGAGTAAGATGGAAGAAAGAGAATATGAACGGAGGTACAGCAAATGAATGAAAGGGATTGCAGATAGGGACAGAAGGAAGAAACTTTGCACAGATCCTGAAGTCAAACCTGCCTACAGAACAGTGCACCCAGTGTTCTTAAGTACTCGAAATACTCAGCATTTTGCCAAAACCGTCGAAAGTGTGACGCCTCAAAGGCCCACCCCTTGCACAACATCTCGCGACCCCCACCCCCCACAATTCGGCACTCCTCCTCCGCTAATGGTCCCCCCCCCCAAACCCCCAACCCCCCATCCCCCCAGGTGCTGTGTCAGTGTTTGCAACTGCCGACCGGCGAGGTTGTAGGAAGAGCATTCCGGGTGTTGCTAAAGGATGTTTTTGTCCTTCGCTGCGTCACAAACACACAAACATACACACGGGAATGTATATGTTGATATGTTTGCTCCATTTGAATTTGTCTCCTCTCACGAGGCAAAGTCTCTCTTGAAAAATAGATGTAGTATATTTATACGTTACGTTCGTTTAAGTTAGATATTTCCTGGACAAAACTTGTATGAGTAAATTCAGCATGATTCTGAAACTTTCCAAATTAATATGAGGCTGTTCTTTATCTTTACAAATGGATCCTATAACTCGGATAAGAGCGGAGAAAGAACCTGGCAAATTCCTACAGAAAAAATGATATCTGAAAACTCAGAAGAAATGTCTCAAAAATGACAATGAAATTACTCACGTTTTGACGAAGACCAAACATAAACCTTTAGCCCTAAAATACCACATACAATGAAGCAGACGAAGAAGAGGGAGACAAAAAAATCGTAAACAATTGAAAGAAGACACAATGAGGCATCTTTCGTTGAATAAATATCCCAGTCCAAAATCTAATTCGGGGAAGGGTCCATCTACGTCCATCTGAACTTTACCCCCAAAATAAATGAGGAAAGACTAAATGCTGTCGAGAGCTAACTTGAGGTGACATTTCGATAGATTTAACGACCGAAGTCAATAATGTTGATGAAAATTTAACTTGAGATTGAAGAAAGATTTTGTGAGGTGATTAGTTTTTAAAATTGAAGAAAATACTATCGATGAAAAATACCTCTTGAATAATGAAGGTATTTAGAATTTTAATAATACAATTAAGAACCATCTCTCTCTCTCTCTCTCTCTCTCTCTCTCTCTCTCTCTCTCTCTGAGGAAAAACGAATGAACGACCTCAACATAATTTATTGCTTTATTTGAGTGACCTCGGTTCCTCTTTCCCAATTCGTTCCGGAATATTTCTCTTTCCCTAATTCTCTTTTTTTTTTTTCTATTATTTCCTTCTTCCTTGAGCGAGAAACCATAAAGAAAATACGAGAGAGAGAGAGAGAGAGAGAGAGAGAGAGAGAGAGAGAGAGACTGGATGCCTTGTCAACCTACAATAAGTGTATGGGGGGGGGGGGGGAGGGTAACTTGCCAGGTTGAGGAAATCAATCAGTGCAGCCAAGTCCTCGGGACAAAGTTCGTAAGGGGGCAGTCCCATATGTTCACTGTGACGTAATCGCCTTTATTTCTATTGTTCCTTTATAGTCTTGTCCATTATCTTTTATGTCTCAATTTGCTGACAAATTTTTTTTCAGATATTTTATGTTTTTTCTGTATTTTCTTTTGAATTCACTCTCTCTTGGAGCAGAGGGTTTTGTTGCATTAAACATCAGAGTTCCTTCTTGAGCTTAAATAAGGAAGGCATCAAGAGTTTGGCTCCTCTCTTCTTCTTCTTCTTCTTCTTTTGGAAACTTTGTTGAACTTTACTTCCTCCTTTTGATTCTCTCTCTCTCTCTCTCTCTCTCTCTCTCTTCTCTCTCTCTCTCTCCTGAAAGTCTTCCCAACTTTTCTTTCCTTTCGAGGGAGAAAAGTTTTATCTTTTATCATGGGAAGGCAGCGTCAGTGTTTAATCTCTCTCTTCTCTCTCTCTCTCTCGTTTACTGGGATTTCTTAGGTCTAACGTTTACACGACTACTAACAAGGGAACTGATTGTTATAAGCAAGGTTATAAGCAGCTCAGCCTACTGTAAAGGGCTAGTAGTCTACAGGCCAACAGAGAGAGAGAGAGAGAGAGAGAGAGAGAGATAATTTCAACAGCTGCATCCAACATTGTCTATGTAAGATAACTATTGATTTAGTTTAATAAACCACAAGACTTTTACCCTAAAACAGTTTATTTTTTCAAAACAGAGGTTTAATACGTTAAACACTGCTTGCCTGGGGGTTCTATTGAAAAACCTTAATACTGAAAACCCTCACCGACTTTAAAGTATTACACACTGTTAAGTTGAGGCTCTGAGATATCTCCAAAATGTCCAAGTGCAGGCAATGAATGACATGGGGTCCCTTCGTACTTGACGGACTTTGTCACTTGGGAGAAGTCCGGACTCCAAAGTGTCCATTAAGTTGAAATGCTACTGTAACTGAACGCAATACCTCCTGACTATCGTGGTTTTCGGAATCTAATCTCTTTGACTCTTCCAAAAATCTAGAATTGTTCACCGTCAATATCCTCTGCAGACAAACCGGAAACAACTGTCTGGATCATTTCCTCAAATATATTATTTCCCCAAATAAAATTCCACACAAGAGCCCAGTCATACGCTACACTCCACGTAACAATGACGGCCCACAAACACTACAATGATAAATCTCATTCAAATCCTCTATAAAAAAGGAAAACGATTCGGGGACTATTAATAAAAACCTAAATGGAGGAAAAATCATTTCCACGTCCCGTGAAGTTCGTCTGAGCAGAAAAGGCATTTGTGGATTCCGTCACAATTCCAAAATGAAATAAAAAAATTTTCAGCCGAATGTAACCCAGATTTAATTCCTATTCCCTCTCATTTTCGTCACTGCAATGACCTCTGTGGATATTACCTCGATATTCGCTGGCTTTTAAAGTATGTTGCAGAGAGGAAAGTGGATATTACCTATCAATAATCTATTGCCCTGCAGAATTTACCATAATATTCTCTGTTCGATATAAAAGGAAATAAAACTGAATACCTGGGCGATAATAAAACCTATTGAATAACTCAATGAATGGATGGAATTTAAGCCATATGGCCTGGTACTGGATTAGAGATGTCTCGGATGCCTCAAAATGGGATTTGCAGATGTGGATACATTTTTCCAAAATCTGCGGATGCGGATATCAATCTATTGAATTTGCGGATGCAGATGCGGATATTTGATGACCATGCCTGTAAATCTAAATCATTCATATATATTAATTTGTTAAAGACGATTTTCAGCCACAGCATTCAAAGTTGTGTGTACCACATATTATTTGATGTACTCATTGAATGTATAAAAAAGTGATACTCCTGTATGAGTGTGTAAACTTTCATGTTCATTACATGGTAAGGGTAACAAAACTAAGAGCCATTCTTTGCATGAGAGAGAGAGAGAGAGAGAGAGAGAGAGAGAGAGAGAGAGAGAGAGAGAGAGAGGAGACAAATTTTCCTAAAAAATGCAATACCCTGCCATTATGATTACAACAACTGTAAATGACATGAAATTACAAAAACAAATACGCTATAAAACAAATAAGCCATAACTGAGCTACTTATAAAGTAAATACTGTATGAAATGTGTAACTGTGTATCATCATATTCAGTATAATAAAACGAAAATGCCAAATTTAGCAAAAAAATCTACTTTGAGCTATGATGTATGAGCATGAACTACTGAACACTGAGCAGGGGGTGATATCCGCACATCCACTTCCTCAAACTGCAGATACGGATGTGGATATTGCTTCCAATGCTGATGCGGAAGTTAATTGTGAATGCAGATGCGAATTCATAAAAAATACGGATAATCCGCGGATGCGGATATCAGCTACTATGACCTCCGTTTGAGTGTCATTTCCCGCAACAAACAAATCGAGAGAAGAAGAAACTGTATCTGCTGCCAATATGTCGCTGTTCCTGGACTACTAAAGGATTAAGATGAATTCCACTCATCGGGTATTAGACCTTCATTGAAATGTCTTCCTGCCTTTAATTAGTTTAATCCTTTGTTGAATTTATGACCAAAATTATTACAAGAATGAAAGCTACCTGGATTTGAACAGTTGGGGCGTTTAAGGTTATATCAATTCAAACGAATACACACACACATATATACAACTATAGGCTACATAATATACATACGTACATACATATATATATATATATATATATATATATATATATATATATATAATATATATATATATATATATATAATATTATCCCCTATAAATTTACTCGGGTCAGGCATCAGCAAAAGCCCCTGTTAACTTATCATGCAGTTATATGGTTCCATTCTTGTCATTGGTGCAACCATCTCAGTTTTCTGATTAAACTCCGAGTATTCTTGCTGTAGTTTGTAGTTGACTAAACTTCATCTGCCCTAAGCCCTACGAGAACAGTAGTTATCTGCCGTAAGCCCTAAAAGCCCAATGGTATTTGTTTCTAAAGCCCAAGTCCATTGATACTGAGAGAGCTGTCATTGTCAAGAGCCTCAGCGCCATCTGTTGTCTCCTACAGACAACTTCTCGTCTCTCTCGTTCCTTGGCTGATCAGATGACTGCTATCAAGACCTGTCACTTATTCTCTCTATCTCACAATCTTTCTCCATTTACTATATTAGTGGGTATGCTCGTGAATGTGAAGGTGTTTTGGAAACAGTATCTAACAGAAAATGCAATAATGATAGATAAGAAAATCAAGGAAAATCAGGTGGAAATTAGTACCAAAACACCGAGTCTGAATATATCAACCGCTAGTGCTTCTGATTTCATTGAGAGAGAGAGAGAGAGAGAGAGAGAGAGAGAGAGAGAGAGATCCACGCAGATTCAAGACTCGCCTTAAGGCGACGAAAGAAAATGGGAATTAATAGAAGGGGAGACTAACGAAATATTTCCAATCAAGAAATGGTGAGTATTATTGCATTCGAGTAAGTTATATATAAAGACTTAAATCTATATCTAAGGGGAGAGAGATGAACGAACGACAAGATAAAACAAGCTGATAAGAAGATATTGGAATTCGTACTTAGAAATAAATCAGTTCAGGCGAAAAAAGTGAAACTTACTAGAAGAGGGAAGAACTTACATGGAAACAGAAAACGGAGCAAGGCGTTATGAAGCTTAATGGAATATACATAGAGAATACAACAGGAAATATACATAAAATATACATTAGGAAATAGTATACATAGAATATACATCAATCCTGAGGGATATGAATCCTTAGGAATTCCAAACCTTTGGCGAGAACTAGATACGAATAAGAAACAAAGAAACAACAATAAAATGTCAAGGGAGGAATAGCTTCCATTTGTAACATATTCATTTGCACAATAACACCCTCACACGCACAATATTTTTGCCAGGCAGCTACGGAGCCAACCTACTAAGCCACTAACCTTCTCCATCCGCAATGCTGGGCAAATGTGGCTTTGGTTCTTTCGTGGATGGTTGATCACCAGTGATTAATAATTATCACTGAGAATGTTGCCTAATAAATCATTTTGAAAACTATAAAATATACTTAAAAATATACTAATTGCTTCACAGTATTCTAAGAGAGAGAGAGAGAGAGAGAGAGAGAGACTTCTTAGCTTACATTAGTTTCAATCATATCAATTCTTGATCTAAACACGCAGATGTTGGCAGTTAGAGAGAGAGAGAGAGAGAGAGAGGGGGGGGGGGGAACCTTAACATAAAAGGGTGAAATCACGTAGGGCCAATTTGTCCCCCAAAATGGGGTGAGCCTCATGACCTAATCTTGCCTCCGGCCATAAAAGTGACCACAGCCTCGGAATTTTCAATGATGGCAACAACGAGCACCGACTCCTCCTCCTCCTCCTTCGAGATCTCTTCATGGAATGAAACTGCCCAGACGTTGCCCGGATCTCGATTAGAAGATTTACTCAAATTGGAGGGAGGGTGAGTTGGAATAAGTAAACACCACCCCCCCCCCCCCCTCCTCTCTCTCTCTCTCCTCTCTCTCTCTCTCTCTCTCTCTCTCTCTCTCTCTCTCTCCATGCAACAAACTGACACAATATCCGCAAAAATTAACTATCCATAAGAATATCCACAACGCTTGATAAATAGAAAACTTATGATGATGTTTTAATAGTTCCCATACATGCTCATTTAGTTCATACATGAAAGAAAGTCGGTTATTTTACAAAATTTATGATAATTCCACTGGACTATATTTTCTCTTTATATTTATCAGCTGCTCAAACATTTCGTAATAAACATTTTGTTAAATCATCTCGAGGAATGAATGAATGAATGAATGGAACATAACAATTGGGCCGATGGCCAAGTCCTGTCTTCCTCAGCCTATGAGAGAGAGAGAGAGAGAGAGATCTACAAAAAGGCGAATGGACTAACGGTGTCTCGGTCCAAACTATTTCTAAATAAAGAAAAGAACAGGAAGACGAACCCTCAAATACCGACACTTTCCCTATTGGAAACCGAAGCTGCTGCTGCTTCTTCTTGTAACCATTCGAGGGAGAAGACAGAAATCCAGAACCTTCAAATATCCATAACAACGAAAAAACAGCA
>NC_087214.1:38316370-38328589 GCF_015104395.2 Macrobrachium nipponense | reverse complement strand
GCTAAATATTACCCAATAAAACTGTATGGTGGGTTGCTCACATGTCAAGGTTTGACTGTTAATTCTTTTTTTCTTTTTAACTTTAATCAATACAACATCAGCTAATTCTGGAAAGTCAATGCAGACTGACTTATGATAATACAGTAGACTCCCCTATTTGTGGGGATTGGGGGGTACCAGAACCCCCCCCCCAAGGGAATAGCCAAAATGTGCAAGTATTTAAAACCCTTCTACTAATGCTTAGAATTGCCTATTTTGATAGTTATAACATAAAAAGGCCCTCTAAAAATGCTTATAATGCTTATACCCGAGTTTTTTAAGTCCTATCACAAAAGTGCACTTAGTCAGGAAAAAAGGAAAATACAGCAATGTGAATATTTCTCAGTGAAAAATACCGCGAATAATAGGTATATGTATATGGCCCACAGAAAAATCCACAAATAGGTGAGTCCGTGAATTGTTAGTCCACAAATAGTGGGGGTTAACTGTACAGTACAAACAGAGAAATTGCATAACACAAACATGAATCAGACCTGTACTGTACTCAACAAGATTCAGTCTGTGATTGGCGTACTTGAACGGTGTCAGGATGTTGATGGCTGTGTTGAACTAGTCAATATCAGAAGAGGAGGATGGAGATAATAAAGCAGCAAGTTCATCAATTTGCTCCTTTTCAGCTGTTATTTTTTCAGATGTTAGTTCACAAGAAGTAGAGGGTCGAGGCTCAAATGGGGTGGAAGGAGATGTCACTTGAGTCATTTTCTTAGGGAAAACATCTTTTGTAGCTGGTACCGTAAGTTTTTTCGTTCTTCGTAAATGACTCTGTAATTTGCAAGGATGTCTTGAAGCCCTCTCTCAACTTCAGCAAATTGTTACAAATTCAAATCCATTTTACTAAACAGTTTCATACCATGTTCAAATAGGGCAAAGGCCTCTGCCATTGTCTGTCATAAGCTTTTGCCCTGGCTCTTCTTTAATTTTTCTTCCCCTTCTGCTTTTTTTCTCTCTTCTGCAAGCTCAATTAAATCTTCTGCCATTAGCTCTTCATCTTGTAGTACATCTATGAGTTTTTTAATATCTTCCTCTTTAATTTCTAAATCTGAGCTTTTCCCAAGTGACCGTTCAGGCATCAGCTTCAAATACAGTCCTGTTTTGAAACTAAAAAACAAAAACGAATTTAATTCCGTGGACGAAGACGACGCCATCGTGTCCCTCCGAATGCAAGAGAGTTCTACTGAATATGCACGATACTTCTTTCCCCTACCAACTCGACAATATCCCGGAAGATGGATGACAGATAAACCTCGTTTAACCTGACAGAACCCCCGTAGTTCCTAGGCCATCTGATATACTTTAACTTTGACCGTTAAACTGGATAAACTAAACTTCCTTCCTTTTGAAAACGAAAACTGTATAATGTCTTGAATCAACATAGTATATCTTCTGATACTCTGTTCAACTTTGACAGTAAACATTAGTGATGAAACTTTTTTCAGGGAAAAGACAAATTACACAGTTCTGGAATCAACAGATGTCTTCAGATTAACAGTTCAACTTTGGCAGTAAATTTGGTGATAAACAAACCAACTTACATTCTTTCGAAATTCGAATTGGAACACAAAATTTAGGCGATGGCCAAGCGCTAGGACCAATGAAGTCATTCAACGCTAAAAAGGGACAATAAGATCATAAAGGTTTGAAAGTTGTAACAGAAGTTGAAGCTCTGTGAAACAACTGTCAGGAGAGGGTTGACGAAAGTAAGATGGAAGAAAGTGAATATGAAAGGATGTATAGTAAAAGGAATGAAAGGGGTGTCAGCTATGGGTCGAATGGACGCTGCAAAGAACTGTAAGTGATCCCCACAGTGCACCGCGTGAGGTGCATTGATGGCACTACTCTCTTAAGTGATGTATTCTTTTGGAAAACTATCAACTATGCAATTCTGAAGTCAACATTCTTTTGAGACTATTGAACAAGGCATAAAAAATACAAATAAATAAAAAAGTAAACAAACAAAAACAAAAGCAGACGTTTACTCTCCCGCCACAATCACAAATTTGATGTTAAAGAAACCTTACTTTTGACATTTAAATAATTCATTCACAAAAGTAATGGAATAGGTTATTTTATATTTGGTCACGAGACACGAGAAGCAAATATTTGCTTAGACACCAAATAGATGTACTTCACTGAAGAATTTCTACATGATTAATGTACCATAATTCATATGTACTATTTATAGATATTTATGTACCAGTTAACATGAATAATTTATGTACAATTAAAAATGAAATTCCAAATAATTGTATGTTGCATACACATTGTAAATACGCATATTTGATATCTTTAACAAACACTTGAAGTATATATACAACTTTCCAACTCAAGTTACTTTATTTTGTACCTAAATTTGAACTTAGGAGAAACATCAATGACTTTGTTTTTCCAAAAGTGAACGAAACCCAGACATAAATATTCAGGTCGACTCCATCTGGTTCTTGCAGCAGACAAAGGGAAGGATTACAATGCCATTATATATGAGAGAGAGAGAGAGAGAGAGAGAGAGAGAGAGAGAGAGAGAGAGAGTCAGGTTTGATGAAGCTTCGTTAACCAAGTAATGGTTTCTTCACACCACAGTGAAGCATGTGGTCGGAAACTTATCCCATACATGTTGAAAACAAGTCAACAGCCGTAACAGGAATACGAATCTTTGGCAAATACTATATAATCAAATGAAGCACCGGTTAGGACAACCAACAAGCCGATAACAAGTATTCAAGTTTGTGATGTGTCAGTGATAAGTTGTAAACATATAACTGACACATCACAAAACTTGAATACTTGTTATCGACTTGCAGTTCTGAGCAACCTGAGCCTAACAAGGTTCAACAAAACAATCTTTACGAAGCCAATCAGCCCAAAGCTTAGAAACCACTTCAGGCACAGATTCAAGGGTGTGGGGCCTGGCAACTGCATCCCTAAAAGATCTGTAAATTAACCAGAAGGCTGTACTTTTGTGGAACCACCCCTCCCAAGGCGGAAATGATGTGTATTGATCATTTCGTCTAGATTAGAGATGTCTCGGATGCCTCCAATGGATTTGCAGATGTGGATACATTTTCTTCAAAGTCTGCGGATGTGGATGCGGATATCGATCTATTGAATTTGCGGATGCAGATGCGGATATTTGATGACCATGCCTGTAAATCTAAATCATTCATATATATTAATTTGTTAAAGACGATTTTCAGCCACATCATTCAAAGTTGTGTGTACCACATATTATTTGATGTACTCATTGAATGTATAAAAAAGTGATACTCCTGTATGAGTGTGTAAACTTTCATGTTCATTACATGGTAAGGGTAACAAAACTAAGAGCCATTCTTTGCATGAGAGAGAGAGAGAGAGAGAGAGAGAGACAAATTTTCCTAAAAAATGCAATACCCTGCCATTATGATTACAACAACTGTAAATGACATGAAATTACAAAAACAAATACGCTATAAAACAAATAAGCCATAACTGAGCTACTTATAAAGTAAATACTGTATGAAATGTGTAACTGTGTATCATCATATTCAGTATAATAAAACGAAAATGCCAAATTTAGCAAAAAAATCTACTTTGAGCTATGATGTATGAGCATGAACTACTGAACACTGAGCAGGGGGTGATATCCGCACATCCACTTCCTCAAACTCCAGATACGGATGTGGATATTGCTTCCAATGCTGATGCGGAAGTTAATTGTTAATGCAGATGCGAATTCATAAAAAATACGGATAATCCGCGGATGCGGATATCAGCTACTATGACCTCTGTTTGAGTGTCATTTCCCGCAACAAACTCGAGAGAAGAAGAAACTGTATCTGCTGCCAATATGTCGCTGTTCCTGGACTACTAAAGGATTAAGATGAATTCCACTCATCGGGTATTAGACCTTCATTGAAATGTCTTCCTGCCTTTAATTAGTTTAATCCTTTGTTGAATTTATGACCAAAATTATTACAAGAATGAAAGCTACCTGGATTTGAACAGTTGGGGCGTTTAAGGTTATATCAATTCAAACGAATACACACACACATATATACAATACATAGGCTACATAATACATACATACATACATACATATATATATATATATATATATATATATGGTATATATATATATATATATATATATATATATATATATATATATATATATATAATATTATCCCCTATAAATTTACTCGGGTCAGGCATCAGCAAAAGCCCCTGTTAACTTATCATGCAGTTATATGGTTCCATTCTTGTCATTGGTGCAACCATCTCAGTTTTCTGATTAACTCCGAGTATTTCTGCTGTAGTTTGTAGTTGACTAAACTTCATCTGCCCTAAGCCCTACGAGACAGTAGTTATCTGCCGTAAGCCCTAAAAGCCCAATGGTATTTGTTCTAAAGCCCAAGTCCATTGATACTGAGAGAGCTGTCATTGTCAAGAGCCTCAGCGCCATCTGTTGTCTCCTACAGACAACTTCTCGTCTCTCTCGTTCCTTGGCTGATCAGATGACTGCTATCAAGACCTGTCACTTATTCTCTCTATCTCACAATCTTTCTCCATTTACTATATTAGTGGGTATGCTCGTGAATGTGAAGGTGTTTTGGAAACAGTATCTAACAGAAAATGCAATAATGATAGATAAGAAAATCAAGGAAAATCAGGTGGAAATTAGTACCAAAACACCGAGTCTGAATATATCAACCGCTAGTGCTTCTGATTTCATTGAGAGAGAGAGAGAGAGAGAGAGAGAGAGAGAGAGAGAGAGAGAGAATCCACGCAGATTCAAGACTCGCCTTAAAAAAAAAGGCGACGAAAGAAAATGGGAATTAATAGAAGGGGAGACTAACGAAATATTTCCAATCAAGAAATGGTGAGTATTATTGCATTCGAGTAAGTTATATATAAAGACTTAAATCTATATCTAAGGGGAGAGAGATGAACGAACGACAAGATAAAACAAGCTGATAAGAAGATTTTGGAATTCGTACTTAGAAATAAATCAGTTCAGGCGAAAAAAGTGAAACTTACTAGAAGAGGGAAGAACTTACATGGAAACAGAAAACGGAGCAAGGCGTTATGAAAGCTTAATGAATACATAGAGAATGCAACAGGAAATATACATAAAATATACATTAGGAAATATACATAGAATATACATCAATCCTGAGGGATATGAATCCTTAGGAATTCCAAACCTTTGGCGAGAACTAGATACGAATAAGAAACAAAGAAACAACAATAAAATGTCAAGGGAGGAATAGCTTCCATTTGTAACATATTCATTTGCACAATAACACCCTCACACGCACAATAGTTTTGCCAGGCAGCTACGGAGCCAAGCTACTAAGCCACTAACCTTCTCCATCCGCAATGCTGGGCAAATGTGGCTTTGGTTCTTTCGTGGATGGTTGATCACTAGTGATTAATAATTATCACTGAGAATGTTGCCTAATAAATCATTTTGAAAACTATAAAATATACTTAAAAATATACTAATTGCTTCACAGTATTCTAAGAGAGAGAGAGAGAGAGAGAGAGAGAGAGAGAGAGAGACCTTCTTTAGCTTACATTTTAGTTCAATCATATCAATTCTTGATCTAAACACGCAGATGTTGGCAGTTAGAGAGAGAGAGAGAGAGAGAGAGAGAGAGAGAGAGAGAGAGAGAGGGGGGGGGGGGGGGAACCTTAACATAAAAGGGTGAAATCACGTAGGGCCAATTTGTCCCCCAAAATGGGGTGAGCCTCATGACCTAATCTTGCCTCCGGCCATAAAAGTGACCACAGCCTCGGAATTTTCAATGATGGCAACAACGAGCACCGACTCCTCCTCCTCCTCCTTCGAGATCTCTTCATGGAATGAAACTGCCCAGACGTTGCCCGGATCTCGATTAGAAGATTTACTCAAATTGGAGGAGGGTGAGTTGAATAAAAGTAAACACCACCACTCTCTCTCTCTCTCTCTCTCTCTCTCTCTCTCTCTCTCTCTCTCTCCATGCAACAAACTGACACAATATCCGCAAAAATTAACTATCCATAAGAATATCCACAACGCTTGATAAATAGAAAACTTATGATGATGATTTAATAGTTCCCATACATGCTCATTTAGTTCATACATGAAAGAAAGTCGGTTATTTTACAAAATTTATGATAATTCCACTGGACTATATTTTCTCTTTATATTTATCAGCTGCTCAAACATTTCGTAATAAACATTTTGTTAAATCATCTCGAGGAATGAATGAATGAATGAATGGAACATAACAATTGGGCCGATGGCCAAGTCCTGTCTTCCTCAGCCTATGAGAGAGAGAGAGAGAGAGAGAGAGAGAGAGATCTACAAAAAGGCGAATGGACTAACGGTGTCTCGGTCCAAACTATTTCTAAATAAAGAAAAGAACAGGAAGACGAACCCTCAAATACCGACACTTTCCCTATTGGAAACCGAAGCTGCTGCTTCTTCTTCTTGTAACCATTCGAGGGAGAAGACAGAAATCCAGAACCTTCAAATATCCATAACAACGAAAAAACAGCAGTAAATATTCGGGTACATATGGAACCTCGAAGCCAGGTGACAAGGAAAGAAATAAAAAGTACAAACGCGCGCCTCTCTCTCTCTCTCTCTCTCTCTCTCTCTCTCTCTCTCTCTCTCTCTCTCTCTCTCATCTCAATATACACAACATTATTATTATTATTATTATTATTATTATTATTATTATTATTCAGAAGATGAATTCTATTCATAAAGAACAAGCTTCCAAAGAATAATAAGGCGTTCATTAGAGTCATAGCAGTAGTTAATAAAAAAAATACAGAGAGAAGACATCAGTTTAAGGAAAAAAGTAAATTAACAAATAAATAAATGAATAGAAGAAATTAAAGTCATTTATAAAATAAACGGAGATCTTCCTTAGGGCAGCAATGCATGACGTCATCTCAGAACGTTCCGAGGCTTCAATGGAGTCCAACAGAAGGAGCCGAAGAAGTCCCTTTCCGTCGGAGCCAGCGAAGCTTCTCCATCGGTTCCTTGGAGTCTCGTGATTTTGCAGAGGCATTTTTCAGAACTAAGATTATCTCTGATAGTTCTCAAACCAGCAGACATGAAAATGTTGTTTGAAAACTTATTCAATTTGTCTATGTTTTTGTTTGGACCTTTTAAAGGTTTATTTGTTTATAGTGATAATATTACATCGGCATTCGTCCCAACGAATTATATTGTTGACCTTGACACAAGCTTTCGGATGAATATAGATGAGTCTCATGACGGAAATGAAAGTCTGTTCAGAGAACCAAATAAAATCCTCGACGAAAACGCTTGTGGTGTCAAAATAGGACTACATACAGGATGTAACGACGAATCGAAGAACATCAAGTTCACTCTGGAGGAGACCAGCTGTGCTATTGTGGCTCCTGACGAACCAGAAGTGAACAAATCCGAGGCGATTTGTTACGACGAACTGGATTTCGACGACATCGTTATATTGGAACTAAACAAAATAAGAGAAGCTGCCAACAGAGAGAAAGGAAGGCTTAATAAAAAGGCGGCTTCCTTGGAAGAAGAACGACAAGAACTGCTTAACTTGAAAGAAGGAATTGGAAAGGCAAAAGAAGAGCTCGAGAAGGAACGAGTCCTTGTTTGCCATGAAAAAGAGGCCTTGAGGAAAGAGAAGCAGGAAATTCAACAGCTAAAAGAGGCCCTCAGCAAAGATAGAGATATCCTTAACAATGAGAATATGTCTATCGCCATGCAGAGACAAGAGCTGGACAGAGAAAAGGATCTATTTTACTGCCAAAAACAAGTTTTTGATGAAGAAATCGAGGCCTTCAATCAGGAAAAAAAAGACTTCTTCATGGCCCAAGAAGAATTTAACCGACAGAGACAAGCTGACAAGGAAGTAGAAGAGGAAGTAAAAAGTGAGAGAGTAGACCTCACTAAGGAAAAACTAGTCGGCAACGAAATAGAACAGGCAGTAAGCGATGAGAGAGAAGAAATAGCCTCTTTTAATAAAGGAAAAGAGGAAAAGAAATTGGAAAAGTTACAAAGTATTGACGACATGAAAAGAGAGGACCGGAGAAGGAAAAGTCCGTGTAACTAGTATCCATGAATGGAAGGTTTATGTAGATAAAGAAGTTCTGACGTTGGATGATAAACCCTACATGGACCTTTTGCCTGTAACAAAGATGAAGACCAAACCTGTCTTCGAGGATCAACCGAAGGCATCTGTAAGCTCTACTGGCATGATCAATGTAGTAATCAATGACCATGTCACGGGAGTTGGTCTAGGAACGTGCGAAATGAGCTGCAAATCCATAATGACCCTTGATGCTGCCGTGGACTTGGGCCTTGACAAGAACATAAAAGAATTAAAGCCTAACACAGCCGAAGACCAGTTTTTGGGCGATTTAGCTGCTATTGGCGTCATAGAGAATGTGGAAGTCGTACTCGACAACAAGATACGTGTTGTCGTTGATTTCTATATTCAAAAGAGTTGCATGGTTCCAAACATCTCGCTTGGCAGGGAAGTCCTTTGGCGGTATGGTTTTGTCCGCCAGTTTGATGGAGATGGATCCAAACTCTTCATCAAAAATGAAGAAAACAGGACTGGGAACCTGAAATACCCTGGACAGCCCCTGGCTTTCAGTGTCAACCTGGAACCCAAAGGGGGTCAGAAGGCCATTGTCCATCTTAGGGAAGGAGCGAGGAACCTTGTAAGATCTCAGTTCTTGAAAAAGAAGAAAAATGTCGATTTCCCAGTGCCAGGAATTGGGACAGTCGGACCTTTCGTAGACTCCCTAATGATAAGTACTAAACATGGAACGACAACCCCAGTGAGAATGTTCACAACAGACGACGTACCCCAAGGAAATGCAGATATATACTTGGGAACTCACTTCCTTAAAAAAGCCAAGGCTATAGTGGACTATAGTCAGAAATTTATGTATATGAAGATCAATAGGAAGTACTGGTACCGTTTCAATTTGGGTGAATAAGGTACCATCCAGGAACTTGCTTACCTGGCAATCGGTGGCGCTTGGTGGGAACGCTGCCTTCAGCATCAAAGTTGGATTTCTGCCCACCTTTTGGTTGCTGGTCTAAGTCTCCTTAAGGAGATCGGTAATTGTTGGACCAGCTTAAATGTGGGTATACCAGTTTTGAGCCATAGGCAACCTCTAGCATGCTAAGTTATGCCTCCATCATCAAAACTGGATTTCGCCCATCTCTTGGTTGCTGGTCTAAGTTCTTAGGAAGGATCGGTAATTGTTGGACCAGCTTAATGTGGGTATACATGAGGCCATAGGCACCTCTAGCTGCTAAGTAATGCCTCCATCTCAAAACTGGATTTCTGCCCATCTCTTGGTTGCTAGTCTAAGTCTCCTTAAGGAGATCGGTAATTGTTGGACCAGCTTAAATGTGGGTATACCTTTTTGAGCCCATAGGCAACCTCTAGCATGCTAAGTTAATGCCTCCATCATCAAAACTGGATTTCTGCCCATCTCTTGGTTGCTGGTCTAAGTCTCCTTAAGGAGATCGGTAATTGTTGGACCAGCTTAAATGTGGGTATACCAGTTTTGAGCCATAGGCAACCTCTAGCATGCTAAGTTAATGCCTCCATCATTAAAACTGGATTTCTGCCCATCTCTTGGTTGCTGGTCTAAGTCTCCTTAAGGAGATCGGTAATTGTTGGACCAGCTTAAATGTGGGTATACCAGTTTTGAGCCATAGGCAACCTCTAGCATGCTAAGTTAATGCCTCCATCATTAAAAACTGGATTTCTGCCCATCTCTTGGTTGCTGGTCTAAGTCTCCTTAAGGAGATCGGTAATTGTTGGACCAGCTTAAATGTGGGTATACCAGTTTTGAGCCATAGGCAACCTCTAGCATGCTAAGTTAATGCCTCCATCATCAAAACTGGATTTCTGCCCATCTCTTGGTTGCTGGTCTAAGTCTCCTTAAGGAGATCGGTAATTGTTGGACCAGCTTAAATGTGGGTATACCAGTTTTGAGCCATAGGCAACCTCTAGCATGCTAAGTTAATGCCTCCATCATCAAAACTGGATTTCTGCCCATCTCTTGGTTGCTGGTCTAAGTCTCCTTAAGGAGATCGGTAATTGTTGGACCAGCTTAAATGTGGGTTATACCAGTTTTGAGCCATAGGCAACTCTAGCATGCTAAGTTAATGCCTCCATCATCAAAACTGGATTTCTGCCCATCTCTTGGTTGCTGGTCTAAGTCTCCTTAAGGAGATCGGTAATTGTTGGACCAGCTTAAATGTGGGTATACCAGTTTTTGAGCCATAGGCAACCTCTAGCATGCTAAGTTAATGCCTCCATCATCAAAACTGGATTTCTGCCCATCTCTTGGTTGCTGGTCTAAGTCTCCTTAAGGAGATCGGTAATTGTTGGACCAGCTTAAATGTGGGTATACCAGTTTTGAGCCATAGGCAACCTCTAGCATGCTAAGTTAATGCCTCCATCATTAAAACTGGATTTCTGCCCATCTCTTGGTTGCTGGTCTAAGTCTCCTTAAGGAGATCGGTAATTGTTGGACCAGCTTAAATGTGGGTATACCAGTTTTGAGCCATAGGCAACCTCTAGCATGCTAAGTTAATGCCTCCATCATCAAAACTGGATTTCTGCCCATCTCTTGGTTGCTGGTCTAAGTCTCCTTAAGGAGATTGGTAATTGTTGGACCAGCTTAATGTGGGTATACCAGTTTTTGAGCCATAGGCAACCTCTAGCATGCTAAGTTAATGCCTCCATCATCAAAACTGGATTTCTGCCCATCTCTTGGTTGCTGGTCTAAGTCTCCTTAAGGAGATCGGTAATTGTTGGACCAGCTTAAGTGTGGGTATACCAGTTTTGAGCCATAGGCAACCTCTAGCATGCTAAGTTAATTCCTGTCATCAAAACTGGATTTCTGCCCATCTCTTGGTTGCTGGTCTAAGTCTCCTTAAGGAGATCGGAGGGAGGGAGGGGGGTAGTGGGTGCCATGACTTCCCTTGTTTTCTAAATAAGGAAAGGCTAAACCCACCTGATGAGCCCTTTGGCAAGGGTGAAACCTCCTGATAATAATAATAATAATAATAATAATAATAATAATAATAATAATAATAATAATAATAATAATAATAATAATAATAATAAATCCACAGATATATATGGGATTATCTATTATACATATAATATGATATATATATATATTATATATATATATATTATATATATATATATATTATATATATATATATATATATGCAAACAACTTTCTGGAATCTGTTCGATTCCCATCTTGAACAGGGAATCGAAGAGATTCCAGAAGGCTCTCTGTAGAGATTTTTTTAAATGCCTGTACCATAAGTATCTATGGATTTCTTGTCTATTTCAAGACTCATGGTTCTATAATAATAATAATAATAATAATAATAATAATAATAATAATAATAATAATAATAATAATAATAATAATAATAATAATAATAATAATACTGTTAAAAAGAATGGCAGAATTAAGCGAGTTGATTTTATACATTGTTTTTCTTTTTTTCTTACAATTCACTTCTCAGGCTCAGTGAGGTTTCTGAGTAACTGGCCAATATTCATGTTGGGAATTTTCAAAAATTAGAAATGCTGAAGGTAATCTATTATTTTATTAGAACAGGATCTCAGGTCCAGGTCAAACCGGGGTCGTCGTCAGTGCCGGCACGACCCCTGCTTGACCTGGACCTGAGATCCTGTTGTAATAAAATAATAGATTACCTTCAGCATTTTCAATTTTGAAAATTGCTAATATGAATATTGGCCAGTTCCCCAGAAACATCGCTGAGCCTGAGAAGCGAATTTTAAGAAAAATAGAAAAAACTGTATATAAAATCAACTCTCTTAATTCTGCCAATCTTTTTAGCAGCATTTGCCTAAAAGAGGGTCTTCTACCAAAATCACAATAATAATAATAATAATAATAAATAATAATAATAATAATAATAATAAAGTCATTTTATGAAAATCTCAATATCATTAGTCACTTAATGGTGATGAAATCCACAATTATGTCAGTGGAATCATATATATATATATATGTATATATATATATACAATATATATATATATATATATATATATATATATATATATATATATATATATTAAGTACTGTGTGTTTGGTGACGAAGATGAG
>NC_087214.1:38281370-38313870 GCF_015104395.2 Macrobrachium nipponense | reverse complement strand
TTATTTTAAATGCATTGTCTTATTGTAGCCAATTTTATGAATGATTTTTAAAACAAAAATCATCCATCGAAAATACCAATAAACTCTCAAAAATATTGTAAACAAAATTTAAATACTTTTAAAAATTATTTTTGAAATTCATTTTTAACAGATTTGTGAGTGATTTTTGAAACAAAAATCAGTAATCAAAAAGGTGAGAAAATTTCAAAAAAATTATGTACTAAAATTTAAATATATTCAAAGGGTTTTTTAAACAAAAATCTGTTATTATTTTTCTATTTCATTTTATTTTTTATGCGATTTTTATGACGATTTTTTTGAACAAGAAAACAGCCAATAACCACTAAATAAGATTCTCAAACGTTTTGTGCAATAATTGATATATTGTCCTAGTTTTAGGCGATTTTCCAAATGATTTTTGGAAAAAAAAAAGTCCTAAAAATATGATATTGAAAATTATTTAATTTTCAGCTTTTTTTCTTTGTTATATTCATTATCCAATACTATTGCAATTATTAAAGTGATTTTTAAAACAAAAATAGGCCTCAAAACAAGAGCAAATATAACATGAATATTGCATCTTAATTGAAATATTTCTTTAGCATTTTTCTTTGATTTTCGTCTTTTTTGTTTGATTTTTCTAATACTTTTTTCAACAAAAACCAGCCAACAAAAACAGTAAAAAAAAACTGAAAAATATTGTGGAAAAAATTGAAATATTTTTTAAAAGTTTTTGTTACATTCTTTTTAGGCGATAGTTATAGAAAGAAAGGCGAAACTAACAAACTTATTGTATTCAAATTAGATTATTTATTAAATTTAATTTTTTGAATTCAGTGTCCAATTTTTAGTCAATTTTTGAAAGCTTTTGTTAAACAAAAACTAGTCATCAAAAAGGGAGCCAATAAGCGCAAAGATATTGCATTTAAAATGTAATACTTTTAATTTCTTTTTCCTTTTTTGAACTGTTTTTTTTAGAGAATTTTTATAATGATTAATTGAAACAGAAATACAACTATCTATGTAATATGCTAAAATTTAAATATTTTTCAGGTCTTTTCATGTTATAAAAATAAATACACAAATAAAAAATTAAATATAACTGAAAATAAATAAATAAAAACAAATAAATCAAAATAGATAAATCAAAATAAAGAAATAACTAAAATATATAAATAAAATAAATGAATAATAAATGAAAATAAATAAATGAAAAATATCAATAAATAAAAAATAAATAAAAACAATTAATAAATATAATCAATTTTTAAATATAAATAAATCAATAAAAATAAATAAAAATAAAAAATAAAATAATTAATAAAAAATTGCAATAAATAAGAAAAAAAGTAAATAAATGAGTAAATATATAAATAAAAAAATAAGAAATTAATAAATAGATAAATAAAAATAAAATAAATAAATAAATAAAAATGAATAATTAAATAATAAATATATATAAATAAATAAAAATAAATAACTAAATAAATAACTAAATACATACATACATAAATAAAAAATACCAATAATAAAAAGTAGATAAAAATAAATATATACAATTAATAAAGATAAAAAAAATAAATCAATTAATCAAAATAAATAAGTAAATAAAATAAATAAATAAATTAATTAATTAAAAGAAAAGAGAAAGAATTAAATAAAAATAAATAGGTAAATAAATAAAAATAAATGAATAAATAAATATGAATAAATAATTAAAAATAAACAAATAAATAAATTTAAATAAATGAAGAAAAACAATAAAAAATAAATATTATAAATAAAAATAAAAAATGAATAAATAAAAAAAAACAATAAATAAAAAAAATAAATAACTATGCCAATAAATAAAAAATAAATTAATAAAAATAAAGAACTAAAAGTAAATAAAAACCAAATATAAATAAAAATTAAATAAATTGATAAAAATCAAAAATAAATAGATGAATAAATAAAAATAAACAAAAAATAAAAAAGAAATAATATAAACAAATAAATAATAAATAAAATAAATAATACATAAATAAATGTAAACAAATAAATAATTAAAAAAAAAATAAATCAATCAAAATAAATAAATAAATAAATTTAAAATAAATAAAAAGATAAAGTAAACAATTTAAAATAAATAAAAATAAATAAATTAATAATTAATTAATAAAATAAATAAAATCAATAAATAATAAATAAACATAAATATAAAAATAAATAAATAAAATAAATAAAAATAAACGAAAAATAAAAATAAATAAGATAAATAAATGAATAAAATTAATAAATAAAAAGAATAAATAAAAAGAATAAGTGAATAAATAAATAAAAGAATGAATGAATGAATGATAATAACATAAAATTAATAAAAAAAAAAATAAAAAAAAAAAAATAAATAAATTGATAAATAAATATAAATAGATAAATAAAGAAATAAGTAAATAAAAAATGAAAAATAAATAAAATAAGATAAATCAAAAATAACTAAATAAAAACAAATAAATAAATAGATAAACAAATAAAAAAATTAAAAAAAAGGAAACATAAAAATAAAAATAAATAAACGAAAATAAATAAGTAAAATAAAGAAATAAAAATAAAAATAAATATAAATAAATAAATAAAAATAAAAAACAAACGTAATTAAATAAATAAATAAAATAGAAAACATTAATAAATGAATGAACAAAAAAATACAGTAAAGTGAATAGATAAAAACTAAAAATAAAGTAAAAATTTAAATTAAATTTAAATAAAAATAAAAAAATAAAATTAAATAAAAAAAAAAATAAAAAAATAAATAAAATTAAAATAAAATAAAAATAAATTAAAAAAATAAATAAAAAATAAATTAACAAATAGAAAGTAAATAAATAAATTAAATTAATTAAAGATAAATAGATCGAAAAAAAAATAAATAAGTAATAAAAAAATAAAAATAAATAAATCAAAATAAAATAAATAAGGTAAAAAAATTATTACATAAATAAATGGAATCAATAATTAAAATTAAAAATAAAAAGAAAAAAAAAAATAGAAAATAAATAAATGATAATAAAAATAAATAAAAATATGAATAAAATAAATAAAAATAAAGGGAAATAAAAAATAAAAGAATGAATAAAATAGATAAATAGATATAAATAAATGAATAAAAAATAAATAAAATAATTAAATAAAATTAAAAAAAATAAAAGAAATTAAAAAATAAAAAATAAAATAAACTAATTAAAAAATAATATATAATTATATTAAAAACAAAATAAAAAAATAAATAAAAATAGATATACAAACAAATAAAAAGATATAAATAAGTAAATAAAAAAATAAAACAAATGAAAATAAATAAATAAAAATAATTAGATGAAAATTCAATAAATAGATAAATAAATAAAAAAACAGATAAAAATAAGTAAAATAAATAAAAAATGAATAAATATAATCAAAATAAATATATAATGAAAAAAATAAAAATAAATAAAAGAATAAATAAATAAAAAATAAATGAAAAATAAGTAAAATAGAAAGTAAATAAATAAATAAATAAAATAATTAAATAAAAATAAATAAAAGATAAATAACCATAAATAAATAAAAAATAATAAATTAAAAATAAAAATAAATCAAAGAAAAAAAAAATAAATAAGCCAATAAATATGAATAAATAAATAATTCAAAATAAGTAAATACATAAAAATAAAACATATTAAATAAAAAATAAGGAAAAATGAATAAAAATAAAGATGAAAAAGAATAGGGAAATAAAAATAAAAATTTAAAACGAATAAAAAATAACAAATAAATAAATAACAAAATAAATAACAAAACCAAACAAAAATAAATAAATAAAAATAGATAAATAAAACAAATATAAAAGAAATAAAGCAAAATTAAAATAAATTTAAAATAAATAAATATAAATGAAAAAAAATAAAAAATAAATAAATGAATAAAAAAGACAAATAAAAATATATAAATATATATAAAATAAAAATAAATGAGTGAATAAACAAATATTAATTAAAAAATGAATACAAATAAATGTAAATAAATAAAAAATGATTAATTGAAAAATAAATCAATCAAAATAAAAAATAAATGAATAAATAAAAATTAATGAAATAATCCAAATAAATAAAATAAAAAATAATAAGAAAATTGTGAATAAATAATCAAAATAAAAAATTAAGTAAAAATTAATAAATAAATAGACTAATTAAAATAAATAAATAAATAAAATTAATAATTTAAAAAAGATAAATAAATAAATAAATAAAAATACAAAGTAAATCAAGCAATTAAAATGAATAACTCCAATAACTAAATTAAGAAAGAAAAATAATTGAATAAATAAATATATATAAATTAATAAAAATAAATTAATAAAATAAATAAAAATGAAATAAATAAATAAATTATAAATTTAAAAATAAAAGATAAATAAAAATGAATCAATAAATAAATAAACAATAAATAAAAATAAATAAATTAAATAAATGAATAAATAAAATAAATAAATATAAATATATCAATGAATAAATTTAATTTAAATAATAAATAAAAAATGAAATAATAAATAAAAAAAATACAAATCAATAAATAAATAAACAATAAATAATTAAATAAAAAATAAATATTTAATGAAAATAAAATAAATAAATAATAAACAAATTAATTATTAAATAAGATGAATAAATAAATCAAATAAAGTAAATAAATAAATAAAATAAATAAATCTAAATAAAATAAATAGATAAATGGAATAATAAAAATAACAAATAAATAAATAAAAATAAAAATTAAAATAAAAATTAAAAATAAAAAATAAATAAAAATAAAAGATTAATTAAAAATAAATAAATAAATTAAATAAAAATAAATAAATAAATAAATAAAAATCTAAAGAATAAAAAAAATAAATAAAAAACAAATAAATAGAATAAAATAAAATAATATATAAAAATAAAAAAAAATAAAAATAAATAAAACAAATGAATAAAAAATAAGGAAATAAAAAAAATATAATTTATAAATAATTAAAGAAATCTGAATAAAAAATATTAAAATATATAAATCATGAATAAATAAATAGATAAATAAATCAATAAACATAAAAATAAAAAATGATTAAAAATATTACAAATAATATTAAATGAAAAAGAAAATAAAATAAATAAAAAGAATTTACAAAAAATATATAAATAAAAAGGAATAAAAAACAAATATGATAAGAAATAAAAATAAAAATAAAAAATATCAAATGAGTCAAATAAAAACATAAACAAAATAAAAATAAAAATGAAAAAATATAATAAACAAAAAATACCTAAAATAAAAATAAAAAAATAGAATATAAAAATAAAAAATAAAATAATAATAATAGAAATACAAAAGCTAAATTCCATAAAAAAGAAATAAAAATAAAAATACAAATTAAATAAAGCTATTATAAAAGATATATAAATAAATAATAATATAAAAAATAAATAAATAAATAAATATAAAAATGACTAAATACAAAAATAAATCAAAAATAAATAATAAAATCTAATAACTAAATAAAAAGAAATTAAAAATTAATAAAATATTTAAGTAATAATAAATATAAAATAAATAAATAAGTAAATAAATAAAAAAAAATAAGTATATAAATAAAAATGAAGTAAATAAATAAAAATCAAATAATAGAAATGAATAATAAAACAAATTAATGAGTGAATAAAAAATTTAATAAATAATATATAATAGATAAATAAATAAATATGCAATATCTATAAAATTAAAATTATAAAATAAAATACAAAAAATAAATATAAATAAAAAAATAAATAAATGACTAAACAAAATAAAATAGTATATAAAATATTAATAAAGCACTAAAAAATAAAAATGATAAATAAATAGAAAAAACAAAATAAATAAAACAAAAATCAGTAAATAAATAAAAATAATAAAAAATTTAGTCAAATAATAAAAAAATTAAATAAATAACTATAAATGAACATAAATAAAATAATAAAAATAATATGTAGATAAATGAATAAAAAAAGAAATAAATAAAATAATAGGAATAAATAAATAAATAAATAAAAAAATAATAAATAAAAATATATAAAAGTAAATAAAAATAAAAATTAATAAAATAAGAATAAAAAAAGAAAAAACTAAATAATTAAAAAATGAAATATACAAATAAAATAAATAAATAAAAAAAATAACTAAAAAACATAAATAAAAATAAATAATAAAAATAAATAAATTAAAAATAAATAAACTATTTAATTAATATAAATATATAAAAATAATATAAATAAATGAAGATAAATAAAAATAAATTAATTAATTAATTTAGATAAAAAACAATACAAGTAATAAGTAAATAATAAATAACTAAAGCTAAAAAACAAATAAATAAATAATTGGTATAGGGTAAATAATAAATAAGTACATGAAAACATAAAAAAATATAAAAAATATAAATAGAGATACATACATAAAAATAATAATAATAATAGATAATAACAAAAATAAACATTTCAATGAATAAATAAATAAAAAATAAATAAATTGAAAAAATGAGAAATAAACAATACAATAAATAAATAATTGAATAAAGAAGATAATTAAAAAATAAAAATCAGTATAATATAAAAAATAAAAATAAAATAAATAAATAAAAAAAAAAAAATAATTAAAATAAAAATCAAATAAAAAATGAAATATAAATAAATCAAAAAAAAAGTTAATAAAAAAATAAAATAATAAATAAAAAAAACAAAAAAAAATAAAAAAATAATAATAGTAATAAAAATAAATATAAAAAAAAATAAAAAAAAAAAAAAAAACAAAATTAAAAATAAACAAACAAAATAAAAATAAATATAAAATAAATAAACAAATAAAATTAAATAAAATAATAAAAAAAATAATAAAAGAAATAAATAAAAATAATGTAAATTAAAAATAAATAAAAATAATAAAAATAAAAATAATCAAGTAATAAAAAATAAATAAGTAAAGAAATAAATATAGATTAATAAATTAATAAAAAATAATTAGATTTATAAACTAAATTAAAATAAATAAATAAAAAAATAAAAACACATAAATATATAAATGAATAAAAAAACTAAATAAATTAATAAATATAAAATATAGTAAAATTAAATCAAAAATAAATAAAAACAAATAGATAAAAGAAAATAACTAAAAAAATAAAAAAATAGATAAATATATAAATAAAATTAAAAATAATAAAAAATAAAAAATAAATAGATAAAAATAAGTAAAAAAAGATATAAACAAATATAAGTAAATTAAATACATATATAAATAAATCATAAATAAAAATAAAAACAAAATAAAAAAATAAAAATAAATTCAATTCAAAATAAAAAAAAAAATAAAAAACAAAATAAAAAAATAAGTAATTTCAAAATAAAAAATTAATAAATAATAAAAATAAATTAATTAATCAAATAAAAAGGTAAAAACATATATAAAAAAATAAAACAAAATAATAAATAAAATCAAAATAAGATAAACAAATAATAAAAAAAATACATAATTAAATAAAAAAAGGGAATTATAGAAGATTAAATAAATAAATAAATAAAATAAATGAATAAAAAATAGATAAAGGAAAGAAAATAAATAATAAATAAAAATAAATACCTAAACGAATACATAAATAAATAAATAAAAAAATAGAATAAATAAATAAATAATAAAGAAAATAAAGAAATAGAAAAAATAACTAAATAAATAAATAAGAAATAGATAAATAAAAAATAAAAATAAAATAAACATAAATAAACTAAAAAAAAATAAATTAAAATAAATAAATCAAATCAAAATCCAAAAAAACAAATAAAGCAATGAAAATTAAAAAAACAAAAAAAATAATAATAATAAAAAATAATAAAAAAAAAAATACAAATACATACATACATACATACATAAAAAAAAAATAGATTAAGAATAAATAAATAAATAAAATAAATTAAAAAATAAAATAAAATAAAATAAATAAATAAATAGCAATAGATAGCAATAATAAAATAAATAAATAAATAAATAAATAAATAAATAAATAAATCAAATAAATAAATCCAAATAAATAAATACAAAAATAAATGGACAAAAATAAATCAATAAAAATAAAGTAAAAAAAATAAAATAAATAAATCAATCAATCAATGAAAAGACATAAATAAATAAATAAATAATGAAAATAAATAAAAAATAAACATAAATAAATAAATCAAAATTAAAAAATAAATATAATTTATCCCTAAATCAAAATAAGTAAAAAAATAATTGAAAATAAATAAAAATAAAATAAATATAAAAGAACTAAAAATATAAATGAAAATTAATAAAAAAAATTTTAAAAAAATGTAAAAATAAATAAAAAACATAAATAAAATAAATAAATGGATGAAAATAAATAAATAAATCAATTAAAATTAATAAAAATAAATATAAAATAACTAACTAAATAAATAAATAAATAAAATAATATATAAATAAAAATAAGTAAATAAATAAAAAAAATTTATGAAAATAAATAAATAAAAGTACACATAAAAATAAACAGAAATAAATAGAATAAATAAAAATAAATAATAAAAAGAAATAAATAAAAAACCAAATGAAAAAAATAGATCAAAATACAAAATAAATAAAAATAAATTAAATGAATAAAATTAAATAAATAACTAAAAAAGTACACATGTAAAAAAGTAAATTAAATAAATATAAATATAACAAATAAACAAATAAATAAATAAATAAAACTAAAATTTAAATAAAATGAATAAAAAAAATAAATAAATAAAATAGAAAAAAAATACAAATAAATAAATAAAATAAAAAAAAATAAATAAAAAATAATAAATAAACAGATACAAAAATTAATAAATGAATAAAGATAAATAAATAAAATAAATAAAATTATGAATAAATAAACACAAAAATTAAAAATAAATTAATATATATAAAAAAATGAATCAATAAACTAAATACATAAAAATAAAAAAAAAATTAATGAATAAAAAATAAGTAAGATAAAATTGGAATAAATAAATTCATCAAAATAAATACAAAAATCAATAACTAACACTAAATAACATAAAAAGTTCATTTTAAAAAAATAACTAAAAGCTACAATAAATAATAAAAATAAATAAATTAAGATTAAACATAAAATAAATAAAAATGAACAAGTAAAAATAAATAAATATTAAATAAAATGAAATAAATAAAATCAAAATAAATACTAAAAAATGTAAATCAAAAAAATATAAATAATAAAAATTAAATAAACTAAGTAAACAAAGTAAATAGATAAATAAGTAAATCAAAATAATCAATAAATAGATATATAATATAAAAATAAAAATAAATAAATAATAAATCATTAAAAAATAAATAAATAAATAAAATAAAAAAAAATAAATCAAATAGATAAAGTAACAAATAAAAGTAAATCAATATAATAAAAAATAAATTAAAAAATAAATTAAATAAAATAACTAAAAATAAATAAACAAAAATTAATTAAGTGAATAAAAATAAATAAATAAAAATAAATAAACAAGAACAAGTGAATAAAAATAAATAAATAAATAAATCAAAATAACAAAAAAATACAATAAAAAGTAATAATTAATAAATAACACAATTAAAAATAATAAAAAATAAAATAAAATAAGTAATAAATAATAAGTAAATAATGGAATAAGTAAATAAAAATAAAAATTAATAAATATATAAAAATGAAGAATTAATATAAATAAATAAAAAAGGGAAAATGAAATAAATAAATAAATAAATAAAAATATATAAATAAATAATAATAAAAAATAAATAGGTCAAATAAAAATAAATAAACAAAAATAAATAAATGAAATAATAAATAAATAGAAATAAATAAGTAAATATAAATAAATAAAATAAATAAACAAATAAAAATAAATAAAAATAAATGAAAATAAATTAATCAGAATAAATAAATAAATAAAAATACATTAAAAGAAATAAATAAATCAAAATAAATTAATTAACTAACTAAAAACAAATAAACCATGATAAATAATAAACAACAGATAAAAATAAATATATAAATAAAAATAGATAAATAGATAAATAGAAATAAATAAATAAATAAATAAATGAAATAAATAAACCAAATCAATCAATCTCCATAAGTAAATGAATAAATAAATAAAAAAAATTAATTAATAAAAGAAAATAAATAAATAAAAAATAAATAAATAAATGAGTAAAAATAATATAAATGAATAAAATAAAATAAAAAAATTGATTTAAAAAATAAATAAATATAAATAAATAAATAAAAATAAATATATAAATAAATAAATAAAATTTATAAATAAATATATAAAAATAAAAAAAATAAAAAAAAATTAAATAAGTAAATAAATAAAAATAAATAAATAAACAGAGATAAATACATGCAAATAAAAAATCAGATTAAAATAAATAAAATAAATAAATAAATAAAAATAAATAAACAAATAAGAATAAAAAAATAAACAAAAATACATAATTCAAAATAAATAAATGATTAAGTAAATAAAAATAAATAAACAAATAGAATAAATAAGTAAAAAAGAAATAAAAATAACTAAATAAATAAATATAAAATAAATAAATAAATAATATATGAATAAAATAAATAAATATATATTTAAAAATTTATAAAAATGAATATACAAGAATAAAAATCAATAAAAAGTAAATAAAAATAAATAAAAATAAATAAATAAACAAACAAATAAATAAATAAATAAAAAAATTAATAATATAAACAGCAGTACATAAATGCAAATAAAAAAATCAAATTATAATAAATAAATAAATAAAGACAAAAATAAATAAATAAATAAAAATAAATGAAATAACAAATAAGTAAACATAAATAAATAAATAAATAAAATAATCAAATAAATAAATAAAAATAAATAATAAATATAAAAAAATAAAGTAAATAAATAATTACAAATAAAAAAATAAATAAAAAATAAAGAAAAATAATAAACTAACAAATAAAAGTAAACTAAACAAATAAAAATACATAAAAATAAATAAATAAAAATATAAAAATAAGTATACAAATAAATAAAAATAGATAGAAAAAAATAAAAAAATTTAATAAATAAAAATAAATAAATAAAAATTAATAAATAAATAACTAAATTAAAAATAATATAAATGAAATAATAAAATATAAATAAATAAATAAATTAAAAAAAAGAAAAATAGATTTAATAAACAAATAAATAAATAAAGAATAAACTAAAAACAAATAATAGAATAAATAAATAAATCATTAAAATAAACAAAAATTTTTAAAAATTAAATTAAATTAAATATAAATAAAAAATAAATCATAAACAAATAAAAATAAATAAATTAATAATAGTTTATTCCTGATAACTAATTAGAAAATCGCACAAAAAAAGGAAACAAGACAGAAAAATGAAACTAAAAACCTTAAAAATATTTGAATTTAAAGACAATATTTTTGTTTTTAGGCATCTTTTTGATAAATGACTTTAGTTTTTGTCTAAAATTTTAATGTTATATTCATTTTCATTCAATTATTTCTTAAATATAAATAAGTCTTGAAAATAAGGGCGAAAATTCTTAAATTACTGTATTTTTTCCATTTCTTTTCCTCCAATTTTTTAGATCATTTTCATTGATTTGTGAAAAAAAAAAGCTAAAAATAAATAAGGAAAATACACTAAAAATTATCATGCAAAATTTTGATATCATGATATTATATATTCATTATATAATATAATATATATTATTGTATATAATAATAATATATTTAACATTTTATGTTCTATTTCTAGGCAATTTTTTAAAATAATTTCTGAAATAAAAAACCAGTTATTACAAAGAGGGCAAAGCTATCAAAGATATTGTATTCAAATTAAATTTTTGTAACTGATTTTAATTTTAAATACGTCTTATTTTAGCCAATTTTATGAATGATTTTTGAAACTAAAATCATCCATCAAAATTAGGAACAAACTCTCAAAAATGTTGTCAAAAATTAAAATACTTTTTAAAATTATTTTTGAAATAAAAATCTGTCATCAAAAGAGTGCAGAACTTCCAAAATATTTAATTCATATATAATACTTATACTGTTTTTTGAAATTCATATTTAACCGATTTTTAAGTGATTTTTGAAATAAAAATCAGTCATCAAAAAGATGAGAAAACTTCAAGAAAATTATGTACTAAAATTAGAATATATTCAAAGGATTTTTTAAACAGAAATATGTCGTTATTTTTCTGTTTCATTTTATTTTTAGGAGGTTTTTATGATGATATTTCCAACAAGAAAACAGCCAACAACCATTGAATAAGACTCAAAAGTTTTGTGCAATAATTGATATGTTGTCCTAGTTTTAGGCGATTTTCCAAATGATTTTTGAAATATAAATCAGTCATGAAAAAGAAGGAAAAAAAGTTCCTAAAATATCTTATTTATTTATTAACTTTTTTTTCTTTGTTGAATTCATTGTCCAATATTTATGCAATTTTAAAGTGATTTTTGAAACAGAAATTATTCCTCAAAACAAGAAAAAAATTTAGTACATGAATATTGCATCTTAATTGAAATATTTTTTTTTTAGCTTTTTTGGGCGATTTTTCTAATAATTTTTTCAACAAAAACCAGCCAACAAAAAACAGTAAACAACTGTAAAGAATACTGTGATTAAATGGAAACATTTGTTTAAACTTTATTGTTACATTCTTTTTAGGCGATAGTTTAAATAACGAGACCTGCATCTGGTATTCATAGACCTTGAAAAGGGCTATGACAGAGTGCCAAGGCAAGAAATATGGAGATGTTTGAGGGAGAAGAGGGTGCCGGAAAAGTATGTCAGAATTATTCAGGAGATGTACAGGAATGTGTATACTAGAGTGAGAAGTAGTGTTTGAGAGACGGATGGATTTGAGATAGGAGTTGGATTACACCAGGGGTCAGCACTTAGCCCATTCATCTTCAACATCGTGATGGATGTAATGACCAGGGATGTTAGAGAAGCAGTGCCATGGTGCATATTATACGCGGATGACATTGTGTTGTGTTCAGAGGGGAAGGAGGAGTTGGAGGGGAGGTTGGAGAGGTGGAGAGCAGCACTTGAGGAGAGAGGAATGAGAATAAGCAGATCAAAAACCGAATATATGTGTTCTAGTATTACTGAGGACGGTGGAAGTAGCATAAGATGGGGTTGGTGGGAAGAAATAAAGAAAGTACAGAAGTTCAAGTACTTAGGGTCCGTATTGAGGATAGTGGAAGCATGGACCAAGAGGTGAGACACCGAATTCAGGCAGGATGGAATAAAAACCTGGATCTGCATCAGGGGTACTCTGTGACAAGAAGGTCCCTCTGAAATTGAAAGGAAAGTTCCATAGGACGGTGGTCAGACCAGCAATGTTATATGGAACAGAAACAGCAAGTATGAGGAAAACAGAGGAGAAGAAGATGGATGTAGCAGGAAATGAGAATTTGGATGGAATTGTCGGGAGTAACATGGGAAGATAGAATTAGAAATGAGTATATAAGAGGATCGACAAAGGTAGCTGAAATATCGAAGAAAATACAGGAAGGAAAGCTTCGATGGTATGGACACCTGTTACGAAGGGAGGAACGTCATGTTGGAGACATACGATGGAAATGGAAGTGCGGGGTAGAAGGAAGAAGGGAAGACCAAGAAAGAGATGGCGTGATTGTGTAGGGGAAGATATGGAATTGAAAGGTATAAATGAGAATGAGGCACAGGACACAAATCGATGGAGACGACTCATTCGCAATGGCGACCCATATAAAAAATGGGTTTAAGCTAGGAAGAAGAAAACATAATTACATACATTACATACAACATACAATACATACATACATACATACATACATATTATATATAAATAAAAATTAATAAAAATAAATAAAATAAAATAAATAAATAATAACAATATATAAATAAATAAATAAAGAAAAAAATAAATAAATAATATATACACAAATAAATGGAGAAAAATATAAATCAATAAAAATAAAAGTAAAAATTTAAAAAATAAATAAAGTAAATCAAACAATCAAACACATAAATAAAAAATAAATAATAAAATAAATAGAAAATATATTAACAAAATAAATAAATAAAAATAAAAAATAAATAAATATAATTCTATACATAAATCAAAATAAGTAAAAAATAATAATAAATAATAAAAAATAAAAATAAATAAATAAAAAATAGATAAAATAAATAAATAAATGAAAATTAAATGAAAATAATAAAAAATGAAAAAAACTGAAATAAATGATAGTACATACAAATAAAATAAAAAATGGATGAAAAGAAAATAAATAAATCAATCAATATAAATTAACTAAAAAATAAATATAAAAATATAAATAAATGAATAAAAAATATGAATGAATGAATAAAAAAATATGAATAATCAAATAATTAAATAAATAAAAAAATAAACAAAAATAAATAAAGTAAATAAATAATAATAGATTAGTAAAAAAAATAAATGAAAATAAATAAGTAAATAAAAATAAAACAAATAAATAAAAAAAAATAACAATAAATAATAAAAATAATTAACTAAATAAAAAATAAATAAATAAATAAAATTATATATAAATAAAAGAAGTAGATAAACAAAACATTAATGAAATAAACATATAAAAGTAAAATGAATAATACATAACAACAAATAATGAAATAAACATATTAGCAAATGAATAATAATAACAACAAAAAATAAAATGAATAGCAAATTAATTAAATAGAAAAATTCAAATAAAAATAAAAACCAAAATAAATTAAAAAAATAAAAATAAAATTAAAGTACATAAATAAAAAAAGTAGATAAATAAATATAAAATAAATAAAAATAAATAAATAAATAAATAAAACTAAAATATAAATAAATGAATAAAAAAAAATGAGATAAATAAAAAATAGAAAAATAAAAATAAATAAGATAAAAAAATAAATAAATAGAAATAAATACAAAAAAAAAAAATTAATAAATAAACCAGATAAAAATTAATAAATAAAGATAAAATAAATACAAATAAAAATATAAAATAAAAAAAAAACCAACAAAAAGTTAAAAATAAATTAATATATATAAATAAACTAAAAAATAAATAAAAATAAAAATAAATACATATAAATAAACAAAAAATAAATGAATTAAAATAATTAAAATTAAATAGGAATAAATAATTCCATCAAAATAAAAATTTAAAAAATCAATAAATAGCAATAAATAAATAAAAATAATATAATAAAAAAATAACTAAAGCTAAAAAATAAATAATTTAAAACAAATAAAAATAAAAATGAATAAGTAAATAGTAAATATATAAATTATTTAAAATAAAATAAAATAATAAATAAAAATAAATACTAAATAAATAAGAAATAAATAAATAAAAAAATAAAAAACAAATTAAATTAATAATGAAATAAATAAAAAATCAAATATATAAAAATAAATAAATAAATTAATAAACAAAAGTAAATAGATAGTATCAAAATAAATCAATAAATAAACATATAAATAAATACAAAAATAAAATAAATAATTAATGAAATAAATAATAAAAACAAACAAAAATAAAATAAAATAAACAAATAAAAAGTAAACAATAAATAAAAAAATTAAAAAATATAAATAAAAAATAAAATAAAAAATAATGAAAATAAAATATATAAATAAAATAAAAATTAAATAAATAAAAATAAAAAATAAATAAATAAATAATCAGAAAAAAAATTAATCAAAAATAAATAAATTAATCAAAATAATATAATTTAAAAATTAATCAAAAAATAAATAAAAAATAAAGAAAAATATAATAAGTAAATAAAAAGGAATAAGTAAATAATAAAAATTAATAATATATAAAAATAAAGAATTAATATAAATGAATAAGGAAAATTAAATAAATAAATAAATAAAAAATATATAAATAATAATAAACAATAAAAAGGTAAATAAAAATAAATAAAATAATAAAATAAATAAAATGATAAATAAATAAATAAAAATAAGTAAAATATAAATAAAATAAATAAACAAATAAGAATAAATAAAACAAATAAATTAAAAATAAATTAAATACTAAATAAAAATAAAAAAATAAAATAAAAATAAACAAACAAGAATAAATAAAGAAAAAAAAGCAAAATAAGTAAAATTCAAAATAAATAAATGAAAATAACAAATAAATCAAAAATAAATAAAGAAAAATAAAAAATTAAAATAAAAAGGAAATAAAATAAATAAATAAATAAACTTAAATAAATAAATAATAAATAAATAAAAATAAAAAATAAAATAAAAATGAAATAAATAAAAAAAAGTAAAAGAAATAAAAATAAAATAAAATAAATAAAAAATAACAAATAAATAAAAATAAACAAATAAACATAATAAATAAAAATAAAAATAGTAAATAAATAATCTTACAAATAAATAAAAATAAATAAATAAAAAATAAGAAATAATTGAATAAATAAAATAAATAAATAAAATTGAATAAATAAGTAACTAAATAAAAATAATAAAAACACAAATAAATAATAAATAAAAATAAAGAAAAATAAATAAAATAATCAAACAAAAATAAATAAAGAATAAATAAAAACAAACAAATAAATAAATAAATCATTAAAATAAAATATTAAAAACTAAATAAGAATGATAATTTTTTTTAAAAAAACAAATAAAAAAAATATAATAAACAATAAATAGTTTATTTTATTTATAACTAATTTTGAAAATCGCATAAAAAATGACAGAAAAATGAAACTAAAAACCGTAAAAATATTTTAATTTAAATGCAATACTTTTGTTTTTAGGCATCTTTTTGATAAATGACTTTAGCTTTTGTCTAAAATTTTCATCTTATATTTATTTTCATATTTTCATTCAATTATTTCTTAAATAAAAATAAGTTTTGAAAATAAGGGTGAAAATTCTTAAATTACTGTATTTTTTCCATTTCCTTTCCTCCAATTTTTTAGGGGATTTTCATATTGATTTTTGAAACAAAAAATAGCTAAAATAAATAAGGAAAATAAACTAAAAATTATCATGTAAAAATTTATATATATAATATATATATATATATATATATATATATATATATATATATATAATATATATATATATATTTAAACATTTTATGTTCTATTTCTAGGCGATTTTTTAAAATAATTTCTGAAATAAAAAAACAGTTATTAAAAAGAGGGCAAAGCTATCAAAGATATTGCATTCAAATTAAATTTTTGTAACTGATTTTAATTTTAAATACATTGTCTTATTTTAGCTAATTTTATGAATGATTTTTGAAACTAAAATCATCCATCAAAATTAGGAACAAAGTCTCAAAAATATTGTAAAAAAAATCAAAATACTTTTAAAAATTATACTGTTTTTTGAAATTCATATTTAACCGATTTTTAAGTGATTTTTGAAACAAAAATCAGTCATCAAAAAGATGCAAAACTTCAAGAAAATTATGTACTAAAATTAAAATATATTCAAAGGATTTTTTAAACAGAAATGTGTCGTTATTTTTCTGTTTCATTTTATTTTTAGGAGGTTTTTATGATGATATTTTCAACAAGAAAACAGCCAACAACAATTGAATAAGACTCAAAAGTTTTGTGCAATAATTGATATATTGTCCTAGTTTTATGCGATTTTCCAAATGATTTTTGAAATATAAATCAGTCATGAAAAAGAAGGAAAAAAGTCCCTAAAATATCATATTTATTTATTACCTTTTATTTTCTTGATTAAATTCATTGTCCAATATTTATGCAATTTTTAAAGTGATTTTTGAAACAGAAATTATTCTTCAAAATAAGAAAAAACTTAGTACATGAATATTGCATCTTAATTGAAATATTTTTTTTTTTTAGCCTTTTTGGGCGATTTTTCTAATAATTTTGTCAACAAAAACCAACCAACAAAAACAGAAAAAAAACTCTAAAGAATACTGTGAAAAAATGGAAACATTTGTTTAAACTTTATTGTTACATTTTTTTAGGCGATAGTTTAAATAATAATAAAAAAACAGTCATAAAAAGGAAGGCGAAACTTGTAAAATCATTGTATTCAAATTAAATTATTTATTAAATTTATTTTTGTTTTAAATTCAGTGTCCTATTTTTAGCCAATTTTAGAAATGTTTTGTTAAACAAAACCTAATCATCAAAAAGGAGCCAATAAGCCCAAAGATATTGCATTTAAAATGAATATTTTTAACGCTTTTTTCTGTTTCATTTTTTAAACTACTTTTTAGATAATTTTTATAATGATTAATTGAAACAGAAAACAGCCACCAAAGTAATTGCTAAAATGGAAATATTTTTCAGGAATTTACATGTTACATTAATCAATTAGAAAATCGCCTAAAAATTTAAGCGTTTTTCTAATGGATTTTTGAAATAAAAATTAGTCACCACGAAAAAAAAAAAAAAAAAAAAAAATAGGAACAAAATCCCAAAAATATTGTGTTTCAAATATTTTTCAGGAATTTACATGTTACAATTAATCAAATTAGAAAATCGCCCTAAAAAAATTTAAAGCGTTTTCTAATGGATTTGAAACAAAATAAAAATTAGTCACCACAAAAAAAAAAAAAAAAAAAAAAAAAAAAAAATAGGACAAAACTCCCAAAAATATTGTTTTCAAATAAATTCTAAAGATTTTAAACAAAAATATGTCATCAAAAAGAAAAATAACTAAGATTTTGTACTAAAATTGAAATATTGTTTTAAACTTTTTCTGTTATATTTATTTTCATATTTTTATGTGATTTTTAAAAGCCTTTTGAAACAAAAAAGAAACACTCATCAGATAGAATTCAAAAATTAAGAAAATGCTATGGATGAAAAATACTTGAGATTAACGAGGGAATTTAGAATTTTTATAATACAATTAAGAACCATCTCTCTCTCTCTCTCTCTCATACACACACACACACACACACACACACACACACACACACACACACACACACACACAGAATGAATGAACGACCTCCTCAGCATAATATATTACTTCATTTGAGTGATCTCGGTTCCTTCCTTCCCAATTCGTTCCGGACTATTTCTCTCTCCCTAATTCCCTTTTTTTTATTGTTATTTTTTCCTTCTTCCCTTGAGAGAGAAACCATAAATAAATATGAGAGAGAAACCATAAATAAATATGAGAGAGAGAGAGAGAGAGAGAGAGAGAGAGAGAGAGAGAGAGAGAGAGAGAGAGAGAGAGAGTGGGATCATTCCAACAGCTGCATCCAACATCGTTCATGTAAGATAACTTTTACCCTAAAACAGATTTATTTTTTCAAAACAGAGGTTTAACACGTTAAACACTGTTTGCCTGGAGGTTTTATCGAAAAATAATATTAGAAACCCTCACAGACTTTAAAATATTACACACTGTTTAAGTTGAGGCTCCTGGAGAGCTCTTCTTCAGGGGCTATTTCACCTACACAAGGCGTTCAAGATTTTTCCACTTCAACCTCCATTACCGTTGTTTTTGGTTAACTGCCTCGTCTCCCTTTATGGGAGGGTGTCAGTATGTTTAGACATTAATGCAAACAGGGATTTATATCTGGTTACAACCTGCCAAAGGATTCCTTTTTCACTCTAGACAAATAAAAATAATAATCATTACTTCATTCGTTAAGGCTCTTTTTCCTTCCTATTTCCTATAAAATGAGGGGAGAGAGAGAGAGAGAGAGAGAGAGAGACTATGATAATTTTTCTTACTTTGATAAAAAAGAAGAGAATCTGACAATTGTTACAAATCGTCGCTTCCCCCCCACCCCCCCCGCCCCACCCTCTCTCTCTCTCTCTGTCTTGTTTATCAATAATCCCAGGCAATGTTATCGTCCAAATCACTTGACAAATATTGTCATGACAAACTCGATGAAGACAAGGATGACAGTAGGATTTAAATCCCCAGTTGAACAGCGAGAAACTAATCCCATAGGATTTATATATATATATATATATATATATATATATATATATATATATATATATATATATATATATATATATATATATATATATATATATATATATATATATATATATATATTTATTGTAATTGGTATCTTTGCTGGCACGTAGAGGCCGATTTTTTTTTTTTTTTTTTTTTTTTTGAGACGTACGAATTCATGCTGTGCTATATTTCCCTTCATTATCTTCTTGGATTTTCTCCCGGTCTCTTGGAATTAGTTATTCAGACGAATCCTCCTCCTCCTCCTCCTGAATGAGGTCTTTGAAGGGTTAATTAGCCTCCCGATTTTTCTCTCCTGATGAGAAGGAAGGAGGCCTCATTAGCTTTCCTTTTTCCTAAGAATAATAACAAGGCCTTGTTAGTTGTTCCTTTTGAAGATCTTTTTCGTTCGTGCAAATGAGGCTTCATGAATTGGGCGAGTTTTTGGGAATTCGTTGTGGCCCACTTCCGCTCACGCCGAATTTATATAAGGTCTGAAGGAAGTGTCTAAGCTAGTTACTTGTTACTGATGCTTCTTAGCACCTGGTAATGGAATTGATAAGCGCCTGTTAATGGAGTCTCGAAGAACTGATTTATGAAACTACTAAACAATAATATTTTGAGTTTATTACGACTGACTAATAAAGTTTCTAAGCAAAGTTTCAAGTTTCTAAGCACTGATTGATGAAGTGTTTAAACATTGACTGATGAAGTTTCTAAGCAATGACTGATTAAATTCTAAGCAATGACTGATGAAGTTTCTAAGCAATGGCTGATTAAATTTCTAAGCAATGACTGATGAAGTTGCTAAGCATTAGTTCATGATTTCTAAGCAATGACTGATGAATTTTCTAAGCATTAGTTGATGAGGTTTCTAAGCACTGAATAACGTTTCTTTGCATTTGTTAATGAATTTCCTAAGCACCGATTGGTGCATTTTCTGAGCAGAGATTGATGAAGTTCCTCAGGAAGAAAGGAGACGAAATGGATGACATAAATGACAGGAAAGAGAGCGAAAGAAAAACAGAGACAGGTTAAAAGTCTATGGGGGGGGGGGGGGGGGTAACTTGCCAGGTGAGGAAATCAATCGGTGCAGCCAAGACCTCGGGAGAAAGTTTGTAAGGGGGCAGTCCCATATGTTCATTGTGACGTTATTCGCCTTTATTTCTGTTCTTGCTTTATAGTCTATTGTATATCATCTTTTACGTCTTCTTTTGCTGACAAGGTTTTTTTCAGATATTTTGTTTTTTTTTCTTTATTTCCTTTCGAAAATAAAGAAGTCAAACAAAAATGAGAGAAATCTTCGAAGCATATTTTCATAACCATTATTGGTAGACAAAGGCAACAGCGTGACCTTGGCCCCAGAGGGTCGAATACAAAAAGGATGAGTTAGTTGCTACGTATTTAGTGCATGAAATTATTCTACTCTATTAGTAGTATCAATATTCAGAGAACATAGGGTTTTATTTCTGTCTATTCATCACTATTCTTTCCCTTATTTATTCTATGCGCACTGGTTTTTGGGATGAAGTTGCGAGGTCAATGGCCTTGCTCTGCAGGTCATCACGGGAGCTTACAAGATAACAGTGGCATGTTTTCATAGGTGGTCACCAGTCCAGTCACCAACCAATCCTAATTCTATCTAAATTCAAGGAACGCGAGAGCGAACGCAGCCCCTCCTGATTATAGTGTGCTCCGAATGTAATGACTGCATTAAGTATATCTCTTTTATTCTTAATAAAAACTCATAAAATTCACTGCTTATATCCCCAATAACCAAACAAAACTGGAATAAAGGTAACACCTCAGCTTCACGGAATTCTGAAGTGGCAGTTACGTAATTAACATTTCAGACGTCACACACGACTTGACACATCTCCTTCATCGACTGTTAAGTGTCACATTCATTAGTTTAAGTTAAGGACGATGTGGAGTGCAGGCAATGAATGACATGGGGTACTTTCGTACTTAACGTACTTTGTCACTTGGGAAAAGTCCGGACTTCAAGGTGTCCATTCAGGTGAAGCACCTCCTGACTATCGTGGTTTTCTAAATCTAATCTCTTTGACTCCTCCAAAAATCTAGAATTGCTCACCGTCAATATCCTCTGCAGACAAACAGGAAACAACTGTCTAGATTATTTCCCCAAGTGATTTATTTTCCCAAATAAAATTCCACACAAGAGCCCAGTCATAGACTGCACTCCACCTAACAATGACGGCCCACAAACACTACAATGATAAATCTCATTCAAATCTTCTATAATAACGGAAAACGATTCGGTGTCTATTAATAAATAACTAAATGGAGGAAAAATCATTTCAGCATCCCGTGAAGTTCGTCAGAGCAGAAAAGGGATTTTGTGGATTCCGTCATCATTCCAAAATGAAATAAAAATTCTTTCCGCCGAATGATAACCCAGATTTAATTCCTATTCCCTCTCATTTTCTTCACTGCGATGACCTCTGTGGATATTACCTCGATATTCACTGGCTTTTAGGGTATGTTGTAGAGAGGGAAGTGGATATTACCTATCAATAATCTATTCCCTGCAGAATTCACAATAATATTCTCTGTTTGATATAAATGGAAATAAAATTGAATACCTGCGTCATAATAAAATCTAATGAATGACTCAATGAATGAATGGAATTTAAGCCATACCTGAAAGGTGGGGGCACATTCAACGCTCTATGAGTCATTGTATTTTGGGTCTAATGCATCGAATTTCCCAGAAATCTCCGTCTTTGGTCAAATTTCATGTAAAGATTAATTTTATATTCACTCTCTTTTCAGACATCCCAGAGGGAATCCCAACTAGTCTCTCGGAATCGACCCCGGAGAGGGGAAACAGTGAAACAAGTCGTCAGTTTCTAAGGAAATAAATGGCCATTCTTACCCCAAGCAGCGGATTAGAGGAATGGTGGGTAGTTGACTGTGATGGGTCACATCCATGGAGGGATGAGCATATACATATATAGCAGCATAAATGTTAAGTGTCACGCAGTCTTTGTATGCGTGTACGTGGAAGAGAGAGAGAGAGAGAGAGAGAGAGAGAGAGAGAGAGAGAGAAAGGTAAGCTTATATTTAGCTACCAGGCTGCACTGTCACGGAAACCGGTTCTTGAGGAGAGCAGAATGCCCGAACCACAAACTCCCTCTTTCCTCCAGATGAAATTTCAGTCTCCCATTTCCTTCGATACAGCTTATACGATTATTCAGCATGTGTCAAAGAATAGTTTTCTACTTATGGTTGCTGACTTGTCTTCAACAAGTTTGAGATATGTGAATGACAAGTTGTCGACATGTTTATGACATGCTTTACTGTGTGGGCAGATTTTCATGGTACAGACTTTGCTTAACAACGAAGGAAACAATGTTACTTCTTACTTCCCTTATGAGCTTAACAGTTGACCTTCCAGTAGTTTTCACTCATTTTTTCCCCGATGTTTGACAGAGTGTAAAGTTCGGCCACGGTGTCTGAAGACCTTCCTACAAAAGTCCCTGAAGTCTGTCAAAGCTAAAACGGAATGTGGGTCAGGCCATAAGAGCTGTAAATGCACAGAAAGAGAAAACAAGGACGTCCCAATGTTCTATTTAGGACATTTATCCGTCATATATAATAACCCCGAAAATATTTAAATACATTTCAAAATATACAATAACAAAAATATTCAAAATCAAATGAAAATAATAAGCAGAATGTACGTCGATAGAATTTAGTCTTCAACTGTTTAATAAAAAAACCAAACACAAGAGAGAGAGAGAGAGAGAGAGAGAGAGAGAGAGAGAGAGAGAGAGAGAGAGAGAGAGAGAGTTGGCCGAAAAAAATGCGAACCAGCTGTCGGGGGAAAACTGTCGTTTATTTCACTTACCCTTCGGAAATTCAATTTTCTCTCTCTCTCTCTCTCTCTCTCTCTCTCTCTCAACACACACACACACACACACACACACACACACTTTTCTAACATCGAACAACAACGTCCGAGTAACTTAAATAAAATTCAAATTGTCTTCTGACAATATTCTTCACTGAAATAAAATTTGCATTTCTATATAGAAAAATTGATCAATACAACTATTGTTTTAACAAACTTGTAAATCAAAATAAATTAAGAAACGAGCTAAGAACGCGAAGATTGAAAAAAATATCAATTATAAAACTCAGGATAAAACATATTACAATTATAAAAATTAAGAGAACATATGGCCAAGATTCGATAACATTGGTTGCATAGCCCCCACCCCCCTCCCCTTCCCCAACCCCTACCTCCCCTTCCCCCAAAAATGGGAAGGGGCCTAATATGGCAATCAAATGAAAATCGTGGGAGCGAGAATAACTTCAGAGATGTTACCATAATTATCAAAAGTCAGTTTTAACCGAAGGATTAAACGATCAAATTAATTAATCCCTTTTTAAATCCGATTTCAATCCGATGGAATCTGTTGTTGGTCCCTCGACGGACTTCATGAATTAATAATGATCTCGTAACATCGTTACCTCCTTCATGGAAGGAGAGAGAGAGAGAGAGAGAGAGAGAGAGAGAGAGAGAGAGAGAGAGAGAGAGCACTATAACACAAGGCAGAGAGACCTAGGATAGGAACTGTCGAGATATATATATAGTCATATCGCATTACCGTGATTCATAAACATACATCGAGCTACAATGTCCTTTAATATCTAATTCGCTCTACCTCGGAATTAATATATTTTCATATATGCTTAACCGAAGGGGAATTTTTTTTTTCTTTTACACGATAATAGATTTACCTGGTCCCAGGCGCGAACCCAAGAAGACATTCAAATCCAGGACGTCAGTGGAAGCTTTTACCTACCCCACCACCGCGAGAGGTGGGGTAGGTAAAAGCTTCCACTGATGTCCTGGATTTGAATGCCTTCTTGGGTTCGCGCCTGGGACCAGGCAAATCTATTATCGTGTAAAAGAAAAAAAAAATTCCCCTTTCGGTTAAGCATATATGAAACTATTTTAATTCCGAGGTAGAGCAAATTAGATATTAAAGGACATTGTAGCTCGATATGTATATCATATATATACACGTATGTATATATATATATATATATATATATATATATATATATATAAGACAATATATATATATAATATATATATCATATATATATATAACAATATATATATAAATATACATATGTATATACATATATATATATATATAATATATATATATATATATATATATATATATATATATATGTATATATATATATATACACATACACACACATATATATATATATATATATATATATATATATATATATATATGTATATATATATATATATATATTATATATATATATATATATATATATATATATATATATATTCTTTTCCATCCACCTGAATTTACAAGTATCCAATGAACCAGTCTCGTGTGAAGAGACATTGATACTGAACGTCTTCGTATTGTATTGACGATGAATTCCCTTTGAGTGCAGCCCTGGCGCTTAAGGGCTGTCTATCGAGTGGCAACAGATAACCTCTCTCCAATTGGTGCTCTTTACCCTTCTCGTTCCTCTTACTACCGTTCACTTTCATCTCTCTTGTTCCACGTTTAAGTTTTGTGCTTTTGTCCACTTTCTCTCTCCTGTAATATTACCGTTTATTCTCGTCTCTCTTATTCCATATTTTGTGCTTTTTGAGTTTTCTCCACTTTTTTTGTCGGATTTCACACTTACCGTTTCACCCAGATTGATTGAATTTTACGAAACTGAGGCTGACAAGCCTAGATGCTCTGGGTGGGCACTTTCGGCCTCTCAACCCTCAACCCAGTGTGGAAAAGAGTTGGAGTGGTTGGCCAGCAAGATAAAGAGAGAGGGACCCACAAAATACAGGAGACGAAGTACAAGGATCTAAAGGTGGAACTGGAGGAAACCCCCAGTTATCTACTTTTCAATTTTGAAATAATTCTCAAGAGTCAGGACCAATTTCTAAGTGAAGGCCGACGGAGTGGGCTGCCCAAAGGACCTTTCCTGGTGTACTTAAACGATGGAATTCATATCACTTAATGACAAATGACCTTGAGGATGGTCACAAGATGACGTCATTTCCGCCTACTTTCAAAACCCCTTCAGCACAAAGTCTGCAGGCGAGATTGCTGTTGGCTTAAGAATCACAGAACCGCCCACCCACCCACATGGCCTCTCCAGCGCCCTCTCTCCAACTCGGGGACAAAGTTCCTACATAACAGCAGAGAGCAAAGTCCACAAACTGCTGTGAAACAGCCGCTTCCTGAGGACACTTAGAACTCAATACTCTCTCTCTTGGTGGAGGGGGGTGGTGTGTTCCGGACAGACTTCTTAGAGGGAGAGTCATTTTAGCGTTTTCCGCAATAATGTTGGTTAATTGATATTCGTTAGCATACTTTTTAATGTAACGTCAAGTCAATTATTTATATTAATTTTTTCGACCTTCACTGACTTAAAATTTGACGTCAAACATTGCCATCGCATTCCGGCCGCTTTAACTAAAATTTTCTTTGGAACCAAATTTCGGTATTTTTGTAATCCACAACAAACTAATATTTTCGGGCAACCTTTTAAGATTTTTTTTTTATAGAACTCAGTAAACCGAATGTATTCATCACATTAACAAAATGTGACGTGCACGTAAAATGAAACTTTAACAAACAAAAAAGCTACAAGTTCGCTTGTAGGGAACTCATAAGTACATCAGGTCTGCTCATTATCTAACCGTCGGTTGAAATTACCTAAACATTTATAAAATCAGCCCTTTTTTGTCGAATTGTAAAACTTGTGTCTACAAAGGTGGCTCTCCATTCTACAGTAGGATATTATTCATTCGACGACATTTGTTGTCACTTTGATCCAAAATTGTCTTCTGGGTCGATGCAATGAAGTTTCCCAGTTGACCCTCGAGTGATATCATTGGGCATTTCCGCCTCATTATACTTAAGGCAGGCTTCTCAATTACCCTTCCACAAACACTATAGGAAGCGTTTTTCTCAGAATAATTATAAGCAACTGGAAGAGAGAGAAATCGTTCAGCACCTCAATCAAGCTCCAGAGGAACCCAAGAATGTTTATGTCATTTTCAAGAGTTAAACGTAGGCCTATCTAGGATTAGACTATTTTGAAAAGAGTTCAGACTAGGCCTATCTTGGAATAGATTATTATTTCAAAAGAGGTAAGTGTAGGCCTATATGGGAACAGATCGTAACCCCCCCCCCCCCCCCCCCCCCCCCCCCCCCCCCCCCCCGACACAGCCCCCATTCCTCTCGGCTAGTTGTCTATCGAGTGCTTTGGTGTGTATGCAAATTGGCCTCACCAGATTAGTCAACACCACCTGGAATTCCCAATGTCGGAATGCGCTGGAATGACGTCCGAAGTAAAATTAATTTAATTCATTTCAGGCAAATATTATATTAGGAATAAGGCTGAATGAGTAGGCTAGGCATATTTAGACTTTGTGCATATGCAGTTACTAATACACTTTTTGCACGTATGACTTGGTAAACATAAATACATCTACTGTATGAATAAACAGGACAATTTTCTTAGAGATCAAAATGAGAGAGAGAGAGAGAGAGAGAGAGAGAGAGAGAGAGAGAGAGAGGGGGGGGTTAGCTTTCATAATATGCAACTTTCCAACAGAAGACTTAGAAGGCAAAATTTGAAAAGAGATGAAAACTCTTGGGTCTTTTCCCGGTAAAGAAATTGCTTCTATACCTAAGGTTTCTTTTCAAAGGTTGATGGATCATTTGACCTTTTTCCGGCCAAAACGAGCTGACTGGAAAACTTTCGACAAGTTCCGAATTTTCTAATCAACTTTCCCTCCCGAGGGAAAATGAAGGAAAGGGTAATAGAAAGTAAGAGAAAGAGCAGTACTCAGACGAGGGGAATTACATCACAAGAGTAAAATCAGGTACTACGGTTTTGTTTCTTATTTCTTTGATTTCATCTGATACTTTCCGAGAACTGACACAAAATCTCCTGGATTGGATTCAATATACAAAATCCCAGATTCTTTTTTCAAAGCCCCAATGTCCGTCAAACTACAGACAACACCATCAGAAACTAATGAGAATAAACGAATCCAATTCTGTGGACGGAGACGATGCCATCGTGTCCCTCCGAATAAAAGAGAATTCTGCCGAATATGCACGATACGGAAGTTTAACTGAAGATACATAGAGTATATTTTGGGTTATATGAATAGAATATACATAATGCTTGGGGATACCATCCTTAGAGAGAACCAGATACGACGTCAGTAGCATAGAAACGTCAATAAATTGTCAAGAGAGGAATAGCTTCCATTTGTAACATATTCATTTGCACAATAACACTCTCACACGTTCAGTTATTTTGCCAGGCAGCTGAAGTTTTGTCAGAGGGAATTAACATATTAAACTTCCCGAAACATAACTGGGCGGTGTCAACAAACTTCAAAGGGGGACAGAGAGAGGAAGACATTTTAGGACTCCTGCTATTCAGAAGTTAGTCAATCTCAGGACTAAAATTCTCTCTCTCTCTCTCTCTCTCTCTCTCTCTCTCTCTCTCTCTCTCTCTCTCTGTGACACCAAGCCTTTCACCCCAAAACACGACCCCCTGGACCACAAGCCACTCCCCCCTAAATGTCTCAGTTACGATAATCAAAGACGCCGAAAATGTTTTATTTGATATTTTCGGAGAGAGAGAGAGAGAGAGAGAGAGAGAGAGAGAGAGAGAGAGAGAGAGAGAGATGATAAATCAAACGTCACTTGAGGGCCAATTCTTTTCCAAATTTCGCACCTACCAAAGTCCGAAGTCAGTATTCAACTCAAAAGTTGAAGAAGTTTGCGGTCAATCATCTCGAGAAAAAAAAATTATATTTAATTCTCTCTGAATGAAATGCAAAAGATAAAAAGATTGATGAGTATTTTAAATGGGGGGGGGAGAGATTTTACCATAATACAAAATAAAAGTAGGCAAAATATTAAAATGAGTAGTAATAAAACCACTTTATCAAAATAATAAAGAAAAAGAGAATTAGGAAATTTTGTTTTTAATAAAAAAAAAAGGGCAAATGATCAAAACGAGATGCAAAACTTTAGAGGAAAATTTAATTCTTTTAAAAATAAAACACAAAAAGCATCAAAGGAGAAAACATTTAATGTGTAACTGAAATTTCTCATTAAAGAAAAACATTAATGGGAAAAATCAAATTTTATGGGAAATTTTAATTAATAACAAATAAAATAAAGAAAATATAATTACAGATCAAATTTGTAAGAGAAAATTAAAATTAATTTTTTTATTAAATGAAACAGTCAATGGCCCTTACGGTACCAGCTTGTTCCATTTGAATAGGATTAATTTTTAAATTTAAATGATGTGATGATGATGATGATGATGATGATGATGATGCCCTTTTCTTCTGTGGAACTAGAACCTTGTAATCCTGAACAAAAGTTGGAGAGCTTTTTTTAAAAAAAGCACTTGAAGGCAACATTACAAGTGTCAACCCTTCCTTTGTTTCGGGTCTTTTGTTCCTTACGTAGCTGTCTTTTGTTCTTTTGTTCTGTTATTCCTGTTCCCCTGTTTTTACATGTGAATGAGAGAATTACATTTGATGTTTCTGCTTCAAGTGGTGTGCTGTGAGGAGAGAGAGAGAGAGAGAGAGAGAGAGAGAGAAACGCTGTTTGAAGCTAAGAATGAAAGAGGGAATAAGAGAAAAAGGTGGATGGGGGAGGAAGGGCGGAATAAACACAGATCAAAGGATATGTAAGAGGGGAAAAGTGAAATCTATAAATAAAATTAAGAATCTCACCTTAAAAGGAAATAAATAACGTGATTTAACGAGAAAAATATTTCAGAAGAACGAAAGGCAGGAGATAACGATGATCAGTCGAAAACGGCGTCGCAATGAGGAAGGTCATTATATAATGGATGTGTATACTGTATATATAAATAACACACACACACACACACACACACACACACACACACATATATATATATATATATATGATATATACTATATATATATATCTATATATTATAGATAATATATATAATTATATATATATATATATACACTCCAAAAACAAAAAATATTAACCCTAAACCACTAGTGATGGAGAACTAGTAACTACCAGCGCAGTCTGCAACCAACCACAGTCAGCTGACCACATTGTTAATAATTCTCAACTTAAGCCACCATATAAATAAAAGTATTTGGAATCACAATTCCAACCTCTACCACTTGAGCTAAAGAGGATTTTTAAGTTTCTCCTAATAATCTCTCTCTCTCTCTCTCTCTATCTCTCTCTCTCTCTCTCTCTCCCCACTTCCATAGCCACAGGTACTATATTGTGCATGAAATAAACAATAATTGCTGTTTACATTCAATAATGCAATTTCATAGCCAACAGCCTTAATGATCAAACTGACTCTGATGAAAAAGAGATCACCAAATCCCAGAGAGATTAATGGCCTGACCCTCATTCACAAACCTTCAAAAGCAACAGGAATTTGCAGGGAAATCCCACAGGGAAATCCTATTAATCCCAAAATACAGCAAAAATGTCAAATTGATGTTGATACTGCCTATGGTTTCCCAAAACGGGTTATTCGTTTACCTGTTTACACATAATATTTAATCCCTTGCATTTACATAATTGCAACCAAAGGCTGAAACTCAAATCAACTGCTTAAGGTCCTAGAAGGAGAAATGGCACTTCTGATGAAAACATCCTTGCGACTTACTCAGTTTATCTGCTAACTTAAAAGTATTTAAAAGCTCGTTTTTATACAATTATAGCCAGAGAATGAAAATCACATCAATTGCTCAAAGTCCTGAGTGAGGAGAAATTATCGCTCTTCTGTTGAAGAGAGAAACTCCCACGAGACCTCAAGACGAATGATTCACCTGACGTCGTATAATTCAATTTGCTCATTACTCTCGCTATCAATAATCAGAGGAAGTTGGAGTGGTTGGACAGCCAGATGGAACAAAGAACTGGGAACGCATACAGTGCAACGAGTGAGGCTCACTGACAGCACTGGATGTTTTTGGAGTTAGAATAAAAAGAATGTAATGAAAAGGTTGGCCTCCACGGAAATGAGTACTTTTATTGGTCACAAGTATTATATCATAAGTTGTATTTTGTCAAGTATTTACCTTTTGCCCCTTTATGGGGGCTGCACAAGGGCTTTGACCCTCCAGCCCCGACCCCTTCCCCGCCCTCCCAGGCTGCTACCCACCACAGTCGAGTAACTATTTGATACGTGAATGTCAACTCTCTGTCTTTCAAAAGAAAATAAATAATCCACATACACAAGCATTATCAACATAATAAAATGAGTGAGGATTTAGGGGATATGAGAGAGAGAGAGAGAGAGAGAGAGAGAGAGAGAGAGAGAGAGAGAAATATAAGATCAAAACAGAGATAAATACCAAATGTCCGCCGAGCATTCCTTTCGTAACTCCTTCAATAACACATGAATTCTAACCGACTCGCCGCATTCCTCAGAAAATTCTTCAGAAAAAAAGAAAATGAAAAAGTGCCCAATTCTTCCGGAGTGGAGGAGAGGAAAGAAAGAAAGATTTCCGGGAGAGAAGAGACGACAAATCTGAGAGAGAACTCTTGAGAATTTCATTCTCTTTGTTTTCAAACAAGACGATGTTGGTAAACGTGGTTCAGTTCTCATCAATAAATAAAGGATACTATAGAACGTTTACTTTAATGCCCCAGACAAATGACGGGGGAAAGGTATTTGAATCTTAAGCCTATTATTCCATTATTATTATTATTATTATTATTATTATTATTATTATTATTATTATTATTATTATTATTATTATTATTATTATTATTATTATTATTCAAGTTACGAACCGCATTCATATGGAACAAGCCTACTACAGGGTTATAGGCTAATCAAAAGCGATTGCCAAAATATGAAATACGTCACCGTCCACTCTCTCTCTCTCTCTCTCTCTCTCTCTCTCTCTCTCTCTCTCTCTCTCTCTCTCTCAGAGAAGTTTCATTACTATTCCCTGGAAAGCGAGGTGCATGCTTCTTGATAACTTGTAAAGAGATAAAGATGTTATCTAAAATTGCAGCCGGACTTTTCGAGTTTGTGTTCAAATTTATATAAGTTTCTTTTCAAGTTTTGAAAGTTTCATGGCTAACGCCATTGCTCTAGACAGTCGACTAACAACCAGGTATATACATATTTTACTGCTCTGACCAAAAGAGAGAGAGAGAGAGAGAGAGAGAGAGAGAGAGAGAGAGAGAGAGAGCTTACTCAAGAAAGGCCTCAGTATGTCATTCAACAACTGCAAGCAATCGAAAAGAAGTCCTGTCCCTGAACATTACTCCAAGAACCAGAGGAAATGAGTCCATGAATAACAGTTGACAGA
>NC_087214.1:38261006-38280870 GCF_015104395.2 Macrobrachium nipponense | reverse complement strand
TACAATAATGTTCTCGGCTGGTCTTCAATCTATACCTAGGACTTTGGGCATATTTATTCGCCGGCCAGTTCCCTGGTGGACTCGTAAATGCCAAGGAAACTCACAGAACTATGAGATCTGCCTTCACCAGATACGCAGACGAAAATGTGAGTATTACCGTGTAGAATTTCGAAAAGCAAGAGCTCATTTTTCGCATGGAAATAAAAAAAGCACGAAAAGAATCTTGGGCGATATTCATATCTTCACTAAATTTGAAAACTCTTCTGACTCTAGTTTGGAAGAGAGTTATAAAAATATCAGGCAAGTTCACTCCTTGTCAACCTCCAGTTACCAAGATCAATGGTTGCGAGGTAGCAGACCTCCAGTTAGTGGCAAATGAGTTTGCTAATCATTTTGCTAATGTTGCGAAGAAAGATGATGATAGACCCTATTCAGCTCAATGACGGATAATGGAACAGGTCGAAATTTGATTTTAATACCTTAAGGCATGAGCAATACAATGCTCCTTTTACTTTCAGAGAATTTGAATCAGCCTTGAATAAATGTAATGAATCAGCTCCTGAACTGGATGATATAACTATTCAATGATTAAGCATACCCCTGAAAATACCAGACTTTTCATATTAAGCCTAATTAACAGAATTTACCGAGAACATATCTTCCCCAAGCTATGGAGAAGTTAAAAGTACTGCCATTTGTGAAACCTGGAAAAGATCCATTCAAGACAGCCAAATTAATCTTCCTATTGCATTGACATCTTTTTTGTGTAGATCAAGGAGGAAAAAAATGGTGAAACCACGATTGATGTGGTACTTGGAAAGAGGTAAATACCTCTCGCCTACTCAGTGTGGTTTTCGGAGTATGCACTCCACAACTGATGTATTGGTACGAATGGAATCTTCAATATGTGAAGCTTTTGCCAACAAGCAGCATCACATCACTGTTTTCTTTGATCTAGAGAAGGCTTATCATACAACATGGAGATATGGCATTTTCAGGGTCCTTTATGAATGTAACCTGAGAGGCAATTTGCCCCTCTTTATTAAGGCTTTTTTAAAGAATAGGATATTTCAGGTTCAGGTCTTTAACCCGCATTTGTATGAGAAATGAAAGGCATTGGCAGTTTCATGAAAGTCACCCCAAGCAACCTCATCCATTCACTTGTAGAGTAAATTTTATTGTCCGTAAATTAAATATGCCAAGAATCGAGATTTTTCCAGCAGAATATTCAGTTAGTCCCCCCTGGAACTTTCCAGAGGTAAAATTTTGTAGATATTTTAATTTTACCAAGACAGAATTCTCCAGTGAGACCATGCGGTCAATATTTTTAGAACACTCTTTGCAACATGATAACTCCACTGCAGTTTTCACGGATGGCCTCAAAGTCAGATGCTGGCGTCGGCTTTGGTGTAGCCTTCCCTGTAGAGAGAAGCGGCAGGTTATCATCTGTTGCATCGATTTTTACAGCAGAATTATATGCTATTTTAAAGGTTTTATATATTGTGACTCAAGAAGTGTTCTTCAGTCACTGGAATCTTTTAACCCTTTAAACCCTCTGATTTTAGATATATTGGATGGCTGCTTTTACTAAAAAGAAGGGGAGGGAAAGAAATAAAGTTCTGTTGGGTGCCTTCTCATGTTTGGGTGGCTGGGAATGAGAAAGCTGACCGACTTGCAATGTCTGCGGTCAGCTCCCCAGAACCCACAAGATGCCTACTACCATATCGGGATTTGTATCCTCTAGTAGGTCAGAGAATTAAAAAAAATGTTGGCCGTCCCAATGGGAGGATATTTTAACTAATAAAAAAATGCACAGTACCCACTTCATCAGTGTCCTCCTTGGTCATATCCATATATGCCACGGAGACAAGAAACGATGTTGTGCAGATTGAGGATTGGACATACAAGACTCACACATGGGTTCTTGATGTCTCGTGAAAATCCTCCGTTTTGCGAGAACTGCACTCTGCCCTTGACTGTGAAACATTTGCTGATTGAATGTCCCAGATTCGGGAATTTGAGACATAAGTTCCTGTCTTGGGGTCGTGAGAGAGTAGGTAATTTTATCTTAGCTAAAATTCTTGGAAAGGATTGTAATATAGAGCAGTTATATAAATTTATTGGGGAGGCGGGCCTCCTCAACCAAATTTAAATTATGCATAGATTGTCTATGTAAGAACTATATATATGAACAAAATTTTTAAATACATATATTTATAGATTTTTTTATATGAAATTTATTAAAAATTAAATTTTTTCCTATTTAATTTATTTCGGTGTCAATTACCCAAATGTTTTGAGACGCCAGATTCAATAGATACAATCAATCAATCAATCAACATGTATGTAATATGTATGAGATAAGTTGCCGACGTGTGTTGATGACATGTTTTTACTATAAATGTGGCTGTATCTTATTTTTTTTTGGGATGAATGTCGTACATATTTTGTCTTTTATGAATGATTTAGACATGAGTATTAGACTTCAACACCTGCATGTTTATATAGACAAGAATAATTGTTTATTTATTACCTGAACTGTAGGGAAGAAGAATCTCTCTCTCTCTCTCTCCAAATGGGGGATTCATGTAAAAAACGTGAGATTTGTCAAGTTGAATGTCTTATAACGTTTTTATGTACTAAATAAATCAGTACACAATGGATCTCAAGCCTAATGGACAGAAGATACTAAATGACTCATTTTGGATTCCTCTTGCTCAGGGATTTTGTCTATTCAATCCAATCCAGGAGATTTTGTGTCAGTTCTCGGAAAGTATCAGATGAAATCAAAGAAGTAAGATACAAAAAAAAGTAGCACCTGATTTTAATCCTGTGATTAATTCCCCTCGTCAGGGTACTGCTCTTTCTCTTACTTTTCATAATCCTTTCCTTCATCTTCCTCGGCAGGGAAAGTTGATTAGAACATTCGGAACTTATCACAAGTTTCCAGTCAGCTTCGTTTTGGCCGGAAAGAAGGTCAAATGATCCCATCAGCATTTGAAAAGAAACCTTACGTACAGAAGCAATTTCTTTACAGGTAAAAGACCCAAGAGTTTTCATTTCTTCTAATTTTGCCTTCTAGGTCTTCCGTTGGAAAGTTGCATATTACAATAGCTAATCCCCTTACCAACACCCCCCCTGTTCATTTCGTACAAGAGTAAGGGGACCTCATTGTTATTTACAATAGATATATTCATGTTTACTAAGTCATACGTGACAAAAAATGTACTAATAACTGCATACGCTTAGCTTACTCATTCAGCCTTATTCCGAATATAATATTTGCCTGAAATGAATTAAATTAATTTTACTTCGGACGTCATTCCAGCGCATTCCGACATCGGGGAATCCAGGTTTGGTTTGTCGTGAAATAATCGGGTGAGGACAATTTGCATACATACGAAAGCGCACTCGATAGACAACTAGCCCAGGGGAATGGGGCTGTGGGGGGTGGGGTTACGATCTGTTCCCAGATAGGCCTACACTTACCTCTTTTGAAATAATAATCTAATCCTAGATAGGCCTAGTCTGAACTCTTTTGAAAATTGAGTCTAATCCTAGATAGGCCTACGTTCAACTCTTGAAAATGGCATAAACCCTTCTTGGGTTCCTCTGGGGTTTGATTTAGGTGCTAAACGATTTCTTTCTCTTCCAGTTGCTTATAATTATTCTGAGAAAAACGCTTCCTATAGTGTTTGTGGAAGAGTAATTTAGAAGCCTGTCTTATGTGTAATGGGATGGAAATGCCCAATTGTATTACTCGAGGGTCAACTGGGAAACTTCGTCGCATCGCCCCAAAGGACAATTTTGGATCAAAGTGACAACAAATGTCGTCAAAGGAATAATATCCTTCTGTGGAATGGAGAGCCACCTTTGTAGACACCAGTTTTAAACTTCTACAAAAAAGGGTTGATTTTATAAATGTTTAGGTAATTTCGACCGAAGGTTAGATAATGAGCAGACCTGATGCACTTAAGAGTTCCCTACAAGCGAACTTGTAGCTTTTTTGTTGTTAGTTTCATTTTACGTACACGTCTCATTTTCTTGGTGTGATAAATACATTCGGTTTATTGAATTCTATAAAAAAAAAATCTTGAAAGGTTGCCCAAAAATATTAGTTTGTTTTGGATTACAAGCATTTCGTCATTTGGTTCCAAAGAAATTAGTTAAAGATGCCGGAATGCGATGCATCGTTTGACGTCAAAGTTCAAGGTCAGTGAAGGACCAAAAAAATAAAAAATCTAAACGAGTTCACGTTACATTAAAAAGTATACTAATGAATATCAATCAACCAACATTATTGCAGAAAACATTAAAATCAGATTCTCCCCCTAAGAAGTCCGACCGGAACACACACGCGCACACACACACACACACACACACACACACACACACACACACACACACAGAGGGAATTATTCGCAGAGATGAAAAAAAGTATTGGAACTTGAGGTGAGAAATTCAGTTAGAAAAGACTAATAAAAGTTCTATCAGTTTCTTCTTCCGCTGATATCATCTCCACCTCCTCCAAGCTGCCGGGTCCAGCGGTATTGGACCGAGGATATTTAGAGGCAGAGAGAGAGAGAGAGAGAGAGAGAGAGAAAGAGAGAGAGAGAGAGAGAGAGAGAGAGAATATTTCCGGTGAAATTCCGCAAACAACATTCGCTTTCCTCGCGAAATTTGGAGTGCCCGGGGGTTCTCTAGACGTGGCAATGGGCATGCACTGTGGTGTTGGGTATTTTGAGAATGTGTATATCCTTGACATAATTAAATTACTTTTACTTAGTAAAAGTACCTACAGATATACATACACATAGGGTACTCGTATTCCGTACATGATCTTCATACATATTTTTCTCTGTACATAGGTTTGTTTAAAGGACAATAATAAGTCTGCCTCCAGCTAGACATAGTACGAGCAAAAATACAGCGACTCATAATATGAATACAAAGAATTTTGTCTATATTCCGTATGAATTAAAATCGTAGCTGACTATTTCATACTGTCAGAAAAAAAGGAAAAATCTCAAATCGATTTCGACTTATAATCCAATCCCCGCCCCCCCCCCCCCCCCCCCAAAAAAAAAAAAAAAAAAAAAACCCCCCCAAAAAAAAAAAAAAAAAAAAAATCATTGAGTCCCAAAGTGCCGAGAGTTCTCGGGAAACGGCTGTTTCACGGCAGTTTGTGGACTATGCTCTCGGCTGGTACGTCGAAACTTTGGCCCCTAGCTGGATAGAGGGCGCTGGAGAAGTCAGGTGAGTGGGCGGGCAGTTTGTGTGATTCTTAAGTCTACAGCAATCTCACCTGCAGGCTTTGGACTGAACGTGTTTTGAAGGTAGGTGGAAATGACGTCATCTTGTGACTTTTCTCAAGGTCATTTGTCATTGTTAAGTGATATGTTTAAGTAAACAGGAAAAAGCATTTGGGCAGCCCACTCCGTCGGCCTTCACTTAGAAATTGATCCTGACTCTTGAGAATTGTTTCAAAATTGAAAAAGAAGATAACTGGGGGTTTCCCCAAGTTCCACCTTTAGATCCTTGTGCTTCGTCTCCTGTATTTTGTGGGTCCCTCTCTTTATCTAGCTGTCCAACCACTCCAACTCTTTTCCACACTGGGTTGGGGGTTGAAAAGGAAAGGCCGAAAGTGCCCACCCAGTGCATCTAGGCTTATTAGCCTCAGTTTCGTAAAATTCAGTCAATCTTGGTGACCTTAAGTGTGAAATCCGACAGAAAAGTGGAGAAAACTAAAAAAAACGCAAAAATATGGAATAAGAGAAACGAGAATAAATGGTAATAATACAGGAGAGAGAAAGTGGAGATAAACACAAACATGGAACAGGAGAGATGAAAGTGAACGGTAGTAAGAGGAACGAGAAGGGTAAAGAGCACCAATTAGAGAGAGATTATCTGTTGCCACTCAATAGACAGCCCTTAATTAAGCGCCAGGGCTGCACTCAAAGGGAATTAATCGTTAATACAATACGGAGATGTTCAGTATCAGTTGGTCATACGCCTTGTGTTTGCCCTGTTTTATAGTCTCTCTCTCTCTCTCATCTCTCTCTCTCTCTCTCTCTCTCTCTCTCTAGTTTTTCACTCTCTACCCTTTCTCCTCCTTTCATGAAGGAGGTAACGAATTTACGAGATCATTGATTTATGAAATCCGTCGAACGACCAACAACAAATTCCAACGGATTGAAATCGGATCTAAAAGGGGATTAATTAACTTGATCGGTTTAGTAAAATCTCAGGTTATTCTCGACTCTCACGATTTTCATTTGACTGTCATATTAGGCCCCCCTCCCATTTTTTGTGAGGAGGAGGATAGGGTTGGGGGAAAGGGGGGGGGGTGACTATGCAACCAATGTTACCGAATCTTGGCTATATGTTCCCTGATTTTTATAATTGTTATATGTTTTTTATCCTGAGTTTTATATTTGATATTTTTGTTTTAATTTCGCGTTCTTAGCTCGTTTCTTATGTTTATTTATTACAAGTTTGTTTAAAAACAATAACTGTTCATTACTTTTTCTGTATAGAAATGAAAATTTTATGTCACTGAAAAATATTATCAGAACACCTTTAGAATGTTATTTAAGTTACTCGGACGTTGTTATTCGATATTAGAAAAATGTGTGTCTGTGTGGTGTGTGTGTGTGTGTGTGTGTATGAGAGAGAGAGAGAGAGATTCTGCATTTACATTGTAAATTTAGTCTTTAACCTAATTATCATTTCATGCGATATAAAAGTTCTTTGGTTTCTGAGTAAATTTTTGATATCCAATTGGTTTGATTTTTAGCCGATAACCATAACGAGCATCAGTTCTCTGTTGCACTAACGGGGACTCAGGGCTGATGAGAAAACAGAAGATGAAGGAACATTCCGAAAATAGCTTTGAGCATTTATGACGCGAAAATAATGATCAGCTGTACTTGATGGTTCGGTTATATTGATTTGTGAAAGGACTGCTCTACGTGAGCCATGTTTTGAATATATGTAAGATTTGGTCTGGTCAGAGGCTTTGTGGATTAGTCGAAATTCTTGGAGTATGTATTTAATTTATTAAAAAAAGGTTTGATTTTTTATATGAGAGAGAGAATATTCAGCCTTATGTTGGGATTTGAGCTTGAATTTAGCAGTGTGTGCGCGTGTGTGTAAGAGAGAGAGAGAGAGAGAGAGAGAGAGAGAATTGAATTTCGGAAGGGTAAGTAAAATAAACGGCAGTTTTCCCCCCGACAGCTGGCTCGCATATTTTCGGCCAACTCACTCTCTCTCTCTCTCTCTCTCTCTCTCTCTCTCTCTCTCTCTCTCTCTCTCCACATTATTTTTGAGTGATGTTTAATATTTTTCTAATAAGGAGTTTATCACTAATGGAATTTAATTTGTAAGAAATGTCTAAACCAAATTTTGTATTGAAACGATTACATAATTTTTATTTTTAGTTCCAAATTGAAGGAAAATTATGATGATTTAATTCAGTGGTCACCGATATAAGTCACCGATTTATATGAGTTGTTAGGATCGAGTGAATTAAATGCAAAATGTTTGTGAGCCTTCGTTAATTAATTGAGTTTCTCCTAAATCATTTTTATTAGAACCGATTGTGGACGTCTTTCCCCTCATGAGCTGAATCAGTTTTGGGAAATATTTGTTTGAGATTTTCATTTTATGAAAAAGATTTATTCGATGAAAAATATTTTTTATGAACTATGTATTCCATGATGAATGTTTGTTGAATGAGAAATTTTTTATTTGTGAAAAATACTCAGTGAAAAGTTTTTAATCTATTCGCCAAACATTTATCCAAAAAAATTTATTCGAATATGATATTACCTCCCCACCCCCGTCTCTTTCTGTGATTTTTTTTATTAAATAACAGTTGAACACTAAATTTCATCGACTTCAATTCTATTTATTATTTTCATTTTAGTTTGAATAATTTTGCTATTGTACATTTTGATATTTATTTGAATATTTTTTGGGTTATTATATATGACGGATTAAATAGATGCCTTAATAAGAACATTGTTGGACGTCCTTGTTTTCTCTTTCCTGTGCGGTTACAGCTCGTATGGCCTGACCCACATTCCGTTTTAGCCTTGAGACTTCACGAACTTTTGTAGGAAGGTCTTTAGACACCGTGGCCGAACTTTACACTGTAAAACATCTGTGAAAAAATGAGTGAAAACTACTGGAAGGTCAACGGTTAAGCCCATCTGATTCTGCAATGTAAGGGTAGTAAGAAGTAACGTTTCCTTCTTTGTTAAGCAAAGTCTGTTCCATGAAAATCTGCCCAAACAGTAAAACATGTCATAAACATGTCGGCAATTTGTCATTCACATATCTCAAACTTGTTGAAGACAAGTCAGCAACCATAAGTAGAAAACTATTCTTTGGCACATGCTGAATAATCGTATAAACACTGGTAAGGACTATTAATTAGTCGTTGACTTGTATTCAATCTGTTTGTGACGTGTCGTCGACTTACAAACAACACGTGTGTGATGTGTTTGTGATAGGTTGCCGACATACTTATGGCATTTTGTACTGAGAGAGGTATTTTGTAAGTTCCTTTAGCCTCTTGAGATTCAGTAAATAAGGGAGAGGTGGGACAAGAGTTTCGCGGATGCTGTGTCGAGGGAAATGGGAGACTGAAATTTCATCTGCTCTCCTTAACATTCCCGCTTCCGTGACAGTGCAGCCTTGCAGTTAATATGTATAAGCTTGCCTTGATGCTGAATTTATCTCTCTCTCTCTCTCTCTCTCTCTCTCTCTCTCTCTCTCTCTCTCTTCCACGCACACGCATACAAAGACTGCCGAAAGGGTGACACTAAACATTTATGTTGCTAGATATATGCTCTTCTCACCCAGGTTGTAACCCACCATTATCAACTACCCACCAGTCCCCTAATTCACTGCTTGGGATAAGAATGACCATTTATTTCCCAGGAAACAGATGGATGACAGTTTCTTCTCTCCAGGATCGATCCCAGGATTGTGTGTGTGCTGAAGAGAGATTGAACGTAGAATGAATATTTACTATTTGAATTTGACCATAGACGGCGATTACTGAGAAATTCGATGCTTGAGACCCCAAACACATTCTTAGAGGGCCCTAAATTCCGTACCCTCCTTCCCACAATCGCCCACCTTCCAGGGCCGGGCCAGATAGCCCAAATTTCATTCATTGTGTCATTCATTAGATTTTAGGATCATCCAGGTATTGAATTTTATTTCCATTTATCGAACAGAGAAAAGGATTGACAATTCTACTTGGCAATAGATTATATCTAGGTCATATACACTATCCTTTCTACAGTATTTAGGTAATATCCACTCCTATCTTTAACATCCGGTGAATATTGAGGTAATAATATCCACGGGGGCCATTGCAGTCATGAAAACGATAGGGCAATAGGAATTAAATCTGAGGTCGTCATTCGGCTGAAAGGTTGTATTTCATTTTGGAATGATGAAGGAATCCACAAATGCCTTTCCTGCTCTGACGAACTTCACTGGACGCTGAAATGATTGTTTTTTCCATTTATATATAGGATTTCAATGAATTTTATCATTTCAGTGCGTGTGGGCCGGCATTGTTACGCGAAGTGTTGCGTGTGAATGGGCTTTTGTGTGAAATTTTTTTGGGGGAAAATGATCCAGATATTTGATTCCAGTTTGTCTGTAGAGGATATTGACGGTGAGCAATTCTAGATTTTTGGAGGGAGTGAAAGGGATTAGATTCAGAAAACCACGATAGTGAAGAGGTACTGCGTTCACTTACAGTAGCACTTCAATTTCATAGACACTTTGGATGTCTGGACTTTCTATAAGTAACTAATTCTGTTAAATACAAAAGGACTCTATGTCCTTTGCTTGCACTTGATCTCTTACAGCCGACACCAATTCCACAGAGTTCCTACCTTAATTAAACTAAACTAACCTGAATTTTACCGTAATATTCAATTTAGGAAATTTTTCGAGTAATGCGTGACATCTAAAATGGACTGGTGACCACATATGAAAGCTTGTGTTATAATATAAGCTTCAGTGACTACCTGGAGAACAAACAAGGTCGTGGGCCTCGCAACTTCATCCCAAAAACCAGTGCGCGTAGACTAAATAAATAAGAGATGGAATAGTGAAAAATAGAGAGAAATAAAACCCTGTTGTCTCTGAATATTGAAACTGCTAATAGATTAGGATCATTGCATGAACTTAATAGCAATTAACTAATGCTTTTTACTTCTGGGGTCGAGGTTACATTATTGCCTTTGTCTACTAGTAATGGATTTGAAGATATGCTTCGAAGATTTGTCTCTTTTAGTTGACTTAACAAATAGTAATTTTTTAACTTGTCTCTGTTTTTCTCTCTCGCTCTCTCTCTCTTTCCTGTCATTCGTCATCCATTTCGCCTACTTTCTTCCTGAGGAACTACTTAAATCTCTGCTCAGAAAATTCATCAATCGCTGCCTAGAAACTTCATTAACGAATGCTATGAAATGGTATTCAGTGCTTAGGAACTTCATCAATCAGCGCTTAGACATTTAATCAGTCAATACTTAGAAACCTCATCAGTCAATGATTAGAAACTTCATCGGTCAGTGTTTAAAAACTTCATCAATCAGTGCTTAGAAACTTCATCAGTCAATCGTAAGAAACTTCAGAAATTATTGCTTAGTAATTTCATAAACCAGTTCTTCGAAACTCCATTAATAGCTGCTTAGAAATTCCATTAATCAGTGCTAAGAAACATCAATAACAAGTAGCTTGCTTCAAAACTTAAGTTCGGCGTGAGCCGAAGTGGTCCAAAACGAATTCCCAAAAACTCCCAAATCATGAAGCCTCAGATGCCAGGTGTTGGCAGAATAGAAAGCGGCCTCATTTGCACGAACGAAAAAGATTTTCAAAAGGAACAACTAACAAGACATTGTTATTATTCTAAGGAACAAGGAAAGCTATTAAGGAGAAAAATAGGGAGGCTCAATAACCCTCCAAATATCTCATTCAGGAGAGACCTTACAGACCTTACATCTTGTTCGAGTTGCCCCAGGTCCCTCAGTGTGAGGCACCTCTAATGTCTACCAGAGGAGGAGGAGATAATGTATAAAAATATGGCACAACATGAATTCGTAAGTCTGAAAATGAAAAAAAAAAATAAAAGAAGAACATTGGCCTCTACTTACCAGCAAAGATACAATTCCAAAAAAAGAAGGATTATAAATCCTATGGGATTAGTTTCTCGCTGTTCAACTGGGGATTAAAATCCTACTGTCGTCCTTGCCTTCATCGAGTTTGTCATGACAATATTTGTTAAGTGATTTCGACGGCAACATCTGGCTGGGATTATTGACAAACAAGACATCTCTTTTAGAGAGAGAGAGAGAGAGAGAGAGAGAGAGAGAGAGAGAGAGAGAGAGAGAGAGAAATTGTCGGATTCTCTTCTCTTTTATCAAAGTAAAAAAAAAAAAAAAATTAGTGTCCACTCTCTCTCTCATTTTTATAGGAAGGGGGAAGGATAAAGAGGCTTAACAGTGAAGTAACGATTATTAATTTTACCAGCAAACTGACCCATCTGCGATGGGTGATAAACTACGGGTTGCAGAAGTGAAAAATTTATATGTACTATTTGTTCAGCAATATTAAAATAAGGGCGATTTTTTTATACATACCTACTACAGAACCTCTTTGTACACAATATTATCAGTTTGTCCACAACTTAATTTCAAGTTGGCAGAGTTAGTTGCTCTGCTCATCGCCACATACAGTTGGCCATGAGTGAACATGGGTGACGGCAGAAACACACCAACACAATCCAAAGTCTGGCTCTGCGACTTGTTTGCAGTGAATGAGAAGGCCAGGTTGATGGGAAACTGCCTTCGCCGTAACTGGAACGGAAACTGGTTGTCCGAAGGCATCAGAGGAATCCGGGGAATGAACAGACGTTTGCCGGTGTGAGGGCCCGTTGCTATCACTGCTTCGATGACGTGGGAGTTTAGCTCCATAACGGTGTAACCTCGTGTTCCGTTGCAATGTCCATTGGCAGGATCGAAATTCCGAAGCAACATTACCGGGCAGTACTTCTTCAACGTTATTTTGTGCACTGGCAGTCCCAATGGATTTAAGTTTTATTCAAAAAATTTTGCAGATATTGATGATAATTTCATCTTCTATTGTGTCTGAGCTGAAATATTCGCGACTTTCTCCGGGGAAGTTGTTCAGAAATTATGTATGAAAAATATCGTAAAAGTAACTAAGTCTACGGGAATAACCAGCCTCGTTTCACGACCAGAAACAGCTCCGTTTCAGGGAATCCCTTCTCACCCCCACCCCCTACAAAGGATGGGGGTTAGGTTGGATGAAACCCCATTACAAACCATCTTAGGGGTCCCCACCATAACCTTGCCAAGTTTCATGCCCATCTGACCAGCCGTTTGGCCGTGATTGAATGACAGACAGACTTTACACCCATTAGTATGATATAGTATGATTTGTCCAGAGGGAAAAAGGAATCTTTTGGCAGGTTGTAACCAGCTATAAATCCCTGTTTGCATTAATGTCTAAACATACTGACGCCCTCCCATAAATGGATATGAGTCAGTTTACCAAAAACAACGGTATTGGAGGTTGAAGTGAAAAATCTTCAACTCCTTGTTTAGCTGAAACAGCCCGTGAAGAAGAGCTCTCCAGGAGCCTCACTTAAACAGTGTGTAATATTTTAAAGTCAGTGAGGATTTCTAATATTAAGGTTTTTCGATAAAACCTCCAGGCAACAGTGTTTAAAGTGTTAAACCTCTGTTTAAAAAATAAAACTGTTTTAGGGTAAAAGTCTTGTGGTTTCTTAAACCAAATCAATCGTTACTTTACATGGACGATGTTGGATGCAGCTGTTGAAATGATTCTCTCTCTCTCTCTCTCTCTCTCTCTCTCTCTCTCTCTCTAGGCCTGTAGACTACTAGCGCTTTACAGTAGGCTGAGCTGCTTATAACCTTGCTTATAACAATAAGTTCCCTTATTAGTAGTCGTTTGCGGAGGAGGAATACCGAATTGCGGCGGGGGCGAGATATTGTGCAAAGGGTGGGCCTTTTAGGGTGTTTCACTTTCGGGGGTTGGGAAAAAATGCTGAGTATTTGGAGAACTGAAGAACATTGTTCATCGTTTTGAGAACTGGAGGACAATAAGGTCATAGTTCCTATACCTGGAGAACACCGTCTTCATTGAGCCAAGAACAGTGTTTATTGTTCCGGCATCTGGACAACTCATGTTCACTGTTTCGATAAATGAAGAATATTTTGGTCATTGTTCCTAGAACACAGTGTTCATTGTTTCCAAAACTGAAGAACACCGTGTTCATTGTGGATCTATCTGCTGTCGTGCCAGCAAGGTTGGTTTTAACGCAGAGTGGGAAGTAGCTAAGAGTTGGCGTTATTCTTTGAGTTTTTTTTTGCTTTTCTTTTTTGTTTAGCTTTCAGAACTAATTTGGACCCTTTGATCTATGTTGTCTTAGCTAAAAGCTATGAAATGATTACGCTCTTGGCTACGATGGCGAGGAATAGTCTGTTCCACCTCCCATAAATATACCTGAATCTGACAAGGTATCGGATGACTGTGGAAGAACTGTCTCCCTGAGGAGGAGGAGGAGGAGGAGGAGGAGGAGGAGGAGGAGAGGAGGAGGAGGGGAGGAAGGAGGAGGAGGAGGAGGAGGAAGAAACTGAGAAGTTCCATGCGAAGATGGCTGTGGCATGACATTCACTGAAGCAAATCTCCTTTTATTTCAATAATTGACTTACATTTTTTTTTATTTTTATATATTGATTTATTAATTTGTCGGTTTTTCTTTTCCTAATAATTACACACTGAGAAACCTTAACAAACAGAGCGCTAATTCCTCTTCAGAAAGTCTTCCAGACAATTTGGAAATTCTCAGCAAGTCAAATATAACAGTTTTTTCTCTCTCTCTAAACTTTGCAACTGGAATGTTTTGATTAAACATCTTGGAGTTTCCAGAAAACTTGCGTTCATATCATTCATATCACCTCTCTCTCTCTCTCTCTCTCTCTCTCTCTCTCTTCTCTCTCTCTCGTCTTTCTTTCTCCCTCTTTTCTTCTCTCCTTCAATCTCCTCCCTACTCCTCTGTGTGTCGTCAATATATTCAACCCCTTTTCATTTCCAAGAATAAAACAAATGAGGCCAATAACAACACAACTGATCTTCTGTTAATTACAAAAAATGTATAAATGAAATCTCCCAACTTTCAAAAGAAAAACTCGAATTATCTGCAATCGAACAAAACTTGGTTATAGAGTTAAAGGAAAAATTTGGTTGATGGAAAGTTTGGACTGGGGGGAAAAAGCAGTGCACTATATAAGATGCTTCGTCGAGAGAGTTGAAAATGTCGGGAAAACTAAACAAACTATTTACCATTTCCTTCCTTTTCAACAGTGGCAAGTTTTCTTTCGGGGTGTAGTGCTGTTAATACTATTCACATGGTCCACTGTAAGCACTCGCATAGGAATATATGATCTAATGAATTTCATTCCGCTGCCATTCCTTATCAGTGACACCTCCGTAGGTTGGTAGTGCCGTTAGTATACCTCAAGTGTGGCACTGTAGGCATCACTAAACGTTGTTTGGAGCGTCCCTTTGGCCCCTAGCTGCACCCATGTTTCAGCCTTTTACTTCTTCACCTCCATTCCTCTTTCTTCCTTCGGTTTTGCTGTCCAACCTCTCCAACTCCCTCTTTTCACTTTCTTGACCACTGAATGGCTGAAGGCGTCTCCCCTGTGCTTGGCTTTATCACCTTATTTTCATAAAGAATCAAATCAACTGAATGAGACGTAGATAAACCTCATTTCAAAGAACATAACACTTCGGTCGGGACATTCATTCGGTGGTTGATTTGATTTGATAGAATTCAGACTGTTAACCCAAGTACTGTTTGCCAGCTCAGATGTAGGTTCACACACACACACACACACACACATTGTTTTTTGACTACATCGTTACCCAAGCCAGTAACAGTTTGAGACGGGTGATGAATTCCTAGTTACTGGGGAAACATCTTGGAGGGAAAAGTGTGGCTTCCTCTATGAATTGACATCTCTTCAAGATGTCGATACTGCCGCCTCGTACGTTGATCTCAGGAGAATTTGGTAACATGAACTGGGCCCCGTATCACCCTCATTTTCCCCCCTTAGGACGGTAATGCATCACTTATGGTTCTTTGCAGGGTGCCTTCGGCCCCTAGCTGCAACCCCTTTCATTCCTTTTACGTTACCTCCGTTCATATTCTTTTTCTTCCATCTTCCTTTCCTCAACCCTCTCCTCTCAGTTGTTCCGTAGCGCAACTGCAAAAGGGTTTCCTCCTGTTACGCCTTTCATACCTTTTACTGTCAAATTCCCTTCCAACGCCGAATAACCTCATAGTTCCCATCGCTTGGCCTTGGGCCTAGATTCTATTCAGTTCTATTCTATCCGCCCTAATTTCCTCCGGGCATCGATCGCGCGTTCTCGTAAGATGACCTAGATTGTTTCAAAGGTCTCAAATAGAAGGTTTTTCAGAACCAGTAGTGTGAAGGTTTAGTATTGAATTAGAACAAAATATTTACTTGTGCTTTTTCGTTTAGTTTTTTTTTTTTTTTTAATTAAATAACTCAGTGTGTTTTGACTTGAGGCAATGACACATTTGGTTTCTGATAAGAGAAATAATAATACATTTTCATAAGAATGCAATTTTGTACTACTTCGGTCGAGCAGTTAGTGGGTCTAACAAGTTGCTTGCTTATGGTGAGACACCTTTTAAGAACATTTCCTCAAGGGTAGGTTAACTGGACCTCAGTGTTGTTTGTAAAGTATTTATTTAGGTGCAAAGTTTTGCTCAGGTTTTAGAGTCTCTCTAGCTCAGAACTTTTACTCCAGTGTTTATATGAACTGTAATTTCATCTATGCAATTAAGTGCTGTGCTTGAGTATATTTACTAATTTATCTCTCTCACTGGTATGCAAGGTTGAAGAAAGGGGGATTTCCTCTCACATTTTCCTGTCAAAATCAGCCTTACATGCCCTCCCTCTCTCTCTCTCTCTCTCTCTCTCTCTCTCTCTCTCTCTCTCTCTCTCTCCCAAACGTAGGGAATGAAATGAATCTGGTGAAATCATGGTAGATCTTTCTTGTAATCACGGTAATTTTAGCCTCACTTCCTCTTGTTTGATTTCAAACACCTCGACATGAGAGAGAGAGAGAGAAAGAGAGAGAGAGAGAGAGAGAGAGAGAGAGAGAGAGAGAGAGAGAGAGAGAGAGAGAGAGAGAATGTTTACATTTAAAGTGAGAGACCTGGCCGGGACATTTTTTTTAATGGTCTGAAGTAAATTGTGAGGCAAACAAACAGACTTACGCATATTCTTATGTGTAGAGGACGCGTAGCCAAGTAGTTGTGTGAACTTAGCTTGAGGGAAATACGGATATACGAACTCTAGTCCTAAGGAAAATGGGGATATAATGACATAGCATGATGAAGGAGGAAAAGTAGTGGATGTAATCCCGAAGGGAAATTGATAAAAAAAAAAAATAAATAAAAACTTTTTGGATGACGTAAGGTAATGGGACTAAGGGCGAGTAGATGTAAAGGCACAAATTGAAGTATATCTTAATTTGAAAGCTTTAAATAGCCTTGGGGGAATTTGATCAGAAAAGGAAGACGGAAGAAGCTTTTTGGGTAAAATAAACTAAAGGAAAAGAATATCTGAAGATCAGAAGAGTAAGTTACGCCGCAGTTGGAACTTGGAGTCTATTCATTGTGACTGCTTAATTACACGAAGTCAAAAGCATTACTTCGTCAAGGTAGTCATTAGGGTCGAATTCCGTGTTAAAGGTTTTTGTATGGAAAGTTGAGATGGAGGTAGATTGTTAGTACTAGGGCTCTAAGTTTCTAAATGGAAAGTTGAGATGGAGGTAGATTGTTAGTACTAGGGCTCTAAGTTTCTAAATGGAAAGTTGAGATGGAGGTAGATTGTTAGTACTAGGGCTCTAAGTTTCTAAATGGAAGGCTGAGATAATTAGAGGTAGATTGTTAGTACTAGGCCTCTTGCAACTGTTAGCTCATCTTGGGTTCGAATAACCTTTCCCACCAGAAATAAGTGTTTTGCGTAGTTGACGTCTCTAAGTAAGCATGGAGAGAGAGAGAGAGATCATAGCAGACGTAAAACGACGCTAGGCTAATTGTTGGTAAGTACAACATTTAATTACCATTTCCCTGTGCAGCCGTTTCCTTTGCCAACTGATTCGATAGTCTGAATCGAAATGTGCTCATCATGGAGATGAAGTTTGTTGTGAGGCAATTCGCTTTAAGGGAAAAACCACAATTTTGTTGTTTTTCCATCGCGATATACAAAGTGTGTAAAGAACACATTTGACGGTTGTTAGGCGGCCTTAGAATAGACTAGTGTTGGAGCAACCGTGTTTCGTTTGATATCATTGATGTCAAGTGCTGAATTTTACCTTAATTCAATAACGAATACCAATTTAATATATTTTCGTTTTAATAGAGCTTTTATAGCCTCTTAGGCCTGCAAAACCTTTGGCTAACAAGTAGAAACAACTCTAGGCAGGACTAAAGTTGATTTTCAGTTTGTTACCTGGTGCATAAATTCTCTCTCTCTCTCTCTCTCTCTCCTCTCTCTCTCTCTCTCTCTCTCTCTCTCTTGTTAGCAACGTGTTACAAGTTGACGTAGTCGGCTTCTGAAACTTTGAGAGAACACTTTTTCTAACCCGCTTTTATGGCTGGTCACCCGTGTAATCACCTCCACCCTCTTTCTCCGTCCTTTAAGATGACATTTTAAGGTTCCTGGTCACTCCCCATTCCCTTCCTTTCCCCTTTGATCTTCCGCTTTTTAGACGAAAATGAGAATATTCTCAAACATCCTGGAATAAGGGCTTCGTGTTTACACAGTTTTGGGTCTGGCCCTCTTAGGCAAATCCGTAACTGGTTCTCTTGCATAGGTCTAGGGAGTTTCTCGAGACAGAATATTCTGGGTCTTGATGCTTTCTTGTTTGTTTGGTTTGAAGTGACTGATAGAAGCGCACCTCACTATTCTGTTCCTTAAGTGTGTGGTTGTTGAAGTGTTAAGTAGATGTAGGTTTATATTTTGATAAATAGCTTTCTATACCTTTTAATTATAATTCATTATGAACTTCAGAGAGAGGGTCTCTCTCTCTCTCTCTCTCTCTCTCTCTCTCTCTCTCTCTCTCTCTCAGTGATGCATGAAAGGTTTCCCTCAGAGATATGCTAGCCTATTAGGGACTAGAAATAATGATTGTCCCTCGACTTGGAAGCCTGGAATCAAAATTGTAATTGCGAGCGGAGGGGGAAGTAAAGAGAGAGAGAGAGAGAGAGAGAGAGAGAGAGAGAGAGAGAGAGCACCACTAAAATGATTTATCAGGAAAATAATGTGATTCTGATTATCAGACGGGAGTAGATCCTACGAGGGATTCCACATCTTTTAAAAATAGAAATAAAGTTATTTGTCCTAGAGAATATTGTTTTGTTTAACAAACTCTGATCTGATGGTATAGCTACATAGCTTTATTACACGTAATATTTACTTCACGGTTTTAGACCTGAAGGTACTTATTTTTTTTTTTTTTTTTCTTTTTTTTTTTTTTTTTTTTTTAACAAAGAAAAAGGAAAGGTTGGTTCCCTCTTTTACAAAGACATAAATTATGTAAGCGTTCGTGGCTGACTATTAATGTCATTCAGGCTCCTGGACAGTCTAAGTCCTGTGCATCAAATTGTTTCAGAAGCCTTGTGCTGGAAACATCAGAAAAGGTTGAAGATATCAAGTTTTGTTGGCTTCCTGCTTGTAAGGGTCAGTGGAAACTAGGTTCCACAGACACCAGTAGGAGGAATACATTCTCTCTTCCTGCGGAAGAACTGTTCTTGGCTGTTCGGTCCATCGTTTTTTTTTAAATACTTCTGGAATTTGCAGTCTGCTCATCCGTGGGAACCAATAATTTGTTCATTTAGCAATTTCGTTTGTAATGGCTTTATAAGTTTTTAATCCTTCTCTCTCTCTAAGTCATCCTTGAGTATGAGCCATATTTATTTTTAAAAATCACGGCTTTCTCCTCTTCTGTGTATATGGCCCTGAGCTAAAGTAAAAGATATTATTATCACGGTTATTATTACCGTTCAAAGATTTATGTCATTCCCAACCTGGTTAAAACTGAAGACAGAGTCAAAGGTTCTAGATATCTCTCCCTAGAGGCTGTCTTGTTTTTGTCCTGTTTGCGTGTATGTGTGTATGTTTTGTATGTGTGTGTGTGTGTGTGTGTGTGTGTGTGTGTGTGTGTGTAGTTAATACTTAATCATTGAAAGCATCGCGAGAGGGAGCTTAAATCTCACACGCACCGTCGCAGTTGAATAGTGGACGCCATCTTTCATTGACTAAAGGAGGGAACTGACTCCCACACTTGAGCTGGGGAAGGTTGTGATTGTCGGGTGATCTCTGGTAGAGGGATGGGGGTTTGGGGTGGAGAGACAGAGAGGGAGTGGAAGGGGGAGGGGCATTGACTCTTGGGGTTCAATTCTTACTAAAGGACGAATCTTCATGGCTTACCTTGGAGGAGCTGTAGATGCTCAGCAAGGCAAGCAGGGAATCGAAGGTGTCTTGTGCCTGTGTCAATGGGTCAGTGAGTCCCCCCCCCCCCCAATGAGGACCAGAGAGCCCGCAGAATGAGTAATGCAAACAGCAGCACACCAGTACTGAAGAGACTCATGAATTATATTTCTCCCAAACATCAGTTTTTTTTATTTTGAATATTTTTTTTTTTCAGAATTTTTCCCCATTTTTGTCTTTCCATTGGGTTTGGAAGC
>NC_087214.1:38189777-38260506 GCF_015104395.2 Macrobrachium nipponense | reverse complement strand
CATTGTTACGTGGAGTGGAGAGTCTGACTGGGCTTTTATGTAAAATTTTGTTTGGGGAGATGATCTAGGGTTGATTCCAGTTTGTCTGTAGCGGATATTGACAGGGAGTTATTCTAGAATTTTAGAGGAGTCAAAGAGATTAGATTCAGAAAACCACGATAGTCAGGAGGTACTGCGTTCAGTTACAGTAGCACCTCAACTTAATTGACACTTTGGAGTCCGGACTTCTCCCAAGTGACAAAGTCCGTTAAGTACGAAGGGACCCTATGAAATCTTAAACTCTCTCTCTCTCTCTCTCTCTCTCTCTCTCTCTCTCTCTCTCTCTCTCTCTCTCTCTCTCTCTCTCATCATTATTATTATAGGAACTGGGATGGAAATATCAGGAATAACAAAGTAAAGGTTATTATTTTTCTTTGTCTGGAGTTAAAAAAAGGAATCATTATGGGAGACGAAGCGGTCAAGCTGAAACGACGGTAATGGAAGTTGAAGTGAAAAATCTTATAAATCCTCGTTAGGGGGAAATAGCTCGTGATGGCACTTTTGAATCAACCAAGGATATTTTATATATAGATTTCTTGCTGATGCCTCAAGGGAAGCAGTGTGTAATATATATTAAACAGCTGTTTCATAAAAATAAAGCAGGTTTAGGGTAAAGGTCTGGTGGTTTCTTAAACCAAGTAGTAGTTTTCTTAACTGGTCAACGTTAAACGTGACAGTCCATAGCTTTCACGTAAACAGCTCGACTGTCAAAAGTAAGCAGACAGTCAGTCCAATTGATAGGTCTAAAATGTTATTACACATTTGTAGTTCGAACGTTAAAAATATTTAAGTCATTAATTCCATTTATATGTTTAGAACACAATTGCACATTAGCTTTAGCTACTTCTGTTTATATAAGAAACAGATATGTTATTTTGAAATGATCTGTCTATAGGCCTGGCCTGTCCAACACTAGCATTTGACAGTAGGCTTAGCTGCTGATAACCTTGCTCATAACAATAAGTTCCCTTGCCAGTTAATCTTGTTAACTTTAGACCTAAGAAATCCCAGTAGGGGGGAGAGAGAGAGAGAGAGAGAGAGAGAGAGAGAGAGAGAGAGAGAGAGAGAAAAGGAGGAAGTCAAGTTTAACAAAATTTTCAGAAGAAGAAGAGTCTTAATCAGAAAAATAGATTAACAAAAAAACTTGAAGATACTTGTGGTCTTCAAAGGAGGACACAAAAGACAATAGACAGTAAAGCAACAACAGAAATAAACCCAGTGACCTCACAGTTAAGAACCTGTGGGGCTGCCCCCTTGCAAACTTTCTCCCGAGGTCTTGGCTACAGCGCCCAAATTTCCCTACCTGGCAGGTTGCCTCCTCCCATAGACGTCTTGTAGGGCGTCTAGGCATCAGGTTTAGTCTCTCTCTCTCTCTCTCTCTCATTTCTTTATGGTTTCTCGCTCAAGGGAAGAAGGAATTAGTATAAAAAAGGAATCAGGGAAAGAGAAATAGTCCGGAATGAATTGGGAAGGGAAGGAACCGAGATCACTCAAGTGAAGCGATAATAATTTATTTCATTTATTCTCGACGCCAGAGAGAGAGAGAGGAGAGAGAGCGAGAGAGAGAGAGAGAGAGAGAGAGAGAGAGAGAGAGAGGGTTCTTCACTGTATTTTTACCAATATCCCAAATTCTCTCATTAATCCCAAGGTACATTTTCATCCGGAGCATTTTCTTCACTTTTCAAATCTTATCACCTCACAAAATCCTTCTTTAATCTCCAGGTGTTTCCATCCGTAGAATTGACTTCAGTTATTAAAGCTCTCAACATTTCACCCCAAGTTGGCTTTCAGCATCATTTTAGTCTTTCTTTAGTTATTTTGGGGTGAAGGTCAGGTGGACGTAGATGGACCCTTCCCCGAATTAGATTTAGGACCTGAATGTTGAGGAATGGAATGATGCCTCGTTGTGTCTTCCTTCCATTGTTTACGATCTTGTGTCTCCCATTTCTTCTTCTTCTTCTTCTGCCTATTTCTGTGTATTATTCTTGGGCTGAATTTTGATGTTCGTTCTTTGTCAAAACATGAGTCGTTTCCCTTTCGATATTAAGGCATTTTTGACTTTTCATTCTTCATTTTCTCTGTTGGATTTCGCCAAGTGTTTTCTCCGTTCTCTTCCAAGTGACAAGATCCTTTCTAAAGAAAAAGTACTATGTGTTATTACTTGAGAAAGTTTCAGAATCACACTAAATTTAATTATTAAAGTTTTGTCCAACAAATATTTAACATAAACGAAACTAATTGAAAAAGGGACCACTTCAAATGGAGCAAACATACGAACATACATTCCCGTTTGTGTGTGTTTGTGATGCAGCGAGGGACGACACATACTTTGGTGAGACCCGAAATGTTTTTCATACAGCCACGAAGGCCGCCAGTTCCAACCATTGACAGCACTCTTGGGGGGGGGGGGGGGTGGGTGGGGGGGGGGGGATCGTTTGCGGAAGAGGAATGCCGAATTGTGGCGGGCGCTAGATATTGTGCAAAGGGTGGGCCTTTTAGCGGGTTTACACTTTCGGGGGTTTTGGCAAAATGCTGAGTATTTGGCGAAGTGAAGAACAGTATTCATCATTTCGAGAACTGGAGCACCGTGTTCATTGTTATGATTGCTGGAGAAGAACATTAAGTGTCATAGTTCCGATACCTGGAGAACACCGTGTTCATTATTCCAAGAACAGTGTTCATTGTTCCGGCATCTGGGAACAACGTCGTGTTCGTGTCTTCGGTAAATGAAGAATATTTTTGGTCATTGTTCCTAGAACACCGAGTTCATTGTTTCGATAACTGAAGAGCAATTCTCCTTGTATTTCAATAACTGACTTTTTTACCTATTTATTTATTGATTTGTTAATTTGTTTTTTCTTTCCTAATAATTACGCTCTGAGAAACCCTGACAATAAAAAGAATGATAATTTTTCTTCGGAAAGTCTTTCAGACATTTTGGAAATTCACAGAAAGTAAAATACAACTTTGCAGCTGCAATGTTTAATTAAACATCTTGATGTTTTCAGAAAACTTTCGTTTATACCATCCACTCTCTCTCTCTCTCTCTCTCTCTCTCCTCATCTCTACTCTCTCTCTCTCTCTCTGGCGTCGATATATTCAACCCCTTTTCATTTCCAAGAATAAAACAAATGAGGAGGCAATAGCACAATGGACTTCTGTTAAATAAATGTATAAATGAAATCTCACAACTTTCAAAAGAAAAACGCGAATTATTTTGCAGTCGAACAAAACGTGGTTTATGAGTTAAGGGAAAAAGGAAAAATTAGGTTGATGTGAAGTTTGGATTCGGGAAAAGAAAGCAGTAAGTACACTACAGAAGATGCTTCGTCGAGGGAGTTGAAAATGTCGGGAAAATGAACTATTTACTTTGTCCTTCCTTTTCATCATTGGCACGCTTTCTTTCGGGGTGTAGTGCTGTTAGTACACCTCACGTGGGCCACTGTAAGCACTCACATAGGAATATATACTCTAATAAATTTCATTCGGCTGACATTCTTTATCAGTGACACCTCCGTAGGTTGGTAGTGCCGTTAGTATACCTCAAGTGTGGCACTGTAGGCATCACTAAACGTTGTTTGGAGCGTCCCTTTGGCCCCTAACTGCACCCCTGTTTCAGCCTTTTACTACTTCACCTCCATTCCTCTTTCTTCCTTCGGTTTTGCTGTCCAACCTCCCCAACTCCCTCTTTTCACTTTCTTGACCAATGAATGGCTGAAGGCATCTCCCCTGTGCTTGGCTTTATCACCTCATTTTAATAAAGAATCATATCAACTAAATGGGACGTAGATAAACCTCATTTCAAAGAACATAACACTTCGGTCGGGACATTCATTCGGCGGTTGATTTGATTAGATAAAATTCAGGCTGTCAACTCAAGTACTGTTTGCCTGCTCAGATGTAGGTTCACACACACACACACAGATTGTTTTTTGACTACATCGTTACCCAAGCCAGTAACAGTTTGAGACGGGTGATGAATTCCTAGTTACTGGGAAAACATCTTGGAGGGAAAAGTGCGGCTTCCTTTATGAGTTTACAGGATCACAGGATTCCCCTTGCACTCCTCCTCCATCTCTTCAAGATGTCGATGCTGCCGCCTCGTACGTTGATCTCAGGAGAATTTGGTCACATGACCTGGGCCCCGTATCACCCTCATTTTCCCCCCTTAGGGCGGTAATGCATCACTTAGGGTTCTTTGCAGGGTGCCTTCGGCCCCTAGCTGCAACCCCTTTCATTCCTTTTACGTTACCTCCGTTCATATTCTCTTTCTTCCATCTTCCTTTCTTCAACCCTCTCCTCTCAGTTGTTCCGTAGCGCAACTGCAAAAGGGTTTCCTCCTGCTACGCCTTTCATACCTTTTACTGTCAAATTCCCTTCCCGCCGAATAACCTCATAGTTCCCATCGCAAACAAACAGACTTACGCATATTCTTATGTGTAGAGGACGCGTAGCCAAGTAGTTGTGTGAACTTGCTTGAGGGAAATACGGATATACGAACTCTAGTCCTAAGGAAAATATTTGGGGATATAATGACTAGCATGATGAAGGAGGAAAAGTAGTGGATGTAATCCCGAAGGGAAATTGATAAAAAAAGAAAAAATAAATAAAAACTTTTGGATGACGTAAGGTAATGGACTAAGGGCGAGTAGATGTAAAGGCACAAATTGAAGCATACCTTAATTTGAAAGCTTTAAATAGCCTTGGGGGAATTTGATCAGAAAAGGAAGACGGAAGAAGCTTTTTGGGTAAAATAAACTAAAAGGAAAAGAATATCTGAAGATCAGAAGAGTAAGTTACGCCGCAGTTGGAACTTGGAGTCTATTCATTGTGACTGCTTAATTAGACGAAGTCAAAAGCATTACTTCGTCAAGGTAGTCATTAGGGTCGAATTCCGTATTAAAGGTTTCTGTATGGAAAGTTGAGATGGAGGTAGATTGCTAGTACTAGGGCTCTAAGTTTCTAAATGGAAAGAAGTTGAGATGGAGGTAGATTGCTAGTACTAGGGCTCTAAGTTTCTAAATGGAAAGTTGAGATGGAGGTAGATTGTTAGTACTAGGGCTCTAAGTTTCTAAATGGAAAGTTGAGATGGAGGTAGATTGCTAGTACTAGGGCTCTAAGTTTCTAAATGGAAAGTTGAGATGGAGGTAGATTGCTAGTACTAGGGCTCTAAGTTTCTAAATGGAAAAGTTGAGATGGAGGTAGATTGCTAGTACTAGGGCTCTAAGTTTCTAAATGGAAAGTTGAGATGGAGGTAGATTGTTAGTACTAGGGCTCTAAGTTTCTAAATGGAAAGTTGAGATGGAGGTAGATTTGCTAGTACTAGGGCTCTAAGTTTCTAAATGGAAAGTTGAGATGGAGGTAGATTAGTACTAGGGTCTCTAAGTTTCAATGAAGTTGAGATGGAGGTAGATTTGTTGTACTAGGGCTAAGTTTTCTAAATGGAAGGCTGAGATAATTAGAGGTAGATTGTTAGTACTAGGCCTCTTGCAACTGTTAGCTCATCTTGGGTTCGAATAACCTTTCCCACCAGAAATAAGTGTTTTGCGTAGTTGACGTCTCTAAGTAAGCATGGAGAGAGAGAGAGAAGATCACAGCAGACGTAAACGACGCTAGGCTAATTGTTGTAAGTAACAACATTAATTACCATTTCCTGTGCAGCCGTTTCCTTTGCCAAACTGATTCGATAGTCTGAATCGAAATGTGCTCATCACTGGAGATGAAGTTTGTTGTGAGGCAATTCGCTTTAAGAGAAAAACCACAATTTTGTTGTTTTTCCATCGCGATATACAAAGTGTGTAAAGAACACATTTGACGGTTGTTAGGCGGCCTTAGAATAGACTAGTGTTGGAGCAACCGTGTTTCTTCGTTTGATATCATTGATGTCAAGCTGAATGAATTTACCTTAATTCAAATAACGAATACCAATTTAATATATTTTCGTTTAAATAGAGCTTTTATAGCCATCTTAGCCTGCAAAACCTTTGGCTAACAGTAGAAACAACTCTAGGCAGGACTAAAGTTGATTTTCAGTTTGTTACTCTGGGTGCATAAATTCTCTCTCTCTCTCTCTCTCTCTCTCTCTCTCTCTCTTGTTAGCAACGTGTTACAAGTTGACGTAGTCGGCTTCTGAAACTTTGAGAGAGCACTTTTTCTAACCCGCTTTTATGGCTGGTCACCGTGTAATCACCTCACCCTTCTTTCCTCCGTCCTTTAAGATGACATTTTAAGGTTCCTGGTCACTCCCCATTCCCTTCCTTTCCCCTTTGATCTTCCGCTTTTTAGACGAAAATGAGAATATTCTCAAACATCCTGGAATAAGGGCTTCGTGTTTACACATTTTGGGTCTGCCCTCTTAGGCAATCCGTAACTGGTTCTCTTGCATAGGTCTAGGGAGTTTCTCGAGACAGAATATTCTGGGTCTTGATGCTTTCTTGTTTGTTTAGTTTGAAGTGACTGATAGAAGCGCATTTCACTATTCTGTTCCTTAAGTGTGTGGTTGTTGAAGTGTTAAGTAGATGTAGGTTTCATATTTTGATAAATAGCTTTCTATACCTTTTAATTATAATTCATTATGAACGTCAGAGAGAGGGTTATCTCTCTCTCTCTCTCTCTCTCTCTCTCAGTGATGCATGAAAGGTTCCCCTCAGAGATATGTTCGCCTATTAGGGACTAGAAATAATGATTGTCTCTCGAATTGGAAGCCTGAAATCAAAATTGTAATTGCGAGCGGAAGGGGAAGTAAAAGAGAGAGAGAGAGAGAGACAGACAGAGAGAGAGAGAGAGAGAGAGAGAGCACCACTAAAATGATTTATCAGGAAAAATAATGTAATTCTGATTATCAGACGGGAGTAGATCCTACGAGGGATTCCACATCTTTTAAAAATAGAAATAAAGTTATTTGTCCTAGAGAATATTGTTTTGTTTAACAAAACTCTGATCTGATGGTATAGCTACATAGCTTTATTACACGTAATATTTACTTCACGGTTTTAGACCTGAAGGTACTTGTTTTTTTTTTTTTTTTTTTTTTTTTTTTTTTTTTTTTAACAAAGAAAAAGGTTGGTTCCCTCTTTTACAAAGACATAATTATGTAAGCGTTCGTGGCTGACTATTAATTGTCATTCAGGCTCCTGGACAGTCTAAGTCCTGTGCATCAAATTGTTTCAGAAGCCCTTGTGCTGGAAACATCAGAAAAGGTTGAAGATATCAGTTTTGTTGGCTTCATGCTTGTAAGGGTCAGTGGAAACTAGGTTCCACAGACACCAGTAGGAGGAATCACATTCTCTCTTCCTGCGGAAAAACTGTTCTTGGCTGTTCGGTCCATGCGTTTTTTTTTTAAATACTTCTGGAATTTGCAGTCTGCTCATCCGTGGGAACCAATAATTTGTTCATTTAGCAATTTCGTTTGTAATGGCTTTATAAGTTTTTAATCCTTCTCTCTCTCTCTAAGTCATCCTTGAGTATGGATCCATATTTATTTTAAAAATCACGGCTTTCTCCTCTTCTGTGTATATGGCCCTGAGCTAAAGTAAAAGATATTATTATCACTGTTATTATTACCGTTCAAATTTCTGTCATTCCCCACTGGTTAAACTGAAGACCGAGTCAAAGGTTCCAGATATCTCTCCCTAGAGGCTGTCTTGTTTTTGTCCTGTTTGCGTGTATGTGTGTATGTTTGTATGTATGTGTGTGTGTGTGTGTGTGTGTGTGTGTGTGTAGTTAATACTTAATCATTGAAAGCATCGCGAGAGGGAGCTTAAATCTCACAGCACCGTCGCAGTTGAATAGTGACGCCATCTTTCATTGACTAAAGGAGGGAACTGACTGGACACTTGAGCTAGGGAAGGTTGTGGATTGTCGGGTGATCTCTGATTAGAGGGGGATGGGGGTTTTGGGGGGGAGAGACAGAGAGGGAGTGGAAGGGGGAATGGGCATTGACTCTTGGGGTTTCAATTCTTACTAAAGACGAATCTTCATGCTTACCTTGGAGGAGCTGTAGATGCTCAGCAAGGCAAGCAGGGAATCGAAGGTGTCTTGTGCCAGTGTCAATGGGTCAGTGAGTCCCAGTAAGACCAGAGAGCCCGCGAAATGAGTAATGCAAACAGCAGCACACCAGTACTGAAGAGATCATGAATTATATTTCTCCCAAACATCAGTTTTTTTATTTTGAATATTTTTTTTTTCAGAATTTTTCCCCATTTTTGTCTTTCCATTGGGTTTGGAAGCAGAATCTCTCTCTCTCTCTCTCTCTCTCTCTTCTCTCTCTCTCTCTCTCTCTCTCTCTCTCGGCAGCTTTCGACACTTAACCCTCTTCCCTTTTCTTCTTCTTGTATGTATGACAAGAGATGTCGTAATAATCTCCCCTTTCTATCGTCTCCTCTTCTGAAGCCAGTAACAGAATTTCCTCCCGTCCTTTCTGCCAGAAGTAGACCTCCTCTTAGTTTTTTTTTTTTTTTTTTTTTTTTTTTTTTTTTTTTTTTGTTTTTTTTTTTTTTTTTTTTTTTTTTTTTTTTGCAATGGCTAACCGGTCGGTAAGTTCCTGAAGATCTCCCATGGTTTGTAGTATGTTTTTTATGAGGATTATTATTACACGAAATTGGTATGGAAAAATAATGTGCTTTGGCAATAATTTGTTCACATTTTCTACCAATTTGGTGGCCATTTAGTGACCGTTACAAGGAAGTGGTTAAATGGGAACTTTGCAAACATATTTTATTTATTTAGTTTACTTATTCTTAATTATTTATTTATTTAGTTAGTTATGTCAGTAATGAGTTTTGTGCTGTGTTTTCATTTTATTCTCGGAAAATTTCTCCCTGAAAGGACTGACGATTTACCCAAAGGTCCTTTTAGCCTCGGGAGATGGATTTTCAGAATCAGAGATGCAAAGGATGGCATCATCTCCCTTCTCTGTCGTCCGTTTAATGTTGATTTCTTATCGTCTCTCTCTCTCTCTCTCTCTCTCTCTCTCTCTCTCTCTCTCTCTCCAACGCGCAATAAGCCCCTTTGAAAACCGTCATAAAAATGAACTCCAGCATTATTGAGGAATTTCCCATAACGAAAATGAACATATTACCAAGGAGCCATATAAATGTCCCCTTGGAAGCCCCCTAATGGATTTTGGGGTTCATTCATGGGTCCCAGTTAACGGATAGGGATTCTAAGAGTTCTTCTCAATTATGCATATTCCCAGGTTCCCTCTGTAATATGGTCGGTTTCAAATGAAACTTTGCATCACAAAATTCTAGAGACAAATGATTGCTGAGAACAAAAAAATCGTCTCCAAGTCAGGTTTAATTGAATCAGGTCTTTAGTTTGGGTTCTTTTTTGAAAAACTTTTTCTGTAATGTCTCTCTCTATTCTTTGTCGTTATTTTTTTCTATTTGTAAGAACTGGAAAAGTTTGCTCTCTCTCTCTCTCTCTCTCTCTCTCTCTCTCTCTCTCTCTCTCTCTCTCTCTCTCGTGCATGGAAAACCTACTTAAGAAAGTCGAAAGCAGCGTGAACAGGAAGTATCCTTTCAAGACGTCATGTTTGAAAGTTTAAATGATAAGAAATCAGAGGCCGTTATGACCTTCACGTATTATTTACATGATTTGAATATAGAATTATTAAGTTGTTATTGAAGGACCTGAAGTGTGAAAGTTCAAATGATAAAAAACTAAAGGCTATTATGACTCACATGTTATTTACATATTTCTGAATTATTTACTTTCTTAGAATCTAAGCTGGTAGATTTCGTACCGGAAGCGTTAACGGGGAAAGGGACCTCTGTGGCGGGTTGAATCAAAATCCGGAAAAATGTATTTGCCGGCCATTGGGGTTGGGGGCCGGGGGTGAGGTTGTTACTGGATATCGGCCCTGGCAACTTTTTCAATTTGTAACCTGGCGTTGATAGATGGAAGTGGTGAGCTGTTCTCTCTCTCTCTCTCTCTCTCTCTCTCTCGCTCGAAGGTTTAATTAAAAATCCGATGTAATTTTCTCCAGTTTCAATACGTAATCAAATAAGCTAATGGCCTGAGCTGTTAGCTGGCAAAATCTATTTGGTCGGCCATTTGCTGTGGCAAAAGACAAATCACACACACACATACACATACGTACAACGAATGTTTTGGTCAGTTCACGAAAGGGGTACCACCAGTAAACTGAAAGCCGCATTTGCACATCAGAATCTACTGACGCAAATCCCCTCACCGCCGAGGTGTGAGCAGCAGAGGCCACCAGTGGCCTCGAGAACCCACTGAAGTGAAAGTACAAAGGTCACAGTGACTCGAAACAGAGCACGCGCTCTTTAAAAGGACCAACAGTGGGAGGATATTGTCCATTGGGTCCCATTTACAAATATGGTATAAAATATGGCTGGAATTTGAAACTCCGGTGGAACCTCCCTTAAATCACGAAAATTATTGAATGAATATACGCTCTTGCGATGCATCAGTATACCGTTTTGTAAGGGAGAGTGGATTTCTGAGTAATATATTTTTTGGTCAATAGATTTTGATAATAATGGACCTGTAACCTGTAGTCTACCTATGCCTGTAGTCCAGGGTAGGATTGAAAACGAGATTTAGGTCGAAAGAGAGGTTATTATTAGTTATTATTATTATTATCATTATTATTATTATTATTTTATTATTTTATTAAAAATAATGGCAGAATTCACAGAATTGATTTTTATATAAAATTCTATCAGTTCTCCTAATGATTTGTCTTTCTGGCACGCTGGTATTATAAAGCAGCTGTCCAATATTCATCGTGCTGTAGGTCGTCATCGGAATTTCGGACTGGTGTTATTAAAGGAGGTGGTGATGATGATGGTTTTTTTTTTTTTTTTTTTTTTTTTTTGCTCAGTGACGGGTGGTGTCGAGATGTTAAAGTGGTTAGATTGCCTCTCTATTGCAGATGTGGATTTTTTTTTAATACTATTACCAGCTACTACTAATTGGAATTTAGTGCACTAGTCATACTCTTCACAGGTGTATCCCTCATGTACATCTGACTCACACGGACATTAATTTTTTTTTTTTACTTAAACCCCCACTTGCACGCTCTCATACATCCACGCATACACATCCATACTCTCCCTCCAATTCTACATTCTGTTGCTTAGCTCACATATAATGGATCAGGCGTAACTACTATCCTAGGGCCTAATCTTGGCCATGTTTTGAGGTCCCTTCTTCCTTCTCCAGTTAGCATTCTGCTTCTTTCCAACAGGTTGTCGTCCACCTCAGACATCCTGTCCCACGTCTTATTGGCTAGCCTATGAATCCTGCAGTTGAAGCTCTCCATCGTTGATCTTTCGTGCAGTTCTTTTATTGTATTATAATATGGTGTTAACTCTTTGTACGCTTTTCTGATGACTTTATTTTGGATGGATTGTAGTTTTGTCATTGATGTTTTACAAGTTGCTGCTAGGATTGCTGATGGGTACTTCAACTATGGCCTCACCAGTGCTTTGTACAACAAGAGGTATGTGTTAGTGGATACTTGGCGGATTCCCTTCCTCTTCTGATGCAGTTTAGCAGATGGTGTTTTAATCCTGTCCTGGTGAAGGTAACTCCAAGGACCTTGATGGAGTTCTTGAAGGGAATTCTTCTGCCGTCCACAATTACGTCTGATGGTTTTTGGATAGAGACTGATACCAGTTGAAATTTTGCTTGGCTGGTGTCTATTTTCCATTTTTTTTCTCGTAAGGTGCACCGTAGGCATCACTTAGGTTCTTTTCAGCGTGCCTTCGGCCCTCAGCTGCAACCACTTTCGTTCCATTTACTGTTCCCCCTTTCATATTCTCTTTCTTCCATCTTACGGTCCACCTTCTCTTAACAATTGTTTCATAGTGCAACTGCTTTGAAGTTTTCCTCTTGTTACAACCTTTAGACCTTTTACTGTCAATTTCCATATCAGCGCTAAATGACCTCATAGGTCCCAGTGCTTGGCCTTTGTCCTAAATACTATATTCAATATTCAAGAGGGATTCACGGGTATTCCCATGGGAGCCTTTGGACCTTCACGGGAGCTAAGGATGCCCTTTAGGATTGGCTGCTGCTGCTGCTGCTGCGATCCTATCCTTCGGATATCCTTCAGGCTCAGGCATAGGATCCTGTGATGATTTTTTGGGTGAAATATGGCTTCCGTTTTGGTGTTGACTATAATTAAATTTGTTGTCTTTGATCATGGGAGTTTTTCTGTAGCTTAATTAGGCTTATTCATTTTGACCACAATATTGTACAAAGCACATGTGGACGTAAGCCCCCCCCCCCCCCCCCCCCCCCCCCCCCCCCCCCCCCCCCCCCACACACACACACACAAACTGCTGTCTCTTTGCTGTAAAAAGGAATGACAGAAATGGGTTTCTCAGACTTTAAGATTCCATCACTCCTGCAAGAGAACAAAAGAGCATCGCTATAGACTCTCTCTCTCTCTCTCTATTCGTTTTGGGAACGTGATAAAAGTGCAGGAAGTGTTTGTAATTGGAAAATGCTCAAGGTAATTATTGTAATTTATGCCATCAGTATTTAGGTCGATATTTAGGAGGTAATTGATGGTAATTGCCATTTCCATTTCACGATAAAATGAGATCAAACCTGATTCCATTTTTCGAAATAGCAGTGTAGTTGAGTTTTCAGAGTGTAAACGCATATACCTGGGTCTAGGCGAATTTACCGACAGCAATTAACCGACAACAATTTACCGATAACAGTTCATCGACAACAGTCTATCGACATGCTCAGTTTATCGAGTGCACAATTCACCGACAACAATTGATAAAAAAAGGTCTTAAAAAAAATTAAATCGGCCAAGTGGAAAATAAAATATTTTCATTGACTTATAATTGGTGACAAATTCAGATTGCAGCCTTAGTTAATGTTTCATTACTTGTTGGTTGTTTGGGCTTTTAACCTTTTATCTTTGATATATGAAATAATTACTTACTAGTCTTTATTTAGGATATTAGAAAACTATGTAGATTTTTTTTTTGTATTTATTAAACATGTTTAAAATATACAGTAAATAAAGCAACTGTACAGTCATGGGCAAAATATTTAAAAAACAAAATATTTGAGAAATAAATAGATGTATTAAAAACCACATTGTTCTATTTAAAATCAGAAAGCAAGATTATGGGCTATTGCCCGCAGATAGTCAATGCCATCGCTATATGAAGAGTATTTTTCAACAAGTCTTTTTATTCGTTCAGAAGAATCGCGGTATTTCTTTCTTGATGGTTGAGATGAAGTACCAGCTAAGAATTAGTCAATTTTACATCATTATAATTTTGTTCCTTCTTCAAGAAGTCGAAAAAGCTTCCATATATTAGGGTGGTGCCCAGCAACTTGTCTTTATAAAAGAAATAGCCATGAACAACAAGCTTCTTCTTTCCTTTTTCGGATTCTATAAAATGGAGAGGCATGATGGGCTATGTAGTGAAAATCTTTGTTAACTAGACCATTTATATTTCTTACTGAAGTAACAAAATACTTTTGTTACTATTTTGAAAATCAAGCTAATTTGGTAAATTTAGTGCATCGGCTGTTTCTAAACTACCTGTTTCGTATTGAAACTTATTTTGGTGAGTTTATTGCCTCGGTTATTTCATAACTACCAGTTTAGTATTCAAACCTTTATTTTATATGTGGCTGGTTACAGTCTTGTTAATTAATTATCTTTCCTTTTTTTATCTTAGCTTAATTGTTGTCGGTGAATTGATCAATCACAATTTCGGTGAATGTGCAGTGGATAAATTGAGCATGTCGATGAACTGTTGTCGGTAAATTGTTGTCGGTAAATTCGCCGGATCCCCATATATATATTATATATATATATATATATATATATATATATATATATATATATAATATATATATATATATATATATATACCCCATATATTATATATATATATATATATATAATATATATATATATATATCTATATATCTATATATATATATCTATATCTATATATCTATATATCTATATATCTTTATCTATATATATATATATATCTATATATCTATATCTAGATATCTATATATATATATATATATAATATATATATATGGATAGATATATATATATATATATATATAATATATATAGATATATGGATATATATCTATATATATATATATATATATGTATAGAATATATATATATATATATATATATATATATATATATATATAGATATATCATAATATAATTATACTATATATCTATATATAGTAGATATATATATATATATATATATATATATATATATAAATATATATATATAGATATATAATGTATGCATATCTATATATATATAATATATATATATATATATAGTATATATATATATATATATATATATATATATTATATATATGGTGATACAATCCACAATGAAGTAAATTCCTCTTGTAGTTTAAAATATATATTTCTTGTATAGGATTAAAGCTTTCGATCATCAACTGTGGTCTTGTTCACTAAATGTGATATGTCACCTCAAGGAACTAACAAGTAAGAGCACAAAGCATTAGAAAAAACAACGGTTAGGTAACAAGCTAGTTCATATTATGAATGATCAGGCGGTTGAGCCCTCGTTCTTTCCTGAATTCGTCTTGATCTTCGTGGGGGAATGTTTCTATTGTCAACTGCTTGTTCTATGGTGGTTGGGTGGTGTTGTTGGAGAAATGACCTGAGTGGAGTAAACGGGAGAGGAAGCAGCATCGTTATTGGCACATATATTTCTAAAGTTTGAAATTTTACCTTTCCTACATATCTCTTCACAAATAGGTGTATTTTCTGTAATGCCAGTATTTCCTGCAAAGGTCTCGTTTAATGAAGTTAACGCCCCATCAACTACTCGTCTCAAAGTCCGGTCGTTACATGCAAAAAACAATCTTTGTACCTTTAAAATTTATTGCGTGGTTTTTCTCCATGTATGTTGCGCAATTGCACTGTATGAACTTCCCCTTCTGCAAGCAGCAACGTGTTCTTCCCTTCTCTTATCAATGGAACGTCCGCTTTTCCCACATAACATTCATTGCAATCACTGCAAGGTATTACATATACTCCTACATTCTCTCTATTACCCGGGTTATTTCTAATAACGTTTCTTCTTGATTGTACTGTTGTACTGAAAAAACTACGTTGAAGCCGTTCTTTTTTCCTTTAAGCTGCTAGAAAATTTATTAAGTTTTCTCTATTATAAGGAAGAGCAAGATGCCTTAAAATCTACCTTTTTCAGTTATATCATGAAGGGCGTAAAACATCGATCTAGCTTTAGATAGAGACTGTAGTATTAAAACACTTTGGGTAACACAGTTTAGTAAAACTATCTACCAAGAAATTTATTTCGGCGTCAATGAACTGGGGATCTCATATTCGGTATGCTCGAAAAAACAAATTGGTTTAAAACGTTGTGCTTTACTTTCGGTTCATGATATGAAAAGTAATGAATATAGGTGTTTGTGTGGGTGTTCTTCCTATACACGCTGAATTAATTAAAAGTCACTACTCACTGTGTCTCTATGAACTACCATATCTAGAAAGGGAAGCCTATTTTCCATTTCCTTTTCCACTGTAAATTTAATCGAGGGCAAAAAACCATTAAACAACTCTAAAAACCTATGAAAGGCTTCCTCGCCGTGTCTATAAACAATAAAAACATCATCTACATACCTAACCCAAATTTCAGGCTTGATGTCTTCCAGTAGTGTGTCAACGTAAACCTTTTCGAAAAATTCCATACATAAGTTAGCCAATATAGGGGAGAGAGGTGAGCCCATCGAGACCCCGGATTTTTGTTGATAGAACGAACCATTAAACTCAAAAATTGTAGATTCAACGCAAATGTTAATCAAATGACAAAATTATCTATGTGCATAGGTGGCTTGAACATATTATCTGAGGCTAATTTCTTCAAGTTGTCGAGCACGAAACTCAGTGGTACATTTGTGAATAAAGAAACTATATCTAGACTGTACATAGTACCTATATAATTCTTTTCCTTAATTTGTGCTCTTACTTGTTAGTTCCTTGAGGTTACATATCACACTTAGTGAACAAGACCACAGTTGATGGTCGAAAGCTTTAATCCTATACAAGAAATATATATTTTAAAAACTACAAGAGGAATTTTACTTCATTGTTGGATTGTATCACCATTTACTTAGAGGTAAGACATAGTACCTGGCTTCTGCATATATTATATATATATATATATATAATATATATATATATATATATATTATATATATATATATATATATTATATTATTTTATTCTTCTAGGGTTGACTAAATAAAAGGAAATGAAAGAATCAAAAGCACACACACACACACACACACACACACACACACACACACACACACACACACACACACACACACACAGAGAGAGCTAGCTCCATTTCAACACTTAACGATCGTCAAACACTCGTGAAAGCACTTGTCACAGAAGACGATCACTTTTAGTCCTAAGTGGGGAAAGTTTTCATTAAAAACAGTTTATAAGTAATCGCTAACCCTAAGGAGTTATATGAAATAGGTGCATTTTCGCTTTGTATTGATTTTGTGTGTGTGTGTGTGTGTGTGTGTGTGTGTGTGGTTGTGTGTGTGTGATTGTGTGAAAAGTTGTGTTAAAAGGTTATAGGTGAATTTGTCGCATAGATCAATGAGGTTGGGAGGCTATTGTCTACGAAAATGGAAGAGGCCTTTTCCAGCTTAGCTTTGTCGTAGTTATTTTTGAGGAAAGGCAACTTTGGGACAATAATGACAGCAAAAAATAACAAGGTAAAAGGTACAGCCAAATAGATTATATAGTTGGATATGTTCTTTTTTCTAATGTTTTTTTTTCTTTTATTTCAGGTATGTTCTCTTTTTGCGGTTTTATCGTGGCATAAGGTAAGGTAATTTGGTAAGGAATATATAGACTTGTCAACCAGCTTTATATTATTCCTAGAAATCAAAATAGGGGATGTTCTCTGAAGAATAAGTGTTAATTAAGGCTTCAAGATATCTAGTCATTTACTTTCAAAATTTTGTCCTTTTATGCATTATTTCTGGAAAATACTGAAATTCAGTGAATACTACCTACTTACGTTACCAATCAAAATATGAGACAGAGACAGAGAGGAAGCAATTACGTTCAGGCTGGTTTGTGTATTATTCGTGTATTTCCATCCAATTCCTTGTCATTTTTCGTAACTCCCACATATAACTAATCCCAGACCTTTTAAAATTCGATTGTACCAAGCTGCGCAAATGGGTATAAATATTGAAGGTCGGAACTGTGCAGGTAAGATTAATCGCATTCTCTAACGAATCCTCGTGAGAATCAATATACATAAAAGAGAAATAAGTAATGTATAATTAGTGGAGATTTATACCCTTCATAAACAGTGTTTATTACCCACAAAATGAGGACTGGTCCTCATTATGTACAACATGTTATGGCATCATTAATGTGATTTTTATTGCTCTAGGCATTAATTAGAAGCTGTGTAATAATAGTTTTTTTTTATTTTACTTCAAAGGTTATATATTTGTTCATTAAATGGTTTCTTTACTATTATAGTCGTATGCATTATTATTTTGCTTATTTTTATTCGTAGCCACAAGAGTAATATTGAATATAACAAATATTTACCATAATAAGATGGTAAATTGTAGTTTTTGTCATTTACTTTCACTTTAAAGTTAGGAATGAAGTAAATACTCATATTATTTAATTTAAAATTTTTCCTTTTTTGACATTTTTTCCGAAGAACGCCCAGTCCTTTCTTGTACAAGTTCGTTTCTTGTGCAAGTTCTCCATCAGGGCTAGAAACGAGAGAGAGAGAGAGAGAGAGAGAGAGAGAGAGAGAGAGAGAGAGAGAGAGAGAGAGACTAACAATGTCATATATGTTCAACGCATCAGTAACGAAATCTAACTCTCTCCAATTTGCCTCAGCTGAGATAAACGAGGATCATCTCCCTTTTGTACTCAACCCATTCCTACCATTCCCCTCCTTTCCCCTTCTTCGTTAAGCCCCTAATCCTTTCCTCCATCCTACCCCTACCTAGATTCACACCATCCCCACCCACACATCCTATTCGGTTCCTCTCGAGTATCTAGGAATTTATTTAGAAGTTACAAGGGGGAAATGAAGAGAGATGTCAGCCGATGAGGTGGGACCTCTCCCAGCAGACGGAGACTCGATGCATGGGAACTACAGGATATATCGTGGCTGATTTACCTGACAAACTGAGATATTTTTATGGTATTTTGTTATTATAAAACTGTAGAGTTTTCAGTGGTGAGTAGAGGGAGCTCAAGTAGATAGCAGACTGAGTTCTACAAGCAGAAAGGCGTCATTCTGCCTCAGACGTCGCAAGGATCATATTGCAATCACAGTCGCATTGCTCGTCTTGGTTTCTCCATCCAGCCTTCGAGAATCTCTCTCTCTCTCTCTCTCTCTCTCTCTCTCTCTCTCTCTCTCTTCTCTCTCTCTCTCTCTCTCTCTCTCTCTCTCTCTCTCTCTCTCTCTCTCTCTCTCTCAAATTCTCTTCATTTTTGGAATAATTGATCATGATTGCCTTCCTTAAGTCCATTTATCCAATGTTAGTCATTTTTAAGTAGGGACAATGAACTAGAGACATTATCCTTCCTTTCATCGTCAGTCTTAAGTAAAAAAAAAAATATTATTGGAACTCAGGACCTAATAGATTAAACCAGAAATAGAAGTCTTGACGCCTTCAGTCCGAATTCTTATCTTCCTAAAGCCACCTTGGCCGAGGCTAAAGGAGGATTTGGCTCCCTCTCTCTCTCTCTCTCTCTCTCTCTCTCTCTCTCTCTCTCTTTCACATGATATCCCTCCTCGGCTCGTGTAAACATATTGAAGATTGAATCCCGAATCCAAACAGCGAAAGGAAACTAATCTCTGTTATGTCTAATGCGATCATTTCCACGCTGACGCCTTGAGGTGGGCGCAGCTCTTGTGGAAGTAATGAGAGAGAGAGAGAGAAGAAAGAGAGAGAGTAGAGAGACGAGAACGAGAGAGAGAGAAAGAGAGAGAATTTTCAGATTTTTTGATTTCTTTGCGCTTTTTGAGAGCTGTGTTTACCAGAAGATTCCACAATACAGAGAGAGAGAGAGAGAGAGAGAGAGAGAGAGAGAGAGAGATATCGATCAAACGCCTCTCCCCCTGCCCTCCCCTCTTCCTCTGCCCCCCCCCCCCCCCCCCCCCTCTCCCACAAATTGATTATGATGAGGAGCGAATATGTCATTTAATTGTGACCTAACGTCACCATTGATCAAGAATGAGTAGACTCATTGTAGACTCAGTATCATTATCATTCCAGGTCCTGTCTGGATGGGGCCTCTATGATGATGAGACTGATTCGCCCTCACTCTCTTTCCAGCCTCTGTTTTCCCTCGACAGTTGATTCATTCTCTCTGTCAGTGAAAGAAAGAAGCGATGTTACGTCGTTGAATGATAGGAGAAGATAGTTTCATTCATTATTTCCAGATTTCAAGAGTCGTTTTCTGTTAAAATTTGCTGTGGCTGTTCTTCAAGTTTCACCTTATCTGGATCTTTTACCTTGCTGTCCAACCACTCCAACTCCCTCTTGTCACTGTCTTGTAAGTAATCTCTCTCTCTCTCTCTCTCTCTCTCTCTCTGAGAAATTGAGACATTGGTTGTCTTTTAAACAGTTCCGTTGTATTCCAAGAAAATTGTGCTCTTATGGTGAACAATTGAATCTTCCCTCGTGTGGATACAGTGATACAAATTTGGATGTCGTCAGTTATTCAAGATCTCTGGAATTTCATTTTGTTTCACCCTGTAGGTCTTTTTTATTTTGCATAAGGCTTTTGGGGAAAAGCTGACTTATGTTTTGAAGAGAGGCGAGGACAACGAGCTATGGAAATAAATTCCTGCCGATTTTATGGAAGGAAGAAGAAAAACGGTGGATCCTATTGGACTTCTCTCTCCTTTTTCTTATTTTTTTTCTTGTGTGACACACTGTCCTCAAAATTGGTTTTATTTTTCCTTTCCCTTTCTCCTCCCCCCCCCCTTTTTTTTCATTTTTATATAATCGTCAAAAAGATCGAGCTGCATTGATTCAAGAGCACATTTTTTTCTTATCCGTCAGGTGGAATGGGTTGTCCACCCAGTCGATGGTAAAGCTTTTTCTTTTTATACTTTGTCATTGCAAGGTTTGTCACCTTGATCAGGTAGAACCTAGTATTGACGAAGCCTTAGTATGAGTTATCTCTCTCTCTCTCTCTCTCTCTCTTTTACTCTCTCTCTCTCTCTCTCTCTCGTCTCTCTCTCTCTCTCTCTTTCTTCCCTTTCTCTTCTCTCTCTCTCTCTCTATCTCTCTCTCCTCTCTCTCTCTATATATATATATATATATATATATATATATATATGTGTGTGTGTGTGTGTGTGTGTGTGTGTGTGTGTGTAGAGACAGATATAGATATAATTATAAATATATATATGCATGTAAGTATGCCTCAAAAAGTCACCGTGTAAATGGTCAGCTTTAAAATGCTAACTATTCCCTCCATTTATTCAATAGCAAAGGCTCTCTTTTCTTCCCCCATTCTCTCTCTCTCTCTCTCTCTCTCTCTCTCTCACTTTGTTCCTTTCCAAAGGGAGGTAAATCGCCTTTTTCCCGATTTTTGAAGAACCTTTTGAAATTCTATCTCTAAAAATATTTAGGCAGAGAATAAATAAAGGGAAAGTGATCATCCCTACATAGGTGACTGTCACGAGAGAGAGAGAGAGAGAGAGAGAGAGAGAGAGAGAGAGAGAGAGAGAGAGATTTTGCTTAACCACATGCCATTCTTTGAGACTAAGAGCACAAAATTATATATATTTACCTCCTCTTCACCACCCTCCCTCCCCCGCACCTGTCTCTCCCATTAGTTGTTTAAGAAAGTATATCCAGTGTTGAAAAAAGTCCATAGAGTTATGAGAGAGAGAGAGAGAGAGAGGAGAGAAGAGAGAGAGAGAGAGGTGGGGGGGGGGGGGCGGGGGGGTTGACTTACGGGTTGCCACGTATTATTATTACTCTATTTGCAGCTTTCTTTTTCAAAAAAAAAAAAAAAAAAAAAAAAAAAAACAAAAAAAAAAAAAAAACTGAAGCAACTGTCAAAATGACTGACACTTCATCAGAATCTTATTGTTGACGTAAATGAAATCAGACCGAACATTCGGTAGGAGGGAGGGAGGAAGGGAGATAGGGATTCTGCCAATAAATTCCCTCAGTAAATTATATCAATTAATGCTTTCAATAAATCCTAGAAGGGGGAAACTTATTTTGAACGAAATATTTTTAGTTATTAGCTTGAAGTTGAAATAAGATTCCAGATTGCATCATTTCCTCTGCTCTGATCGAGACCTGTCACTGTCTCTCTTCGTTGAGCGAGATTTATCTTCCCAAATCTCTTCGAATTCGTCGGTGTCTTGTGCGCATGCGTGAGAATCCAGACAGCGAAATTATCCGTATTTGAGACTGATAAAATTTGCAGATTTCGTGAATATTGATGACATTCGTAAATTAAATCTGAGCAGAGACTGATGCTCATTATATCCCAGCTCCGATGGCTTCTACTTTGCGATGTTTTGTTGTTTTTTTATTAATTAACTCGAAGGTAATGTGTTCGGAGCCATTAGGATTTTGTTTATTCAACAGATAAATGATCTGTCTATTGCACTGCCTCGTTGTCGTGGTGATTTGGACCATAAATTTGTCTTTTCCTCCTAAATAGACAACTTTTCTTTATCTTTCCTCTCTCCAGGATATTGTCCACCAGGAAGGGAAAAGTTAGGATGTGACAGACTACCTCATCGAGGCCCTCCCGACGAGGTTCTCATTTCGACAGAGAGGTCGACCTCACGTCTCCCCTTTCCAGGCCCTTTCTCTCTTTCCAACCCAGCTGCCACCCTCAACAGTCGTCTAACGGCAAGGCGCATCATTCACTACTTAAGTCAATAGAGGCGCCCTTTAGTTTTAGGGAACCCCCCAATCTACATCCCTGATGCTGCTCCCACCTCTCTCCTATCCCAGATGACTACTGACGCTGCTGTAGTTGGAACAGTCAGGGCACCGATGAAGGAGCTGGAATCACCTGAACGACCTCTGCAATGGCCGTTCCAGCCGTCTCTCTCGCCCACAGAAACAACCGAACACGGGTGACCTGACCAACACTGTTAAAAGAATCCGCTTTGAACAAGGGTCTGGCGCTGTCCTAACACACCCTCATTTGTTTCCCCATCAGGAGGACTGAAGAGGGATACGGTGCAGTATCCGAAAGTCTTTAATTGTCATTGGTAACCCCGTGCATAAATATTCTTAATACTATTGTGGCTTTTCATTCTCAATATTATAGCTTTGTTACAGGGGTTCCTTCGTTCATTATCATTATTATTATTATTTTGCGTAAATGTTTTGCATCAGTGTAACTTGTGTGTCTGTCGCTGCCACGAAACACTGGATGTTTCAATATTAAGTTATTTACTAATTAATTGATTTATTTTTTATTTTTATAAAAAAGGAAATATCAAATCAGTTTTATTAGTGGCAATTTTTATTTGAGACTTATGAAGAAGCCATCTTCAGGATACTTAACTTGCACTTGACTTGAGCAATTTACTTTTTATTTCTTTTTTTCTCATTTGTTCCAGAACCCGATCAGTATAGTTTAAGGTTTTACAGATAAAATATTATGTATTTATTTTAGTAAAGAATCCTGATCTGTGGGATCAAGGTCACGTGACCTGACGCTTTATATATCAATTTAATTTTTTTCTATGTTCACTTTCACTACTAAATTTTTTAACAGGTGGTTAAAATAATGTTGTTGAATCTTATTTTTTGAGTGGTGATAGGCCTATAAAAAGTGTGCTATAGACAGGCTAGGTTAAATCAGTTAAACATTCTTAATCATTCTCTCTCTATTAACAAGGTGGCGATAGGCCTATAAACAACATGGAATAGTCGTAGGTTAAACTAGTTTTAATACTAAAACATTCTGAATAACTCTCTCTCTCTCTCTCTCTCTCTCTCTCTCTCTCTCTCTCTCTCTCTCTCTCGTAGGAAGTTTGAGAAGTTGCGGGAAGTCTAACCAAATTGCACTTTAACTTATGTTCCCGTTTGAACTTCCAAAAATATTTAGCATCTGACTTCTGTACAGTTCCGTCCGTTTCTTAAGGTTTAAAGTTTGATGTAACCTAAAACCCCAAATGTCTTTTGAGAACAAAGCCTTCAAACTTCGTGTATGTGATTAAGGGGCGATGAGGATTCAGCATTCAACGGGCAGGGTGCAAGGGTCAAGGTCATACTTGAAGTCACAGGTCAAATACGAGTATAGCCAAAAGACCTTAAGTTAAATTACAAAGTCTCTAGATAAACAAATAAAAAGACTAATTAATACGACAAAATATAAGAAATTTAATGAAAGTTTAATTTTATAATATATTTATTAAGCAATAAGCATAGCTATATATGTAAATTTGTATAAAAAAAAAGTAAATTATTCAAAAACTTAACGACAAACCTTTTTGCTCAACGAAGGGTAAAGGAAGGAGGCGACGTGCCAGATGCACGATGTGTCAACTTTCTTCGTAGTGTATGGTAGTGTGTGTGTGCTTCCTGTTGATTCCGTGTGTAAATAATGAACTTCCGAAGCTTAATTCATGCCGGTAATAGTTTGCAGAATATTCGAAAGCTGTAATTAGTCTGCGTTACGGATCAATGAAAACCATCCAGAGTCCGAGTGTTCAAAGTGAAATCTTGTCAAGGCCGCTCCAGTGCAACCGGTGGTTGACCTGCGGTGACAAGGTGAGGATCTACACCAGTTCTGTCAGCTGCATTTTCCTATTAAAAACGTGGTTTTTTAATCTTTTATGTTGAAAAATAAATATAGGCAGTTATTTTTTGTCATTATTGATTGATAAGAGAATGGTGGACCCATAGTTTTGAAATATGGCGTATCGTCGACTAATCCTAACCAACCTAGGCCTATGTTGACAAGACAAGATTGGTCAACCTCTTGGTTTAGGTTAATTCAGTTGTGTTTTCGTATTTAAACATTAAATTTTAGGCTTTCAAATCGTAATATTTGATAGGCAGCCATTTACTTGTCGTTATTGAACAGTTTGAGTATGGTGTGTTCATTGGTTTTCATGTGAATGACGTATGTTTGGCTAAGCCAAGCCTAGGCCTATGTTTCAGAGACAGGGTTGGTTGACCTGTTGTTAGTTTGTTTAATTCATCGGCATTTTCCATTAAAGACATTAAGTTTGAATAGTTAAATTGTAAAATGTGCTTATGCAGCTATTTATTTGTCGTGGTTGGTTAGTAGGTTAATGACATTCTTTTGCTAAGCCAAGCCTAGACCGATGCTTTCCAGACAGGATTGATTAACCTCTTGGTTTGTTAATTATTTGTTGTACTTTCGTGTTTAAATATCAAATTTGAGGCCTTGAAATTGTGATATATGGATAGGCAGCCAATTACTTGTCGTTATTATTGATTAATTCGAGTATGCTCAGTCCACTAGTTTTGAAGTTAATGACGGTCATGGGTAAGCCAGGCTTTGGCTCATGTTTCAAACATACGATTGGTTGACCTGTTTTTCTTTATTTAAATTGGCTGTATTTTGTGGTTGAATATTAATTTGATATTGAGATCAAATGTGTTTTGACCGCCACAGTAGTTGATTAATCCATTGGTTGTCTGGTTGACAGTCCTGGGCTAAGCCAAGCCTTAGCCTAAGTTTTAGAGAGGATTGGTTAACCTGTTGGTTGGTTAGGTTAGACTACTTTTCCTTATGGCATCGCTGGTCTTGAACCAAATTTAATAAAGGGCATATAAAGGCCTGCTTTGGGCATCTAGACTATGCAAACAACAGATGTTTAACAGGACTAATACGGTGTATAGTTCAGGACATTGCTGTCAGACACTTATGTTTTTTCCATAAGACATTTTGTATGTTCCTTAGTCGGTTGTTGCCACGATTCAGTCGACAGGAATCTTGTTTCTGCCGTTAACTCTGAAATGGTTAAAGGTTACGTGATTATTACTACAGGACGCTTTGCTGTCACTTAAATACCTCCTTGAGTATCGCACTGCATTTACAAGCAATTTTTTTTTTATTATGTTGTTGTTCTTGTCTTTAAAAGGCGATTAAAGAGAATTGGATAAATGTGTTAAAATGATGTTTTGGTGGCGTGAGGGTTAGATGGGAATGTAACCCCTATATATCATTTTCGACAGTTTATTAGAGGGAAAGATTATTTTTTCTCATCGAGACCATCCCGTTTTTAATTGGCGTAAGATAGTGCCCATCTAGACTTATTCCTAAGGACTTACGTCTGTTGACTCTCTCTCTCTCTCTCTCTCTCTCTCTCTCTCTCTCTCTCTCTCTCTCTCTCTCTCTCTCTCTCTCTCTCTGAAACAATGCGTAGCATCTAGCACATAGCACGATGTCCATTTTTTTTTTTTCGTACAAAAACATTTTTCCTTTGTCTCAACTTCATTGGCGACTTGACAGAATGGGAAAAAGTTGGCTGATGTTTGTGGTGTTGACTTTGTTGCCATATTTAGGAGCCATTGACACCTGCACTGGTCCCCTGACGTTTGTTGCAAGATTCTGTTAAAGATAGGTCTTTTACTGAAGGAGGTAATGCCGTTAACTAGACGCGTTTTTATTTCTTGAGATATTTTTAGTAGTTCTTGATTTTGTGACGAATTTGAGATATTTCCTGAATTGTTTTTACAATTTCAAGGACTTTTTGTTTTGGATTTAACGGATCTTGGTACTAATATTTACCAACGAATTATTTATAAGGAGAATTAAATGTACAGTTAGCGAATATAATACTAATAAGATTCCGGACTTGGTCACGAGACAGATTTTGCATAAATTTATTAATGTTCTTACTAAAATCTTTCAAAATTTCCCTGTGAGTTCGAGGATTATTCTGGAAACAACTACTTTTTGGTTTGTTGAAGGAATCGTAGGCCTAGTATAGACCGCTGGACATATTTCCAACCTGAACGGTTTATGGAGTTAAAACTGTTAGTTGACATGAAACAATTACGTTTAAGGAAAAATGTTTTTACTTTAAAGAAATGGAGAGTATTCACACTGCCAGCTCTGATTTCAAGGATTTCTTGAAATTATTTTGAATTAGGAAGTTCCAATTGATTTTAGCTGTCAGTTCCTTTTGCTTTTATTTTTTGAAGTTGAGTGGCAACTATTTTCCATGGTAACATTTCTTGTTTTGTAGAAGAGTCAGAAATGCAGTCGAATGATTTGATGTGCAGTCCCAATGAAGGTGTAACATTCACTTTAAATGTCACTGAAAATGAAAACTGAAAGAACAACTGAATACGTATACAAGCCAATAACTCTTTATGAACAACGGGCTTGTTCATTACGATGCCTGGCTTTGAAATATATATACGAACATTTCCCTCTGATAGAGAGAGAGAGAGAGAGAGAGAGAGAGAGAGAGAGAGAGAGAGAGAGAGAGAGAGAATTGTTTTCGCGTTGTGTTCGCTTTACCAAAATGGCTTTCACACGATTGTGGTTGACGATCGAATGCCTCTTCATTTCCTGATATTTAATTCGAAATATATCACAACCGCAGTTGAAACAGAACCAAAAAGAGTCAGATATTCAATATAAAACTTGACAAAACCCTCGAAACAAAACCATCGATGGAAACTAAATTGTAAAAGGAATTAGACCGAAGTGTTGGGTGAAGTGTTCCGAGGGAGATTCAGATGCAAACGGCAGCGTTGCCAACGCTTCTTCGTCCTAGACTACTCTGGAAGAAGGATGAGATCCTACAGGGACAGACTCACTGTGAATAGGATTCGCTGTAGTTTGAGATCTGGCCTTTCACGTACTCACTATATTGTGGTCATGATTTTGTTTTCATCAAAGCTTTGAGTTGTTTTATACCTGGAGAAGTAATGTTTGGTTCTATTTTTGAATAAGCAATACGGTTCACTGAAATACCTGTTATTTACTTACTTTTATTAGGTTCAGTAAATACTAGTCAAGTTTTTTACATCACCAGCATCCTGACGCTTTTGAATTATCATTACGCATCTTTATTTTCCAATTTAAAATCCATGTAGGCCTATGCGATATTTCAGGTGCCAAAGTAATACTTTATTATAGAACTTTGTTGAGATATACTGATGCTTGGAAGCCATATGAAGGTAAAAATGGAATTATCTCTCTCTCTCTCTCTCTCTCTCTCTCTCTCTCTCTCTCTCTCTCTCTCTCTCTCTAGTCAGAAGCGTAGATATATTATGGAACCAGGGTGACGGAGATGTAAAAGGAATACTTGCTTTTCGATTTATTTATTGATTCATATATTCATTTTAGTTATTTTTCGCTTATTCATTTAGTCTGTCTTATAAATTATTTTTATCATTATTTATATATTTGTTTGCAAAACTAGTCATTCGGTGTAACAAGTCTACAGTTAATTCATAATTGATAATAAGAGAAGTGGACGAACTTCCTAGAGAGAGAGAGAGAGAGAGAGAGAGAGAGAGAGAAGTTGGCCTGTCATAGCGTTGCATAGATTTATGTTATAAAACTCATAAAAAAAAACGTTATATAGAATATGGCCAATACTGCTTCCATATTTCATTGGGGGAACCAATCTTGTATGAAGGCGTCTGTGAGAAACAATAATAAGAAAAGGGATGGCTTCTTCTTTGAATGGTCATTATAATCTCGTTAAAGAGAGAGAGAGAGAGAGTGTGTATCACGTCCCTAAAAATACAAAATGAATAAAAAAAATTTGAAAATCGAGCGGGAAAAACTCTGAAACAAAACTTGACCCTATCTTCTTATCGGAGACCTGATTCCTGTCCTGTGCAGCTGCCTCAAAAATCCCGATCAAAAGGAACCGAAAATAAAAGGACTCATTCGATTAAAGTTGACTCCGCCCATTTTTTATTTAGTTTTCTTATTTTTCTTCTCATTTTAAAAATTATGCTGCTGTCTCCTTTCTATTTATTGTATTTGTTTTTTATCATTATTTTGTGTTACGGGCCTTGTTTTGGTTTTGAAGATAGATTCTCTCTCTCTGTCTCTCTCTCGTCTCTCCTCTCTCATTTGATCTAGTAAACATGCCTTAATTCCTTTGTAATTAATCTTATCTGTCTATTATATACCATGTCACTCTCTCTCTCTCTCTCTCTCTCCCTCTCCTCTCTGTTATTATACATGAAGACTCTCTCTCTCTCTCCTCTCTGGTTGTATACATGGAAGACTCTCTCTCTCTCTCTCTCCTCTCTCTCTCCTTCTCTCTCATTGGTGAAAATCCGCAAACCCACAAGATGTTTTGTCAGCTACCCAAGTGATAACGATTTATAAAGTAAAGGATTTTGTAATGGATGTCTGAAAACCTACTCATCATGAACTATTTTTCAAAACTACTTTTGACATAATAAAGCACAGGCTCTTGTTCCTGAAAGCAGTCCTTTTTTAACACGTTTGAAAATCACTTCATTTCCCTCCTGTTTTTCTACTTAATTTAATTTCCTCTTAAATAGGCCAGTCATTAATAAAAATTTATATTTTTTTGTTTCAACATCTTGTAAATGCAAAGTTCCCTACATCTTGTAAATGTCCAATGTAGCTTGAGTAAATGAATTAAATAATGTAAATTTAACGGATCTATTGTCGAACACAAATTTTCCGTTCACTCGTAAATTTACTAAGTGCTCATCTTTGATCTAACTGGCCTCATTGGTTCCCACACTATTGTGTTAGATTAAATAACAAAGGAGATCCTAGTTAAGTCGACGTCCTAAACACTCCATAAGTTGCAGAGTGTTTAATTCCGAGTTCTCATTAATGATGACTACTAATTGTTCTGTAAGGATAAGGCTTCTCTTGACTATTTGATAGGTTTTTTAGAACCCGGTGTTTTGAGAATTGGGACTGAATATTCGCTTTTATTTCTCCCGTGTTGGGACAGTTATGAATGAGGTTGACTGGATAACCGTAAGTTTATTGCTATGTTAGATAGGTGCAGTCCTCATGTTTTCTGATCTATGCTGCGGAGTTCTGCCATTCGTCCATTACTAACTATTCCTGGCGCTTTGTCTTGATTACTGGCACTGCCCATTGTGTTTATGGCTTTTTAATCATACTTCCCGGCGGTTGAGTTTTGACTTGAGTATCCCGCCTTCTTGAGTTCTCTGCATAATATTCTTTCCTTTCCTGATCGTCGTGTCCTTCATCTCTTGGTTTTTGTTCTTATATCCCCTCCTTCCTTCCATTATTCCCAGGTAATTTATATCCTGTCTCATCTATGTGTTTGGACACTCGTTCTGCATCCCAATCTGGTAGCTTTATCCCTTCAGTTCTCGGTTTACGTTTGCCTTTTTGTATGGTTGACTAACGGGCGCATTTTTTCTATTCCAAAACTCCATCCTCCTGATGTCCCGCAAAGATAAAATCCTTAAGTCTGGAATTTGTGGTATCTATTTCCTTGAATGCTTCCTTACCATAGCAGCTTGATTGTCCGTCCGATGAACATCAGATGGTTGATTCTGTTGCCTCTTTTTTCTTCGAGTTAGGTACCCGGCAGTCCATCTTCTGTAGTACTTTTTGTCATGGGAATCAATGGCTTATTGACGAAGGAGTAGGTGGGAACAGTGAGTCGCCGTGGAAAGATTACCTCTCCTGATATTAACCCCCCCTTTCCCCCCCCCCCCCCCCCTGCTAGTCTTAATTCCGAAGCTTGTAAAGTATTGTATTCCAGTTGCGCATTGTATTTTTGCGGAAAGCTGATGGTGGTTTTTCCCTCTGCCCCACCATATTAGTTTTTCAGGCATTCTATTTAGCCATTGTGTGTGGTAAATATCCATGTCGAAGGCTTTCTTATAGTCTATCCATGCCCATGCTTTAGGTTGGTTTTCCTTCTCCTACTGTTCGTCTTACCATTCCATTTTGTCTATCAGGAGCTGGTCTTTTTGTGACCCTACACTTCCTTCTGCAGCCTTTCTTTTGGTTAGGTGGGGGTATGGTGTTTTGTTTCTCCTCTCATGGTAATTGTTATAGCCTTTTCACTGATGATAACCTGTTAGTAAACTTTCCACAGTATTGGTATGGCAGGATGAATAGGCTTGGTAGTTACTGGCTATAAATTCCCACCTTATAATCTTGTCTTTTTTTGTTGTACTAAGGATGTTCTTCCTGTGGGTCATCCATTTTTGGGTGCCATGGTGATTTGTGAGATAACAATTGCTGGTAGTTGCTTCTTGCTATTTTGGGGCGGGGTGTAGGGCCACTTGAAGTTTTTTGCGACCAGTTATCCATGGACTTCATCTAGGACCTGGGCTTTTCCAGTTGGGCATTTTTCTTTTAGTTAGGGGAGTGTCTGACTGTGTCCTGTCGTGATCTCTGTGAATCTTTGTTTTTATTCCTCCCTGGTTTTTCTTCTCCTTTGGACTTCCTGGGGGATAGCAGTTGTTATCCATGGTTTATGTTGTGTGATACCGGATTGCTCCATATGGTTTCCCCAGGTGCTGCTTTTTAAAAAACTTTTTTTTTGGGGTTCGGCTTCAGAAATTTCTGGGTGGTTGTCTTCCCCTCTTGTTAGTTTGGCTGTATCTTCTTTTCTGGTTGGTTCCGAATAGTTTTGTTCTGTTGGTATCCCTTATTCCTGTTCAATGTACCGTTGGATCTTATGTGCCTTTGGCCTTCTTAAAGCCTCAGTTTATACATTTTCTATTGGTTGTTAAGTTTACTCCCTCTTCTTGTACTTTGGTATTTCTCGTTGAGTTGTCCGCCCTTGGTTTTCCTTGCATTCTTTAGCCTTTTATTAGTTCTTATTATTATTATTGATTATTATTATTATTATTATTATTATTATTAATTAATTAATTATTCATTATTGCGGTTTGTTACTGCCAAACCTTTTAGGAATACTGTTGGCATTGCGTATTAATCAATCGAGTTTTCATCCCATCAAAACCAGTATTTATCAATTGCAAATTATTTGACCTGTAGCAGGTTAAACGAACCACGAGGGAATGTTTATCGCAACCGAAGATTGCAGTTAAACCAGAACCCTCGAAGTTTCTGCTGAGACTAACGACCTTCCCTTGGAAATGGGAGCTTGGAATTAATGCTTGTCCTTGGAATTTTGTGCCCCCGGAAATTCTTCTTAGGCTGAAAGGTGACTTTGGGGAGATTAGGAATCATTGTATGTTCATTTAGCCGATCTGTTTCCCTGTTGCCTGCAAAGCAAAGGAGTCTCGGCCATCTTGGAATCGGTTTCTAGTGAGTTTTGAAGGGGTGTGTATAGGTTCTAGGAGTGTGTGGTTTTTATAAGATCTCGTTTGGCCAATAGAAATGGGTTTGTTTGTAAGGAGCGTTTGAGGTCGAACATGTACTAAAGAACATTGATTATAAAGCAAATTTTAAAATAAACTGCAAGAAGTCGGAAACCAATAATAAACAAAACATCCGCTTAATTTGAGGAGCGTCTTTCAAACTGGTCGTTGTTATGGATCTGCGGAATGTTCGTCACCGCCCATCCAGGTTGTATTTAAAGCATCCGCTTACCGTTTACCTCTCTTGTTTTTCCTCCCACGCCGCCATCCCTCCACCTCCTGTTCCCCCTCCTCCCCTTCCCCCATGACGCATGTTTTTAAACGCAATCCCCTACGACTTCGAATAAGACGTCTGGCATAACTCCAATCGGAACATTAATTGGAACGTATTGTATACCCAAATCATAACTGGATTTTCAAGCGCTTACTCGATATTCTGTTATGGGAATTGGCACGAAGTCCTTCTGAAAGGTACCTGCATCCGGATTTTCCCTCCCACCACGATTTTTGTTGTTGTTTTTCATGAATAGTTTTTAAGAGATGCAGCATTGTAATTATTCATGTTCACTTCCATGCCTGGATTCAGGGATATTGAAATGGCTTGTTCATTCAGTTTTTTCAATCGGAACTTGATATCATAGACATATGAGTCTAGTGAATGAAGCTGGTTACTGGGATATTGTCTCTTTTTCATTTGGTTTGGCTATTTTCATTCACTTTCCGTTCTATCATTCGCTCCCTTTCAAATCTTTCACTATTTTAAAAATATAAGTAAAAACACGAGTTCTAGATTTTAATAATATCGATAATAATAATACAAGATGAAAATTAAGAGAACTATTGGCGTCTGTAAGTCTGAAATGAATCTAATAAACAAAATCCCGCCATCACAATTTCCCTGCCTGAATGCGAAAATAAGACAGAAGCCTAAAGTAATCTAACCCACCCGCCCACTATATTTTGCTTTAAAATTTCATTTGTTATTTATTTATCGTATTTTTTGGGGTTTACGTGTCTAAGCCTAGTTCCCCTCCACGTCTTAAAACCCTGTACCTTGGAATCAGGGCTCCGGATCCAGGCTTCCATCCACGCTCTTTCCTTGAGGGCCGGGAATGGAAAGTGGCAAGAAACGGGATTTGCTGGAATTGGTGTGAATTTCTTTTTCATAGAGGAACCTAGTGGTGCATTCGAGTGGAGAAAGGCCCTTAGAGCTGAACTCCCATAAGGAAATGGCCCACAGCCATTTGGGCAATAGTTTGCTAGGGTGGGGAAGGGAAGGATACCAATTTGATGAAAGGGTAGTTTACTGAAGGAAACAAGATAACTTTGAATAAAACAGTAAGTTTTAAAATATATTAATTGAAAAAAAAAAAAAACAAGGAAATCTAACTTGAAAAATTTAGTTCATGAAGGAAAAGCTCAATTTGTAAAAGCTTTTTAATGGAAAAAAATCTAATTTATAAAGAGGTAACGCTAATTCGATAATGCAGGCAATGATGGGCGAAGCAATTTGATACCTGAATTTAGTTATCAGAACTAATGAGTGATTTTCTTAATTTTATTTTGTGCGTTTAGGTAATTGCTGCTTATGTAAAATTTGTAATTTGTAATTATACTTACAAGTATTATTCCGTTTATTATGTTTATCCTTCATAATCTACATTTGTATTGAGTGTCACTTGCACCAGTCAGAAAACGTAAAGGCTAATATTTTGGTTTATCTTAAATTCATGCTTCTAATTCATTTTGAACAAATGAAAGAACCTATATTTAACCGCTGGAATATTTGCTGAGGGAATATCCAAGAGCATACCTCCTTTCTTGCATTTTTTGTTTTATTTTTTTTTTTTATTTTTTATTTTTTCTAAATATTTTGCATATTATTGATTTTTGCACAATGAGTTGATTAGTACTAAGCAGGCTTTGTCTTCATTGACACGAGTTGAGTCTCCGTTGATCAAGTCATAATTGATTTTATCGTTTTATTTCTTTCTATTAATTTTTTAGTTATATTCTTCCATCTCGGAAAAATAATAATCTGGTTCATTAGGTTTTAAATATTGACCTCATTCTGGAATTTCCTGTTTTAACATTCGTGTGGTTAGCAAGATTCTTTGAACGGACGGACGGTGAATATCTTTTTTTATGATTTAAGTTTATTGGTTGGCGTGTGGACACCGTGTATTGGTATAGGTTAGATTCCTCTCTCTCTCTCCTCTCTCTTGATGATTTTCAGTCTCATTTTTTGTTAAAAACGTTTCGAAACGAAGAAGTTACGTCCTGAAGCCTTGCTATTTTGCCCCGTTTATGCAGGTGTGAATTGATTTTGTAAACATTCAATTATTCACCTGTAGCCTCCGCTAATCTGTTAATGCCTCAGATCATTTCTTTTCATTAAAAGTGTGGAAAATAGGCCAAAGTATAGACGTTGATTTTCTAGTGAGAAAAAAAAGGAATAGAGTATTTCAATTTTCGAAAACCTGGCTGTCGCTTCAACGTAAACTCCTCCTTGTTTTATCTTGGCTTATGTTAAGTAAACCTTCCGTCGCGTTTTAATAACCACCGACTTGCATCCAGGGGAATATCCTCCATAAAAAAAAACGAAAGTTCCATTCAAGGAATGAAACGTTCAGAAGATTCAAATGAAACTGGCGAAAAAAGGATATTGCATGATGCCCCAACCCTTGCATTGCCCGTGCCGAGCAGAGAGCGCTTCCCCCGTCAAGTTGAATTGAAGGCATCTTTTTATGTCTTGGGAATAAAGAAGTTGGATTCTCTTAAGTAACGAGATTATTCGTTATTTAATTCTTTATTTTAAATTTCTTTTCTGTTAATTTGTATTCCTCAATATTAGTTTTTCTGAAAAGAATTTTTTGCAGCTGTCATTCTTTATGGTGATGAATGATTTAATTTTTTTTAGTTTTTTTTATTGTTAAAAATTTGTCATTTTTGTGTGAACAACATTGTCGTTTTAAAAACGACCAACATGCTGAAAGGTAGTGATGAAAAGAAGTTGAAAATGGGGAACAGGAGATATATAGGAAAAAGAAAGTTGATATTGTTGGGGACTGGAAAAGAATAGAGACCCTTTCCTTCCCTCATTTAAGGGCACTTATTTATTCATTACCTTGAAGAGTTTTTTAATTTTGTTTTTGTGTTGAAGTTTTGTATTGTCCGGTTTGAAAAATATCTAAAACTAGTATCATTAAACACGTGAGTTGAGGACCGAGGAATTAAGATTTGCCTAGGGGTTTAAGTATCAATATTCTAAATAGTTCCAGAGGGGAATGTATTAAAATGAAATCTAAGGTCTGTCAAAGGCAGGTGTTAAACCAACAAAGTCTAAAACCTATGCCAGAAATACTGATGGATATCTATATGTGGGGGGAAGACCTGAAGTGTATTCTGAAGTATTTTAATAGAACTATGTTTATGGGTTATTAACAAGTTAACCATTTGAAGCCAGGCAGGCAAGTGCTAGTTAATAGTTACCCTTTCCTTACGGGGTGACATCAAGGCAACCCTTTTCACTTTCAGTTTGGAAAAACTAACGGTAATGGTATATGAAAGACGATAGTAAATATAAAGGCCCTGGTCCACACGAGCGACGCCTGAATCGGCGTGCTCCGGGGTATGACCGGGCAGATTCTGCTCGGGCTACCCGTGAATGTTGTCCACCGACGGGTGATGGCGATGGAGAGGTTGGGCGTGCCCGAACGATGCCAAGTGGTGTGTGTTCCAGTGCGGTACGAAATAAAGAACATGGATGGTGCCTTCCGCAAAGAATATTTGTGTAGCAGATATTAATTTGCTTTTGTGTGTGATGGAAAAAGAATAGGAATGTTGGTGCAAAAGAATGGTTCCAGTAAAAGAAATGTTATATGGTTGAACGTTCCGTCTGCCAGGGTCCGAAGCTCAAAGCCATCGGGCCACCACCATGGTGGAATTTTGCTACAACCACCTCCATAATGCAATTTGTGACGGTTTTGCCAGTCGTAATGTGACCCAGTTAGAGGGGAGGTCCGCCGATCAGGCCCGGTCGTGTGGACATCCTTTCATAAGGCTATGTGAAAATAGATATCTTGAATTTACTATTTTAAAATTTTCAGCCTTATGTTTTTCATTGTTCTAACAATTGTTTAATCACTTAGCTGGTCAACTTTTTCTAGTTGGTCTTCATGACGTAGCTGTGTTATGCTCAAGTTTGTTTGTGAATTTGTGGAGAGCCATGAAAATGGTAATAAACTTCCTCCTCGAACATTTAGTGGTGCCAATGCTATTTACTGAGGTTCTGATGCGAAATGATCCTTTTTTCATGGAAGGACTGAGAAAGGACGTTTGGATTGCCTGAGAACTGTTTAACATTACTAAAGCTCTTTTCCATTTGTTCCATTTTTTAGAGAAATTGGGAATTTCCACTTCTTGGAGGTAATTGACCCAGATACAGTTATTCCTATTGAATGTAGTATCTCCAAAAGGACTTTCTAAAGATTAGATTTTTAAAAGGATTAGCAACGGTTCACTGCAAATCCCAAATTTTGAGACTTAGAGTAACGAAAACTAGAGACAATTTCAGCCTTCTCCTATCGTTCATTTGCTAATTTTTTGGATCCAAATGACCCACTTGTCTTTCCTTATGGGAATCTATTTGTCCTCTAATGCATTTCATTCCTTTAAAAGTAGGTTTCGTTTCTTTGTGCCCTTTAATTGCATGTTTTAAAGCCTCCATGAATTTTCGGTAATCCTTCCTCCTCTTCCGGACGAGGGAGGAGGAGCCATCGTATGCCTACCAGAATCGAAAAAACTTTGTCCCCTTGTTTGAAAAACTGTTTCACGTTCCTTCAAAAGGTGCCCATAATCAAAGTTTTAGATTCCACAGAACTTCTTTAATAATTCATATATATCCCCCCCCGATTGCCAGGATTCATAACGTTGGTTCTTGGCTAAACAAGATATGATAGTTTGTTCGTTCTTCAAACAACCAAACGTCTCCCCCTCCCCCCCCACCAAACCCCCATTCCTAACAACAAGCAGAAATCATTATATTACTAAGTCACGCCCTTTTCAATTAATGAAATAGCCTTGTATCTTCGGTGTGATTTTATTTTATTTATATTTCCCCGGCGCTAGCATAAAAGATTACTATAGTTAACCATTAAACTTTTCTATATCTTCTATGAAGGTAGAAAAATTGTCTTCATAGAAAATGGTATTTTGGGATATTTGGGAACTAAGAAAAAATAGCCTCTCTCTCTCTCTCTCTCTCTCTCTCTCTCTCTCTCTCTCTCTCTCTCTCTCTCTCTCTCTCTCTCTCTCTATCTCTCTCTCTCTCTCGTTAGATCGAAAGAAGTAACAGAAGGTAATAAAAGGGGAAATACAGAAAGAGAAGATCAGTCATTAGCAAAATTGGTAAATTGACATAAATGAAAAAATAAATTAAATAAAAATGTATTAAATCTGGTGCTAGAAAACGACAGACGTTCGTCACATTAGCTGTTCAGGCTAATTGGCTTATCCTAATTTTTCACCCTACAGTTATGCATCAATGAGTATTTGTGTTAATTTGATATATATAGTATGATGTACAATTTATAAAGCCCCAGGGGTGAAGTCCCTAGGCATACACCCACACCCGTCAGACCCCCAGCAGACAGTCTCTTTGGTGGATCTTCTGAAATAAATCAAGATTTTCTGATTCATTTTAATTTCACGATTAAAAAGCTGAATATTTACATATCTTAATCATTATTATATGGAATTTTGAAGAGCATTCCCATTCATTTTATTTTTATCTTGTCTATATCCAGTCATTTAACTGTTCATAACATTTATTTTACTTAATACAGGAGGTGAAAATAATCTTTATAGAAATTCCTGAAAATAAGCGTACGTCTCACCAGCGAATAGAAAGTCGTTTATGAAGAGACTTTGCCAAAACCCAAAGATTTCAGCCAATGAAAGGAGGCGTTAGAAACATTGGTTATGGTGTAGGCTTCTGATTGGTCAAAGGAATTCCTCCTGTCCTTCCTTTGGAAGGCTCAGTGTAGTTCTAAACACAAACAGGAGTGGTCAGTGGACGTTTTTGCACACAAATGCTCACGAGATAAAGGAAAGGACTTTAGTAAAGAAGAAGGCATTTCAGGTTAGTTTTTCCAACATTCTTAGGGGATGTTGTTGGTGATGTAAGGCTTTGTATGCTTCGTGAACCATTGGCTAGCGTGGAAATGTCCTTCGAAGGAAGTAGTGTGTCGTCACAGAATCTGGAATTTTGCAGTTTTCAAAAATAGTTTGCAGACTGGAAAGTCCTTAGGAGCTGGAAGGTCACAGTGCCATTATTCAAAATTGACTTGTAACGTTTTTGAAAATTGACAATACAAAATTCTGAGGTTCTTGAACAATGTATTCGTGGTGGGGGTTCATAGCAGAACGTTCATCTTAAGTGTAGTGAGGTGCTGAAGGTGGATAACTGGACTATTTTTAATTAAAACAACACAGACAGACCACCTCTGACAGCCTTTGACGATCTCGGACAATGGGGCAAGAAGGATCTACCTAGCTCCGATTTATTGCTCTCTAAATTCCAAGCTTGCTAAAAATGATGATTATGGATGGAGAACCAAATCTACAGTTACATATGGGTAAATATATTTAACAATAGATCTATACAGAGAGCTTTCAGGAATCTGTTTCATTATAGTTTTCGCATGAAGTTGTTTATACCTATGAAAGAAGGAATTGCCCGCCTACTGAGTGGCAGAAGATAGGTATTAGTAAGGCCCAGCTTATAATCCTTAAATTATTTATAGGTTTGGCTCTTAATTCAAGTTCGGGACAGTTTTTAACTGATTAAGTTAAGGTGTTTGTAGTAATGTTATGAGGCTTATCAATCATGGCCATCAAGAGCACAAAAGAACATATTCTTAGGAGGCTTGAATTTCATTTTTTCCGGGAATATGATCAATGGGGATTGTTCCATATGAACAGGGTTCTTCTGAATAATAACAACAACAACATTGAACATGTTTCCGCCCCAATTTCTCCGTGGATAGGATCTATGGATGTTTGGTGACAGGAATGGGATATTTCCACACGTATGCAAACGCGTGCATGTTGAGCGCACCCCTTTTGCATTCGTACAGCTCCGTGTCTTTATCAGAATCGAAAGGAAAGCTTCCCCATCAATCTTAAATCAGCTGTTTGCAAGTTTGACGGCTCCAAGTCTCGGCCACGCCCACCTGTTATTTCATTAGTCTGGGATTTGAAGAAAAAATCCGGGATTCTCTCGATTCAGACCGGGATTAGGTTAGTTATCAATATAGTTGGCTTTTGCATCTCTCTCTCTCTATCTCTCTCTCTCTCTCTCTCTCTCTCCAAGGGACACTTTCAGTGCGTCAAAATCTGAAACGTTGCTTTGAGACGATATATTATCTTTTATAAGTTTCACTTCATTGAATTTGCGTATATATATATATATATATATATATATATATATATATATATATATATATATATATATATATATATATATATATATATATATATTATATATATACATACATACATACATACATATATATATACATACATACATTACACGCGCGCACACACACAAACATATATGTATATATATAATATATATATATATAGGAATATATATATATATATATATATATATATAGATATAATATATATATAGATATATAATATTATATATATGGAGTCCCCGTAATTTCATTGCAGTAATTTCATTTTAGAGAGAAGTTCAGTGCAAAGTAATTACATTGCAATGCATTTACATCTCACGGTAATTTCAAAGCAATAGTTTCAAATAGTTCTAAACAACCTACTTTTTTGCCCATCGGCAAGGTAATTTCAGAGCAATAGTTCAATAGTTCTAAAAACTACTTTTTCCCATCGCAAAGGTAACAGAGCAATGTTCAAATAGGTTAAAACAACCTATTTTTTCCCATCGCAGGGTTAATCAGAGCAAATAGTTCAATGGCCGATAGTTTATTATTTCTAACAACCTTGTTTTTGCTCAAGCCACGTCTACTACTTTTCCTATATAAGAAATTGTTACTTACACTTTATTTAGTTTAGTTTTAGTTTTAGCCTCAAAATGGATCTTCAATACGTCGTAAGCTCAAGAAATAAGAAAAAGCTCATTGATAATGTTAGTCTATTTGTGAGAGAGGAGAACAACTGGTGAAAACCTACCATTTGGAAATGTGATTAAGTCCCTGCGAAACCTGTATCTTTATTCCAGTTAAATATACCTCCAGACTACACGGTAACACACGCAAATCAAACCCTTCTTCTTTTTGACAGCAATGATGGGACTAGACGTTATTATTATATTTTCAACTCAAAAGAAATTTACAGCTATTAGCCAGTGCAGATAAATGGTATGCAGATGGTACTTTCCAAACAAACTCCCCCTTTATTCAGACAGCTGTACACTATTCATGGCAGAATGAATGGCGATGTTTTGCCTCTTGTTTATGTTTTAATGGCTAAACAAACGGAAAAGAGTTAAGAGAAGCTTTTACTAGAACTAGAAACCTTAGAGCCAACAGGACGTCGACCTCCTCGATTTGATCATATTTGATGGAGTTGCTTCGACGCTGCCAGGCAAGGTGCCTCTAAAAACAAAACAGTTGTTGAAGGTTGGCATCGTTCATTCAGGCGAATTGGTTGGCGCATCACATCCTACTATTTGGAAGTTTAATAGAATTCTGAAAAAAGAGCAATCAAAGAAATTAAGTTAGAATGGAAACAGTATGTCGCTGGTACAGACATCGCTGTAAAAAAAAAAAAAAAAATATAGTTATATATATAATATATATATATATATATATATATAGTATATATATATATATATATATATTATATATATATATATATATATACATATAATATAGATATATATATATATAATATATATATATATATATATATATATATATATATATATATATGTATATATATATATATGTATATATACTATATATATATATATATATATATATATATATATATATATATATATATATATAATATATATATATATATATATACATATATATAAGGATAGTGCCGTTAGAATCCAACGCATCGTTAACGATTATGAAACAAATTATTGCCCATAATTTGTGTTTTTGAATATTGATGGCAATAGGTAATTTTTTTTTTTTTTATAAAAATAAATGTGTGATTTTAGTTTTTTTTTAAAACAATGTTGGATTTTATTACCATTTATTTATATGTAATAGTATTCGATAAAACACTTGATAAAAAATTTATTTTATTCCCCCTTTTTAATCATATGGTAATATTAGTTATGTGATGAAATTACCGTGAGATGTAATGCATTGCAATGTAATTACTTTGCACTGAAATTCTCTAATATGTATTTGCTATGCGATGGAATTGCTACAACGAAATTACTGTAATGAAATTACACTGAATCTCTGCATCCAATACACTATATCTAAAGGCATAAACTGGTGTTACACCATGTGTATACGTATACAGACTTCTCTCTGTCTCTCTCCCTCCCACATCCTCATTCAGGTCGCCATCTTGTCCGCCAGATTCCCTCTCCTCCTGGGGAAGTCTCTCCTCCTCCCGCGCGTCGCAGCCCTTCCCTTCCTTCTCCAGTGCAGTGGGTCTCCTCCTCCAGCGTTGAACGGTCTGGTATTATTGAGGTCCCGCCTCCCTCCCTCCCTCCCTCGGAGGGACTGAGTGAGTCTCCCTCCGCCCTCTCTCTCTGCTCTTCTTCTGTCTTTGAGTCCTCCTTCTCGGTGGTGGAGCTCTCACTCAAGGTGGCGGAGGAGGTCCGGTCTCTCTCTCAGGAATTAGTATTATCATATTATTATTAATTTATTATTATTTACGTTTTTCTATCGTCATCATTATAATCATTATTAAAAGCAGAGAGAGAGAATGTGGGTCAAGGAGCTGAGTATCACAAGGAGGGCCATCACTCACGAGGTAGTACTCAGGACCGATGACTCACCGACTGGGATGTCACCTGAGCCAAACCTCACTGAGGCTCACTCACTCTGAGCTGACTCACGCTCTCAGTCACTTCCTCATACCTGTTGAGGACACTAACATCCTGCTCTAGTTAAGGATTGATTTTAAGGAAAATGCCGAGTAACTGCTCTGTTTTCGGCTGTTCAAATACTAAATAAAAAACAAAAGATACTGGAGTGAAATATTTTCGATTTCCAAAGGACGATGAGTTAATTAGCCAGTGGAAAAATACATGCCGTAAACATGCAGTCATCTGTTCAGATCACTTTGTCGCCGACGATTATGCAGACGACATGAAGTCACGCTTTTCAATTGTGACCGAGTAGGAAAAGAGAACATGAAAAAAAGATGCTGTGCCATCTCTTTCATCTCCCACGGTGGTTAGTACAGTTTCTTTAACTATAATAAACCATATTTATTTAGTGTTTTCAAATAAACTTATTCATAGCTCATAGAATATATAAAACATAAAAAATATCTCCCTAATGTTGTATTTGTCCTTTTTTCAGGAGTGCGTATAACCTCATCATCTGTTGCAAGAGAAGGAAGAGTGAAGAAACGGAACGATAAGAAGACTGTGCAAGAACTTTGTCAAATGAGCAATGGAGACAGCAGTGGTTTTGTTACGCCTGATATTGCAGCTGAAACTACAATTGAGTGGCCTGGATATAGTGCTGATGAATCTTTTCTTCCGAAGTGATTTCTGAGGTCATTCCAGAGGAGGTAAAAAGTGAGTTACAAAAGCTTAGGGATGAAGTGAAAAAAATTGAAAGAAGAAAATATTTTCCTTAGAAAGAAAAATATTGGACTACGAGAAAACGTTGTGCAAATTATCAGAAAATGTGGTGATAAAAAGAACTGAAAGTATCTTAAGTCCATTATTTAGTAAGACTCAAATAAAAGCTATTGTAACCAAAGAAAGGGTTCGCGAATGGAGTAATGAAGATATTGCCTCTGCCTTGACATTAAGAAGTTTGAGTCCTAAGTGTTATAAATATTTAAGGGTTAAAAAGGGATTTCCTCCTCCTTGTGCAAGCACATTGAAAGAGAGAGAGATCGCGCAAACTTTGTTGTGAACCTGGGATTTTAGCTTCAGTGATATATATCTTTATTGAGACCCAAAGTTGACACATTTTCTCAAAGTGAAAGGCTTGCAGTTCGTTCTGAGCATTGATGAGATGTGCTTAAGTAGTGAATATTGCATAGACAGGGGAAGTGATGTCCTCTACGGTCCTCATGATAAAGTAACGGTTGCTTTATGCTACAAAGCTCTTGTTGCAAAATGGAAACAGCCACCCATATATTATTGACTTTTGATCTGTCACAAGTGACGAAGATTTTGTTATCTGTAATAATGAATGCCGAGGCAATAGGTATTGCAGTTGTTGCAGTGGCCAGTGATATGGGATCGTTGAACATAAGAATGTGGAATGAGCTGGGTATTGATCCCCTGAAAGATCAAATTTATTTTAAGAACCCTGCTGCTGATAGACAAATATTCGTCTTTGCTGATGTTCCACATCTTATAAAGCTCGTAAGAAACAACCTACTTGGTTCTGGTTTCTATTTAGAAAATGGGGAGTATGTATCAGATTCTAGTATTCGTGAAATGATTAATTCTAGCAAATCAGAATATGGCTTAGCATACAAAGTAAATGAAATGCATTTATGTGTTAGTGGGCAACAAAGACAACGATTCAAGTATGCTGTGCAGTTACTATCAAAATCATGTGCCGATGCTCTTAGTTACCTTGGTGAGAAAGGTCTATTGCAATCAGAAAACTGGAGACCAACATCTGACTTCATATCTCTCATAAATGACTGGTTTGATGTCATGAATTCAAACCATATATATGTCTGGAGACTTGCAAATGCGCAGTGGATTTGGAATGCACATAGAGCAACAAACAAATGTACTTAATAAAGTGATAGACTGCGTGAGTAAAATGAAAGTCAAATCTCTGAAAACCAATTTCATTTATAGATTTCAGAAAGGGGTGATACTTTCGTCAAAGTCTCTGATTGGACTTTTCAATGTGGTAAAAAACAATTTCGGCATTAACTATATTTTAACTCAAAGGCTAAATCAGGACTGCCTAGAACATTTCTTTGGTTGCATAAGGCAGATGAATGGTCCATATGATCATCCAAATCCTGTCGACTTTAAGTATAGGATGAGAACACTGTTGCTGAGCAAAAATGTTGAAATCGTGAGTGAAAAAACTAACACAAATGAAAAGTTTAACAATCAGGACATGTTGACCAATATATCTGCAAATGAAATAAAAGAGCAAGCTAAAGAAAGGGAGCTGGCGTTAGAAGTGTGTCTGACAAGCCTTTTATTTAAGGATTTGGTACCTGATTGAGAAAATAATTTGGATTTGTCAATGCAAGATGACATGTCAATTGATGATGTGAACATGAAAAAAACGGTCAACACCGTTATAGAAGAAGAAGCGCTGAAGTATATTGGAGGTTATATAGTTAAAAAATTTTCCATCAAATACCCTCATTTGGGCAACCAAGAAACGAGAGATACTTCAGACAACTCGTGGGTCGAATTTAAAAGTAGGGGTTATTTGCATTTTCCCTCTAAAGCCTTCTTCCTGCAATTAACAAAGCTAAGAGAGGTGTTTAACTCCATTCACGGGCAAAGTCTTCGCATAGGAAAAAAACTGCTTTAAAACACTCGAGAAAGAACTTGAAAAAGCTGCAAGAGAGCTTGGAATGGAGATTCCTGAAGACGTGTTGAAATTCATTGCCAAGACATCTATATTTTTCAGAATACGGCACCTCAACAACGCAATTAGATTCAATAAAAAGTTGGAAAACAAATCCGACAGACGACAAGAAAGGAAAAAATTTAAACTTAATATGTAGCATTTTATTCTTCAGTTACGTATGTATTTTATATATATAAGGCTACAGCATGTCTGTATAATTTTTTTTATTGTATATGTAATCCTATACTTCAGGTCAGCATGTTATTTATATCATATATATATATATATATATATATATATATATATATATATATATATATATATATATATATATATATATATATATATATATATAATGTCCGTATGAAGCATGATTTATGACTGTATGTCTCTTGTATTTTGATTTGTCATTGTTATCAATAAAGGTAAACTAAATCAGATTATGAATTGGTATTTGTATCCATCAGCATTCTCTTGGTCTCAAACTGTCATCACATAAATATTTAATTGATCAGAAAAGTCCATGATGTATCCAAAGATGACTATTATACTTTTCATTCTTCATTATCCCATATTAATATATGGTTTGAATACATTGATAGAAAAAAAATTTATTCTAGTACGTGTTTAATAAAATAGAACAGAATATTAACCAACAAAATTTATCCCAATAAAGAATATCATCGTCCTGGCAGAATGCCTGAGACTGAGCCAAGCCATGGCTCAGTTGACGTGGATAGAAAGAAAGAAAGAAAAAAGTGACCACCGTCTGGCCGACCTTCTCTCAGTGGGTCCTGGTAGTACTATATATATAGTAGTCTCTCTCTCTCTCTCTCTCTCTCTCTCTCTCTCTGTTGAATCCCTTCTTTATTAAGAGGGAGTTTGGAAATGCTCTGTCTGTCTGTCTCTCTCTCTCTCTCTCTCTCTCTCTCTGTTCTTAACAGTGAGACAGCTTCCCCTGCAATTGCCACGTTCTAGTACAGTTTCTCTCTCTCTCTCTCTCTCTGGGCTGGATGAGGCGAAGAAGAGGCAGGAAGGCCCAATTCGGTAAATAAATACCTGATTGAAACTTCAGCGACCAGAGGCAGAACATGAGGCCCTCTCACTTCGTCAGCATACATTTAGCAGGCTATGTTTATGAATGAAATGAAGCACTTCGACAAGTCCTTAGGGTGTTCCAAGACTCAATTCAAGGAGCTTCTTCAGGAAAATTATCTTTCCTGTCAACATTCTTCTGCCGGGAACAGAATTCTGTGACTCGGCATCTGATTTTCCGCAGGCTCGGCAAAAGCAAAAATATTTAGGGCGAAGCAAATTATTAGAAAAATCGTGAAATATTACACCGTTAACAAAAAATGCGGAAATATAAAGGACCATTAACTGGCCCTTATTTCAGAATGTTAAACGACCCAGAGAAATAAAGACTAGTGAGAAAGGCCTCCAGTAGAGTTTCTAGTGATCTAAATGTCAGAGTGGGGCTTCCAAGTGTCTGAGGAAAAGTTTGGGGGTAAAGTTTCCAATATTCGAGTGGGCAGCGTCATTAAAATATACTTTTGAACGAGTTCATTCAAGCGATCGCTTACAAGGGAGTCGTGTAGTTACATATGTCTACTTTTTTATATAAAAAAGGCCGATAAGCATATTGTTATAAATAGGACTGTTCATAGTTCTATAAAAGAGTTGTCTATAATTGTATACAACAGGTTTGTGGGCTGGACCTAAATAATTGCTATTCAAGTTTTTGCTTTCCTTTAAAAGATGTTTTTTTACTTTTCCTTATTTGTTAAGGACGGAGAATTGTGCTATACAGAACAGATAATTTGCGTCTGATACTCATTCTACTGCAGTTATTCTGAGTGAGGCCAAAGCTAAAATGAAAATAAGAGAGAGAGGTCAAAGTTTTGATAATAATCTAATCTTGCCTATAAATTTTGAGATCAATGGAACTAACCTTCTTTTCAGAGCCGATATGCAGAGTTACTAGGTCAAGGTCAAAATTATGCTCAAACTTGAAAGGTTGAATAGGAATATAACCTCAGTCCTCATTTAAAACTGTATGTAATGGATTTCATGTTTGTTGCAGGTACTCCACTATTGAATGCTGTGTATAATGCGATGAAGATCGAAGTTCAGGTCATACTGAGAGGTCACAGATCCAAAGAGTAAGTTTGTTTATTTAGTTAGTTCCATATGTTAGCAGGATAATGCAATGTCGTTTGATTGAGTTTTACTAAAATATTTCCAGATATTTTGATTATGAAAGGAATATAATTTTTATCGAGAAAAAGCGTTTCGGGACTTCTTTTGCCCATCGTTGTCGGACGTTTACGGTCACTAGATGCTCTTGCTTAGATTTTTTTTTTTTTTTTTTCATGAAACAACTGCATTCATTATAGGTCGGGGAGGGGAGATGATAACGTTAGTGCAGGTTGGTGTGAAATAAGTTTTTTTTTTTTTTTTTTTCTGAACAACAAAAGTACATTGAAAGCCTCATTTGCACAAACATATATAGCGCGGAATAAACATAAATTCTCCTCTTACCTCATACCCCATCCACCTCTGACCTACAAACAACACAACACCCGCCCCACACAGACACTCTCAACTCCAACCACTCCAACCGCGAAGAAAAAAAGGGGAAAAAAAACACATATACTCCAACCATTGAATTGCAAATACAAATATAGATTCCTCTTACCTTAAAACCACCAACCCTACCCACCCCACAGCGTTCCCCCCCTAACCCTTCCAGCCTCTCCAACTTCTCCAACCTCCCGGATAAAGAGAGAAAACAATTTATTGTGCAAAAAAAGCTGACAAAGCACAGCACAACGGGCAACCCGGACGCGGTATGCGTGTAGGGGAAAGCCCTCTTGAATGAATGGCATTGGCTGTGGTATTATACTTCATACCTTTTCCACCCTATTGATTACTAGACAAACGTCATTCATCAGGGCAGATATGGTACTCAGGTAGTATTACAAAATTTAAATACTTACAGATAACTATATTGCGAAATTACAATATGTTGAGTAGGAATTACCTATTAAGTGATTGCACTGTATAATTAGTCTTAAGTATTACAAGATATTGAACTTTTATATATATTTTTCAGTATAAAAAAATGATTTGAATGTCTGCTATACAAGATACACATTTTATCAGGTTTCTGTTGAGGTACACAATTGCTACGGAGTAACATGTGGTATACTATGGAGTAAATAATGAGCAATGTTTTACTTTATAACAGGTTAAAATTTGAAATAATTACTTGCCAGTGTGAATGACATTCAGATGAGGTCAACACATCAGATTTTATATAAATATAATAAGAAAAATTAGATATACAACAGTTTTAATGATGTTAACACGAAGCTCCAAAATAGGATGTACTACAATGTAGTTTATGCTTAATATGCTAATATAGATATTTAACTGAGTGAGTTACATTTAGATGAGTCAACATATAAAATTTTAAATAAACGTTATAAAAAAGATAGACCCATAACAATTTCAATGATGCTAACAGGTAACTGAAAAATAAAATGTATACTACAATTTAGTTACTGCACAATATGCAGATAATTATTTTGCTGAAAGAATTGCATTTAGATGAGGTCAAAACATAAGATTTTAACAAAATATTATAAAAATAAAGTAGATATACAACAGTTATTTCTTATGCTACTAGGTAACTGCCGAATAAAACATACTACAATTTGATTTTGTACAACATGATACATTATATACAAGTCTATTGACTATCTGGAGCAAGCAAATTTTGGATGAGTATTGATAACCCTTTTCAGTGTACCAGGTTGCAGAAAATGCTTGAGTAGGTCAACTTCACTCAGTCCCTGTGGCCTGTAATGAGTAATCTCTTCACACTCCACGAGATAATGACTTAGAGTGTGCTTCCTTAACTCGCCACATAGTCTGCAGCATGTTTCTGATGGACTGGCAGCTGGCAGTACCTCCCAAAGGTATCGGCTCTGCGTCTTTAGTCTGCTATACGTTGTTTGCTCTCTTCTGCTCTCCAGTCCACAAAGTTTGTAGTCAGATGGTTTACCTCCAGTAATTTCAAGGTATTTTCTTACTGATGAGTGTGTTTCGTTGAGTATCTCTATTCTCTCATTGTATCTTCGCATTATTTCCTTACCAACTGAGTCCTTCAACATACTCAGGGATGGTGTCAGTTTGTAATCCACTCTCTCCTTCCTTGCGCCTTCTTTAGCAAGCTCGTCGGCTCTTTCATTGCCTTTGATTCCAATGTGTGAAGGCACCCATATGAATGCAACCATTCTGCCTGCTCGCCTGATCTGTGATAGCAGGTCTATAGCTCTTCTCACTATGATATTTGATTCAGCCTTTCTTGGTGTTAGTGATTGCAGGGCACTCAGGCTATCTGTTGCTATTATGGCATTGTCCTTATTCCTGAACAACGGTTAAAGGACAGAAAACTCGTTAGAAGGACAGTTGCTATAAATCAGATTTGCGAATGATACGTGAAATGGAATATTTGTTAATGGGATATTATATATATATATATATATATATATATATATATATATATATATATATATATATATATATATATATATATATATATATATATATAATACATATACATATATATATATATATATATATATATATATATATATATATATATATATATATATATATATATATGTATATATGCGTGTTTATTTACAAGAACTAATAGGGATAAAATTAGCATAAATGGTAAAAATATAACTAAAAATGATAGGTTACTAAGAAAAAAAAACGAAGTACGGGGCAATAAATATAAAAAGAAACAAAAATTTGAAGAATGATAGCTTTTGGCAAATAAAAAAGAAAGTCAAGTCGAGATTTATCCATATTTCGTTACAAACCAAAAATGATGAATAATAAAGGAAACCGAATATTTATGTCTACGCTTGACGACGCAAAAGAATGAGGCCATCTTTAACCTGTGCAACACTTTCTTATGTTGGATTAGATCAGATTCTCTCTCTCTCTCTCTCTCTCTCTCTCTCTCTCTCTCTCTCTCTCTCTTCCGAGATATTAATTTCCCTTTTCTCAGGATTCGTCCTAATTTTCACAAAAGCTTCGTCTTAGAACCAGGGCACATAAAAATACGTCCTCTTCTGGCTCAAAACAACTACAGTTTCTGAAGGTGCGGGTTGCATAACCAGTCCAAATAAGGATGTCCTCTTGTTTTGATGTTAAGAATACAAACATAATTAATTACAAACTCCACTACAGAGAATTTACAAACTCTCATCGAATGACATTCAAAATATACTTGTACACTCATTCATAAAGAACAATTTGAAAACACACCCGTATTTCAGCAGTATTCTCGCTTGCGCATCGCCTTACGTATGTTCAAGAAATCAGATATTGCAGGACGTCCACATCATAGTAAAACATGTCTTAAACATAATTAAGTAACTTATCACACACACGTCGCAAATAAGTTCAATGCAAGTTGTCGACTCATCAGGAGTCGTAAACATTGCTTCAACCTGTTTGGAATATGTATGTGCTAAAATGCTGACCTGTTTATGATATGTATGCAATAAGTTGCTGACCTGTTTGCGGTAGGTAATTAATAAGTTGCTGACCTTTTGGTGAGGTGTATGTGAAAAGTTGCTGACTTGTTAATGACATGTTTTACTATAGTGTGGATGCAGCCTAACTTGCATCATCTTGTCAAGTTTGACCCGTGATAAAAGGACTCTACTAAATGTGTTCCAGTCCCTCTCCGGTTCAGATGTAAAACCTAGTTACTATTGTGTTACCCACAGTAAAGATTCATTTTTCCCAACTCAAATTTAACTTTTTATCTCGAAATGAACTTTAAAGACAACTGACAAAGCTTCAAACATAAAGTGCTTTTGCTTTTTCAAAGAACTGTCTGCGTCATCAAGAACTACATTTCCTTACCGTTAGCTGATACGTTCTACTAATCGTACCTCACCTGAAATGAGAAGAAAATATAATTTTAGTGTATATTTTGAAAGCAATGTTTAAATAAATTCACTACATGATAAATTATAATTATTAATCTTGAAATAAATAACTTTACTGTCATGATCGTCACATCCTGGAATAGGTAACATTTAAAACATTACTTCGGAGGTTTTAGCGGTCTGAAAGAATCTAAATGGTCAAAATGAGGCCTGAAGGCCAACGGAGCAAGTGAATGAAGGCTATGTTCAGTTCTAGCCTAGAAAACAACTAACTATAAAAAAGAAAATATTTAAATATTCTAAACTGCCAGACAAGAGGTAAAGGAAACTGATATTATTAGACAAAGGCCTAAAGTTCCGGTAAAGTGTCTCCCCCCCTTTGAGAAAATTTCTCATTAATGAACTTTGTAAAAAAACACATTTTTCCCCACGAAGATTATAAGGCCTCTTTTACTAAACAAGTTTAATTACATGTCAATACAACAATTTAAATGTAAAACCGATGAGTCAAGTGATATGAAAGTAACAATGAGGACAAAAATCGGATCTCATCCAAACGACCACTTATTATCTGTGAGTGGCAGCTTCTCACCTCTATGCAAATATATTTAAATCAGCTGACACCAACTGGGGACATTCTGGGCTCCCAATGAGATCCTGCTTCCATCAAGCACAAGATAATTCTATTGGTCGAATCTGCGGAGGATTTGTCTGATGGGGAGAGAAGGAAAGGAGCTGTGTGCTTGTTTGGTTCCTCTGCTTGCTTTCCGCTTTTGGGGTTACAGGAATTTGGACTTCGTTTGGAATTTCAATAAAGACAGTTGCCGTCTGCCTCTTTCACTGACGAGAAACAAACGTAGGAAATACAAACAGTTGCAATGGATAACCATAAATGGTAATATGGTTCTTCCTACCAACATTAGATTATAAATATGAAAAGGTAACATTAAATAATTAATGAGTGAAGAGGAAATCTCTTTGCCAGGACAAGCTGTGAAAAACGACTGCTTTCAGAAAGGCCTGAATTTTCTTTTTTCTGGATCAAATAGAATGGAATGAAAAATTTAGGCCCGAGGCAAAGTGCTCGGACCTACGAGGTCATTCAGTGCTGAAAGAAAAATTGAGAGCGAACAAGTAGGAAGGTGTAACAGGAGGAAGGTCTCGCAATTGCACTATGAAACATTTGTTAGGAGAGGGTGGAAAGCAAGATTGAAGAAGAGAATATAAACGGAGGTACAGCAAAAGGAATGAAAGGTGTTGCAGCTTGGGGCCGATGGGATGCTACAAATAACCCTCATTAATGTCTACAGCGCTTCGCATGAGGTGCACTGATGGCACCACCCTGCTACGCGGATAATTACTTTTCATCTTCATACACGAAAATAAAAGATGTCAATTGTTGGAGAGAGAAAGGGAGGTTGGCTCTCATGTAAATGAGGTGACACAAGAAGATATTTGCCATGCTAATTTTGACGTCTTCCCTCTTTGTTAATGAGTAGAGAAACAGGAGGAGGAGGAGGAGGAGGAGGAGGAGGAGGAGGAACAAACAGCTTCAGTTTCCTCACTTGAAAGCAAAAACATCATTTTACAAAAACGTATTACTAACTGTCAACATTTGTCAACATTTGCCTGAGTTGAACTTAGGATCTTAGGCTATAATAAGGGAATTTCTCCATAAGCGACGTCTGGAGTTATAGCAGCATAAATTTCGAACATTGGTCTAAAATCTTCTAATATTATTATATAAACGAATATAATGCAAGTTTACCTCAGAACTAAAAGGGTTTGTTTAGCAATTGGAGATTTTATTAAAATCTTAAAATTAATTAGCAAGTGACATTTCAGAAAACCTGACTCTCCATCAAATTAAAAGACAAGATCTTGGCTTTGAGGAAGTCTGATCATAACATGAATATAGTACTTGAGTAAATAGACATTTCTAATCTATCTCCTCTAATATTCAACTGTGTTCTGTAAACTGTATGAGATATTTACCTTTATTTCTCTTATATGGGCTTTGATTTGTAGCTATTTTACAATTTGGAAGACGCAATTGTAAGATAGCTACAAATCAAAGCCTATATAACAGAAATAAAGGTAATGATCTCATACAGAAACAGTGGCAAAAAGAAAAAAAACGCACATTTTAGTTATTGATGGAAAACTTGACACTGGACAAACAAGTTGGTCAATCGACTACTAAATCACGGCCTGAAATTGCGGAGAGAGAGAGAGAGAGAGAGAGAGAGAGAGAGAGAGAGAGAGAAACTCCCAATGCCACCTCTTCAAGCAATGAAAGACTCAGTCGTGAAGACCTCTCTCTCTCTCTGAGAGAGAGAGAGAGGAGAGAGTGAGAGAGAGAGAGAGAGAGAGAGCTCCCAATGCCACCTCTTCAAGCAATGAAAGACTCAGTCGTGAAGACCTCTCTCTCTCTCTCTCTCTCTCTCTCTCTCTCTCTCTCTCTTTCTAATTTTGATCAAATATTAGTCTGTTGAATATTTCCCTCGATGTCATTCTACGATCGAATCCATCGTCAGGACAGACAGACAGACAGACAGACAGACAGACAGACAGACAGACAGAGCGTCACGGGGGATTATGCGTCCGTGTGTCGCTGGCATTGTTGGAACTCATTCCATTGCTCGAATGATCTCCAGTGCATTTGCATTTTATGAGTGAAGGTGATGATAGAGACAACTGCCTAAGGGTGTGGGGTAGTTAAGAGGGTAGGGAAGGGGGAGAGGAGGGGGAGGGGTGCCCTACAGCTAGAGGAACGGGACGGGGGGAATGGTAGGGGGTGAAGGCTGCCAAGATAACAAATAGGCCTTCGCGTCCTTTTCGGAAGAGTGACGTTGGCTGCCACTGATTTGATTGCCTGTGGTTAAAACACCTACGTTATTCACTATACATATATAGTGTTATGTATGTTATACCACTATATAAAGTGTTAAGTTATTCGCTATGTAAACTGTTACCTATTTCACTGTATGCATGGCTCTTTTATTCATATATTAACGATATGTTATTCACATACAATGTTTGTCCTTCACTCTATACATTGTCGTCTTACTCACTATGTAAACAGTCACTTCATACACTAGATAAGGGTCAGTGTATTATTCAACATTCCAAGTGTTATCATCACATTGCTTTCTTTTTTCCGATTACTACTTATGTCGGCACCTCTATTGAAACGAAATTGTCTACACATTTTAATCTCACAACACTACAAGTTCCAGCTTTGTTCCCAAGAGACTGAGTTTCTCATACACTCCTAAACACCGAGTTTCCAACTAATATCTATGCTTGGTTTCTGTTTGTCCCCACGAGAACAAGTTCATAAACCTTGGCTACGAGACCGGATTGCCATTTTTCACAAGAATGAGTTCCCACTCTGTTCCCAGAAGATTGAATTCCCAACTGTTTGAAAAGACCAAATTCCTATTTTGTTCCCAGAATGAAGTATTCCCATTTTATTCCAAATTTTAAGTTCCAAATGTATTCCCAGATGGTTGAATTCCCACTTGATTCCAAAACTGAGTTCCCACTAGTTTTACCCACAAGGTTTCATTGTCATTTGATTCTAATTACAAATTTTCCCAATGTGTTCCCAGAATAGTGAATTCCCACTGAATCCAAAGATGCGTTCCCAATGTGTTCACAGAGGGCTGAATTTCCATCTGATTCTAAAGACTTAGTTCCAGCAGGATAATTCCCAATGGTTCCAAAAAACTAAGTTCCCAGTGTGTTCACAGAGATAAATTCCTATTTCCTAATTTGATTCCAAAGACTACGTTCCCATATTTGTTATCAGAAGTTAGAGTTCCCATTCGTTGCCAACAGACTTAGTTCCCACTTTATGCAAATCGGGGTTCCCACAAATTTCACCCTCATTCAAACACAGAACCTCCTACCATTGAAAAACCTTATGCCTAAAAGAAAATGTTATATAGGCCTATCAGAACCTACTTCCACAAATCAATGACATTCTAAAATGGAGTTCTTGATATCAATTCATTGTTTTATTAAAGTAATATAGGATGAAATTTATTTAACCAAGCTCAGTCACATCAATCACGAAAATATAAATAATGCATAATAAATATTCAGATTGGAAAACCCAATTATGTACATAAACGTCCAGCGTCTAATTTGCATCCAGATATTTGTTCTATGGAAATTGGCCTCAGTCCATCATACCATGGGACTCAATAAACGCCAGTACACTTAAATCTCTCTCTCTCTCTCTCTCTCTCTCTCTCTCTCTCTGAGTACGCATGTTTACTAAGACGAGTCATGTAAAACACGCAATCGGTTAAGTTACGAATAATGACGGGGGCTAACTAAAATATTGTCGAGAGAGAGAGAGAGATTCGACGATTAATGGCAAATGATCCATTACCAACGATTACTCGTCTAGTGAGGCAAAAGGACAATGGAATGGAAATTGAACTGAAAACATTTGACGATCACATTTGCTCATCACATCACCCCAACAGAGCTTCATTATGTTTCATTTTTTTATTGTATTTGCTTCACGTCCCAGCGTGATAATGACTCACTTCTCTCCCCCTTCATAAACCCTCGTTAAACCTTGGGTTCCTCGTTGGGGCCTACAACTTGCCTAGCCAAGTGAGGAAGATAAACTCACATGGATTGCGATGCAGGTTCTTAGGATGGAGGGAAGAACACTTCAGTTGAGAGACCATTACAAGGACCCTGATGGGAAGTGTGTCTTGTGTATAACACGGCCTCATTGCGCTCTTATGCCCAAAAGTGGGGTAAAGTGCTACCAAAAAGTGGCTTGTAGGTAGTGTGAAGAGTTGTCCGAAAGTGGCCCCCAAGTGTGGTACAACGTAGCCCAACAGTGGCCCTTAATAAAGTGGGGTAAAGTGATACCGAAAGTGGTCCATATGCAAATGTGCTAAATTGTTTCCTAAAAGTAGTCCACAAATATGTAACTGTTTTGTCAAAATGTGGCCTCAAAGTGTGGTAAAAATTGGCTCATAAGTGTGGTCAAGTTTTAACGGGAATAAGAGGTCTGAAGTTGGAAACCCAAATTATTTCCAACTACCCAAGCTCAGCTTTATTGCAAAATGGTTTTCCTATCAACTTGAAATTTATGCTCTCTTCAGCCAGTTCAGTTTCTGTGTTATCTCTGCCTCAGTCGAACCAGTGCTTCCGATTATCCATCGTTAGTCGAAATTTCGTGCTCTACGTGTGGTCGTTGACTTGTTTTCAATATGTTTGTGATAAGTATGCGATAAGTCGCAAAAGTGTATAAGCCATATTTTATTGAGGCGTGGACCTATCACTGATGATAAAACCCTTTCCGAATTCCGAACCATTTCAAATCTCCTCTGTTTATCAACAATGATACGACACGGGGTAGAGATGTGATGGTAAAAGTAAAGACAACTTGAAGGAATCAAGAGAGAGAGAGAGAGAGAGCAGAAGTGTATCTAGCTTCGATCTCCCGAGGGTGAATGAAAAAAAAAAGGCAAGCTTTCCCTTAAGCAACATCGAAGGGATGGAACACAAACAATGAGAAGGAGAAAACGATCTTTGTTTGTGGTTTGTTTCAATTCTCCTACGACTCACGGACCAGCCAAGCATAAGAGATATGTCCTAAAATAAACCCCCCTCTCTCTCTCTCTCTCTCTCTCTCTCTCTCTCTCTCTCTCTCTATGGATGGTTGGTGTGCCGTCTTTTCAGAAGAGTTTGAATCACACCTAGAACTTAATCAAGATGGAAAAATAAACATAAAAAAACAAGGTGTATCAACACCAGGTTACGGTATATGTATCCAGTTATGTTATTGACAGAATTCGATTGAAAAACGCGCGCGCACGCACACACACGCGCACGTAAAATAAAACCCAAACGTCAAAACTAATAACTGTTGTCAGTCACCCAAATAAAACAGGAAGCTCCAGATATTCGTCCATTAAGAATCGATACAAAACTGAAATACAGAATGTCTGTGGGTCTAGAAATGCTGGTCACGAGAGAGAGAAAAATGTCTGGAATTTCTTTCGCTATAAAAGAAAATGATATTCCAAATGAGAATACTTCTAATTATATTGGCTTTTCTCCTTATTTTCATTGAACTAAACACTCAGCCTTTTGTAAAAACTGAAATGTCGATAAAAAAAAAAATTAATATAAGGAAAGGACAAAATTAAATTGATTTATCTCCGTTGCAAAAAAATAGCCTCTTCAATTTAAATCTGCAGAATCCTGCCCACAAGACCAACAAATTAGTGATTTCCTCTGGTTTAAAATGTTCACAGTTAAACTATTCTATAAAAAAACATTCCAACCACGGAACTTGAATTGGTTATAACATTCGGCAAATGGCAAGCGCTGGCACCTACAATGTCATCCAGCGCTGGAAATAATGTTGACAAAACTGCTGGGAGAGAAATGTGGAAATACGGAAGAAAGAGAATATGAACGGTGGTACAAGAAAAGGAATGAAAGAGCGAGCAACTAGGGGCCGAAGGGACGCTGGAAAGAACCTTAAGTAAAGCCTACCGTGTACCGCTTGGGGAACACTGACAGCACTAACCGTCCCCTACGGGAAACATCGGAGCTTGGACTGTCTTTCCCTGGAGCTAACGAGATAGACACCGCATCAAGAGGTTTCAACAACAACAACAAATAAATAAATAAAAAGAGGAGCCAATTTGCGATTCCAACGGACAGAACAAAATGCCTTTTGAGAACTTCTACCAGTATATATTATGGACTCATTTGCACCTTCCATACATCTTACAGAACCAAATATTTTTTCTGAATAGACTTTTTCGTGATAAAATAAATTTCTTCAGTATCCTCCCCGTCCAAAAAACCGAATGATTCCGTAAATATAACTTGACAAAACTTTCCCATCCAGTTGTGTCAAAGCATCTGACATAAGACTAATGAAGACTCCACTGGAGGTAAAACAAATAAAAGGCGACGTCCTTCTCACTCTCCAAAAAGGGAGGTGAAGACATTAAACGAGTCAAAATACCCCTGTCCCGGTTATCATAAAATAATTTCAGAGCCTGACAACAGCTAATGGGAAACTTATTATTTATCCTCTCTCTCTCTCTCTCTCTCTCTCTCTCTCTCTGTCTGTCTGTCTGTCTCTCTCTCTCAAACACATGTTTCTTTCCAGCAACACATCTTTCTTCCTTTTGGTCTTGTGCCATTTCTAATCAACTAGGCTGGGAAGAAGGGGGGGGGGGGGGGGGGGGGGGGGGGGCGTCGCAAATGTCACGCCAAGAGGATGGGTCGTTGTATAGATCAAACCATGAAGGTCGGCGATGCACATGTTACATAAGAGGGTGGGCCGCTGTACAGGTACCCACCAAAAGGTTGAGCTGGTGTATAAAGCATAATATCTGAATGGTGTGCCGATATATAGATAACGCCATACTAGTTGACTCCCTCCAAGCACGTTTTGACCCCGTTAATAGAAACTTGTCCAATGAGAAGCGTCATCTCTGCACTTCATTGGGAAAACATCTATTGCATTTCTCTCTTCTCTCTGTTTATTTCTTCTTCTTCTTCTTTTATTTCCATTCCTTATTCTCTGCCTGTGGGCTGTTGACTCATAAGTCCTTTGAGGTGGAATTGGATGCATTTTATTTCAGGACAAGTTCTCGGACATGTTTCTTCCTGGTCGTCTTTTGTTTCGTCCACGTTTTGCTCTGTCTTGACGTTTTATCAGGATTTCCGTTTTTTCCCCTTTACAAATATCCCCCACTTCTCTTTATTTACCCAATGATCCATCATTAGCATTCGTCGCTTTATTTTCTTCTTCATCTTTCGCTTTTATCGGTTCACTCGAGTCTGGGCAGGGTAAGGCCATCAGACTTACAGCGGTCAGTCGGTAACACATTCTCGTTCTGATATTACGGACGCCAAGATTTCGTCCTATTCTTGCATTTGGATCTCAGGCTTTATAGTGTGAAGAAATCGAGAGGAGGGTTTGTGGCTATCACATATACTACGAGCGTTTCTGTTGAAGCGTGTCCATCTGATTCTAAATATATTTCAAAGGATGATTTTTTAAAAAAAAAAAACACTGAAGTTGCAGTAGTCAAACCATATAAGGACGTCCTTTTTGTTTTCTTACAGCAATTTCCAGAAGGGTACGAAACGAGCTGAAGATAAATAATTTGTGACGAAGAAACTGTACATTGTACAGATACACAGGTGGTAACCAATAAAAACCCATCTGTTTCAGTTTATGAAGAAGGATTTTTCCAAGGTACTGGTTAAGTCAATAAAACCAAAAATATGTGATTGATAATTGAAAAACAAAGTACATAAATACCTTCGAATTACAAGAATATTCAATGATTTTCGTTCATCTATAATATTTCTTGACTCTATTCACATGTATTCACAAAAATTCATTGAATAATAAAGGGGACTAAAAAAAAAGTTCACTGTTCATTCCTGAAACTGAGGCTGCCCAGCCTAGAGGCACTGACTTGGTGCCCGGGCACTTCCGGCCAATCAGCGCTCTAGACAGTCCAAAGAGGGAGTTGGAGTGGTTGGACAGCAAGATGAGAGATCAAGAAAGTAAAGGAGATGAAGTACGACGATCTAAAGGTGGAAGAAATAACTAGATGTTAAACAGCAAGGCTGAAGAAGGGAATGGGGATGGAGGTCAAGTAAAATGTTTGATTCTGCAAATGGCCTACGACTGTTTGTATCTTAATGAACTATAGATAGCAAACACATGTAGGTACTTAAATCAACCCTTGGGCGTCTTTTTAATTACACACACACGCAAAGAAAAATCCAGGGAGCGAAATTATAAGTTTTACAGAGACGAACAAATCAATTTCTTCATGAAGACTTTAGGAGGAATTCCTCTTGAGAAATTGGAGCAGTTCTCGCTTCGTTCAGAAGAAAGCAAACAACGCCTGGAAAATCATTCAAGTCTTAAAACCATTGAAGAAGAAGAAGAAGAAGAAGAAGAAGAAGAAGAAGAAGATTTGGGTTAGATATATTCAAAGCTTAATGGACACATTTACCCGGTTAGTTGAAATGTAAGTTAGGTAAGAGAGGTCACTGGTAACTGATAACTATCTCTTAAAATCACACGTCCTTTTAGGAGCCTGTCCTCGGCACTGAAGTTTATAAATACATACGAATCTATAATTCAGTCTGCTCCTGATAAAAGTTGCCAAATTTCTCCAAAAACTGAGTTACTAATAATAAATAATAACAGAAATTAGATAATAATAATAATAATAATAATAATAATAATAATAATAATAATAGTATAGTAGTAGTAGTAGTAGTAGTAGTAGTAGTAGTAGTAGTAGTAGTAGTAGTAGTAGTAGTAGTAGTAGTAGTTGTTCTTGTTGTTGTTGTTGTTGTTCAGAAGATGAAGCCTATTCATATGGAGGAAGCCCACCACAGGGGCCACTGAACTGAAATGAAAACCGAACTTCCAAAGAAGACGGTGCTCACTGAAAGAAGTCACAGAAGATAACAGGAAATACAGTAAGAAGAGATATGTCATAAGGAAAGAAAAAACAAATAAAATTTCAATACTGAATGTTCATTACGTAATAATCACGCTTTTTTGGCAGTGAATATATTTTGTCTTCAATAAATGTTTCTCCAGATATGATATTCTCAAGCCCGAATGTCAAGAGGAAACTGTGGTTGTAAAATACAGAGGGAAATAAACAATCAGAGATTACTGAAACCTACTGAACACATTAGCACGAAAGCCAAGCGCCGGGAAATATGAGGTCATTCAGGGATGAAAGGGAAACCGAGATTAAAAAGGTTTATTTAAAAGTATAACAGCAGACCCTCTCGGCTTCACTATGCAACGTTGAACTGTTGCGAGATTGTTAAGGAAAGTAAGATGAAAGAGAGAGAATATGAACGGAGGTACAGTCAAAGGAACGAAAGGGGTTGCGGCTAGCGGCCGAAGGGACGCTGCAAATAACCTTAAGTAATGGCTACAGTGCAACTCGTGAGGTACACTGACGGTATGTTTAGTTGTAACCTAATTATTTCTTCCCCGTGTGGGGTCGAATCCGATCACGGAGAGGAGATAATTATAAGTTCGGAAACAGATCCCAAAAGCGAGGACATCGAGGACTGCAGAGTTCTCCATCGAGGTTATCATTCAATACTATATCTGCAGACAACTCAAAACAACATTCAGGCATCAACAGATCTGCACTGTTGTATCAACTACTGCCACCAACTTTCTCAAGTTGCTTCTACACCACAGTAAAAAACATGTCATAAACACGATGAAACCTTATTGGCATCCATATTACCGTTACAAGTTAAACTACAATGAAATTGATTTTGTATTCAACTTTTATTCAACTTTGTATCGGAGCTTCTATACGATTATCCAATTAATATCCAAGAGATTAGTTCTTAACTTACCGGTCACTGACATATTTCCAACCTGTCTGTACCATGTATATGATAAGTTACAGATATATATATGTGTGACAGGACATCGCTTACTTAGTAGTCCTATCTAGCCAGTGCTTCATAACGTTATCGATTTCTCTCCAACCTGTTTGAGAAATGTATAATTGATAAGTTGCAGAGTGTGTTTCTGACATGTTTCAATTTAGTGTGGAAGCACCCTTACAAGATTATGATGCAAGGAGACAAAAACGATACGAGACGACTTTTGAAATACGAAGTGAATGAAATTGGTACTGGATACAGTAACACAGTAAACAACAGACAGAGGACAGACACACTCACAAAACTCACTTCCCTCTCTCTCTCTCTCTCTCTCTCTCTCTCTCTCTCTCTCTCCTCTCTCTTCTTTGCCTCATATGACTATCAGACTAAGAAGCATCACCTGACAGTTTAACTAAACGTTAAGTCCTTCGCATCTTTTTTCGGAAACCCCTCTCTCTCTCTCTCTCTCTCTCTCCTGGATGATAGAATGGTGAATATTGAGGAGGAGGTAGAGGTCACAGTCCAAATGAGAGATCGACCCAACCTGCCTGGATTTGGTGTAGGCTGTTCTTTATATAAAAGTCGCAGAGGTGTTTATTCGTCCACTTTTGAAGTTTCTCGTTTGACGAGTGGTTTACGTGTTCTCCTACCGATTCGGCAGTCTGAGTTCGATTCCCCGCCAACGTTGTATCAGAGGAATTTATTTCTGGTGATTAGAAATTCATTTCTCGATATAATGTGGTTCGGATCCCACAATAAGCTGTAGGGACCTTTGCTAGTAAGCAACTGGTTCCTAGCCAGGTAAAAATATCTGATCTTTCGGGCCCACCCTACGAGATCTGTTCATCAGCTCAGTAGTTTAGTTTAACTAAGATATACTTAACTTTTATCCTGTTTTGATACAGTTAACAGTTTCTTGATTACGTTGTTTGTTATACTTTTTTTTTCAGTCACAAAGTTCTTTTAGAACAGGGGAATTACGTCTAATTTTGGGATACATCTACCACTGAAATCTTTCATTCGAGTTTTCGAAAGGAAATAAGCTAACTGTCCATCCCATGAGGAGATCTGAGTTGGAATCTTACGACGCCAAAGAAAGTTGCGGGCGCACGTGCGCGCCATTGTGTGTAATTAAAAACTAGATTTAGGCCTACAGACTGCTCAATGAGAAGGCTTCATCTTAATCCCCCCAGTCCCCTCCCCCCCACCACTTCCTGGCGTGCGTACTCTCTCTCTCTCTCTCTCTCTCTCTCTCTCTCTCTCTCTCTCTCTCTCTCTCTCTCCACCTCCCATCTGTGTATTTTCATTTTCAAAAACGTAAAAATTTCTACAGATAATAACGACCACCAATTTATCTCAGAAAATACTGAATTAAGAGCATAAATAAATGATTGAAACGATATGGATTTGGCCAATAAATTTTCATAAATGAATACTATTAAATACACATAAATGAATTTCCTGGAGAGGTCTAAATGATAAAGGGTTATACTCACAGATATAAAAGCCTAGATGCCGCATCGGCCGGCCGGACATACGTCATCAGGTCCGCCATCTTGGCGCGGTAATCGTAAACAGGTGGTTTCAGACGTGGTTTTTTCTAAAATGCCTCAATATTGTGCTGCATTTGGCTGTAACAACATACGAAATTTACGTAGCCGAGAGTAGGGCATCACATTTCATAAGTAAGTTTATTGTAGTATGTACACAATCTCATTTTTTGTCGGGAACAGCAGCAACAGCCCTATCTCTGCAATGTAATTGAATGTTGCAAAAGTAGTTATGGTTAATCCTGGGTTATCTTTCCTGTTCTGATAGAAAACTAGGGTTGTCATACATCATTTAAATCGCCAGAATGTAGTCTGTCCATCTGCTACGGTCTCTGTTTCTTTATATTTGTTGTAGCAGTAATACAAGCAATAATACAGAGCGGTTTTAGAATATTTTCTGCTCAGCTCTCTGCTATCATGTTAAAGTTTAAGTTTTCACACTTTCAAGGTCAGTGCAACTAAAGTTGTGCTGATCTATGTGATTTTTGTACTGTATTGTTAGTTATCTATTTATATAAATATGTATTGTAGATTTCCCAAATGAAAAGGAGCTTCAGAGGAGATGGGTAGTCTTGCACTGCGGAGAGAAGGTTCCATGCCAGCAGCCATTCAGTTCTCTGTAGCAGTCACTTTGCAGAGCAGGACTTTGACCGCACGGGGCAGATTGTCTGCCTCAGGTCAGGGGTGGTGCCCTCAATATTTGACTTCCCAGTGCATCTTCTAGTTGTAAGTTATGGCTTTATGTTGAGCTTACAATAACAAGCAGATCGATCTAGCACAGTGTTTTCAGGAGGTTGATATAGTATTTTATAAATCCTTACAGCAAGTGCAGAATGGGATGGTGACCATTTAATACTAAGTAGTGTTGCACCAATCCACCTTTTCAGCTCCCGATACCGATACAGAAATTTAGGTATCGGCCGATACCAAGTACCGATCCGCTACAGAGTTTGCCTCTGTATTTTTACTGCTAGCTCCCCTGTTAAATTCTGCTTACCTTTCAAGCAGTGGCAGCCACGAAAAATGGTTAAAATAATATTGGTTAAGAGCCATTAGGTCAATAGGGTAAATCGTGTCTGTTGGACACTAATTTGATGTTTCTAGATTTTCTTTGCAGTCAATATTTAAAGGTTTGTTAATCTGGTCCTTGTAATAAGAACTAAATGGCAAATGGCAAAGGCAAGGCCCATAATGAAGTTTTTTTTGTTAATTTTTGTTTTGATATAGGCTGGTTCTAATTTCATAATCAATGTATATTAGATTATCAGTTACAATGTTACTGATCACTTAAACTGTTGGAAACCAATGAAAAAAAAACTAGTTTAAACTGCTGGGAATATTTATAAATAAAAGCACAGATGTACAATAAATGTTATATACATTCAATGTAAGGAACAAATATCATGAAAATAAATCATTGTGCAATACATTTTGAGAGTTGTTACTTCAAAGTATAGGCTTAATGACCATAAGGAACACCCATAGCTTTATATTACATGCCTGACCAAACCAATGAACAGTTAGCTGAAAAAAAATTACACGGCCTTATGATTGTGGCTTATGCTGAAAGGCTCGGGGGATGGGGGGTGGGGGGGGGGGGGGGTGGGGGGGGGTTACTATGACCGGGTATACGGGGTGCTCGTCAGGATTGGCTCATTTTGGCAATTTTGGTCTATAGATGGTTCCCTTTCTGGAAGGGTAGAAATATAGAGATGACCCAGGCCCTTATCCTTGACAACGCAGGTCTGAGGAAATTAAAGGTAGCTTTGTGAAAAATTTAAGTTCTATACAATTATTTCACCATATAAAATTAGGTCTAGAGATAGGTCACTTTTGCCACTAGACGAGGTCTCTTGATCCCCCCTAAATTTTCCAAAGCCAGGTCTAGAGGTCAAAATTCACTGAGGAGCATCCCGTTCCAAAAAATTGGAAGAACCCATCCCCCCCCCCCCCCCCCCCCCCCAGGCTTTTATATCTGTGGTTATACTGAAATGGAAGCCGTATCTGGTTACTTTTCCCACCGCCTTACATCTTTCTTTCATTTTAAGTATATATTGAAACAATCAACCATTACATACAACCAATAGGAGACAATTACAGTTAATATTATTATTATTATTATTATTATTATTATTATTATTACTCATAAGATTGAACCCTATCAAAAGGCCACTGACTTTGAAATTGAAGCTTCCAAAGAACATTCTGGTGTTCATTCGAAAGAAGAAGCAAGAAAGGCAAAACAAAAGGAAATACAGAAAGAGGAGATCAGTTATTAGAAAAGAAAAAAGTAATCTGACAAATTAAGAGTCTCGCACCTAAATAGATTAAGTCAGTAACGAAGAAGGAGGAAGGGCGAGACAGATTACACCAATTCGTCTTCCTCTTCGATTTCTGATGGAAATTAACGGAGAGAATCCAACTCGATTCCGGGCGATGATATATTTTTTTTTTCTTTTTACGGAATGGAGTGAATTCGTTCCTATAAGGTCTCAACGAGGTTCATTCTTTGAGGTTAATTCGATTTGATTTTCTTAGTTACCTTCATTTTGTGGTTTTGTTCCTCTTATGATGTCTGAATTATATTATACATATTATTATTATTATTATTATTATTATTATTATTATTATTATTATTATTATTATTATTATTATTATTATTCACAACGGTGTCTACCAAACATACACACATTCAAAAAGTGACTATAGTTATACAATGCTATGATATCGTTAATAAGAGCATTATTGGTCTCATGTGCATTGGTCTGTGAGAGAGAGAGAGAGAGAGAGAGAGAGAGAGAGAGAGAGAGAGAGAGAGAGAGAGAGAGATTTTCAAACATATTTGTCTGTGGTTGCAAAATGAGATTCTTGACGTGATAGCAAGTATCTCTCTCTCTCTCCGTTTCAGTGCCCAACAGTATCACCTTCTTTCTATCTATCTCTAACATTAACAAACAACTCAATCTCATTTTTAACAAGTGTTCTTACGAATTTTTTTTTCCACCTACAAAAATATAATTCTTAACAAAAATAAGTATGAATCATTCATCATCATAAGAATAAACATTGCAAAAATTTTTCTTCAAAGCCCATATTGAGGAATCAATCAATAGAAGAGAAGGTTTTACTGAATACAAAATTTCAGCAAGACGACAAATAATAAGAAACCGAATTTCATTAACAGCCTAATCTCCTACTGGAAGAGAATCCCATTCTTTTAGTAAGGAAAAAAATAATAAACCCGAACGCGCTTTTCTGAGAGACCTTTCTCGAAACCTCATTCTCTCAAGATTAAAAAGAGACCTTCGCTCGTTTAATAATGACGGCTGCTCTCGCATCGGAGCGATGAAATGGGGCCACACGATCTCCGCTTGTCTCAAGGCTTGATTTTGAATCTTCTTTCTCTTTTATTGAACTTTTTCTTTGATGGAGGGATATTACTGGATGCAATTTGATGGTTATAGCGCGACGGAAGGTTCGCTACTGTCGTGACAAAACCAGCGGGTCTGCCTTGAAAGTGGGAGGATTAGGAGAGGAAACTTCACGTTTATTTTTTCATTAGAAATCATCTTCTTTACTTTGCTATATTTTGTTCTTTAATAAAAAAGTAAGTATTTACATGAATAGATTAGAAAGGGCTACAGATGAATATAATGCTATCCAAATTCACACCTGTAAACTGGAAAGACACAAATTTACGTTACTAATATTTGTTTCAAACGCTTTAATAAATGACAGAAAATTAAATACAAGAGAGAGAGAGAGTGAATATTATCTATGCATCGTATCAACAAGCCCCAACCAGAACATAAATAAAAAATAAAAATTTGGACAAAAGCACAGAAACGAGGCAATGAAATATTATTCCACGCTTCGCCAGATTCGTGCAAATCGTGAATGCTAAAAAGGAACTCGGAATGAGCATAACATTAAACCCACGAACTTGGATATTATTTTTGAATTGTGGGAAACTGAAAAAAAATTGAAAACGTATTATTTACGACCTGATCATGGAATCACTCATGTCAGTTATGACAGGCCTGCTTAATTCATTTGGGATCAAGTTAAAAGTAAATCAATACACAAGGAAAATGTTTTGGGAAATGAATGCATTTCAGTCTTAATCTGTCATCAGTGGAAAGTGAACTATTAAATATGAAGAAATGTTGGAGAAATAACTAAAGTTTATGAGTGGAAAAATTTTTCAGTATCAGTGATGTTCCGTCAGGTAGGGAGGACCTTAGCATATATACATCGTTGGCCTTCTTGATTCTGATCACTTCTGGATTTCAAAGACTTTTGTTTCTTCATATTCACAAGAGATTCAAGTGTCTAAACACAAGTCTAAGGCAGCAATGAAGTAGAAGCTGACAATTACGATAAACTAAAAATTCTTACGTTTACTGACTGAAACCAGCGTCAACCATATAAAAATGATTATGATAAACTATAAAACAGCAATTCTGTAAGAAATTTTACTACATGTAAAATAATATTGTGTAGTTAAATTATGGAATTGATGCGGTCACGACAGGACTTGGTGATACTTTCGGCCATCCAGCGCTTCAGATGGGTAAACAGGGAGTTGGAGTGGTTGGACAGCGAGACGAAAAGATCCAGAAAATAAACGAAATGACACACTGGAATTGGGAGAACAACCCGACAGCTGCACTTGGAAGCAACAGTTAGAGGGGTTGATCGATTGATTTCTGACTGCTAACACTGGCATAAATAACATCTAGGTTATTGACGCCGCGCTAGAGAGGTTGGACAGCAAGAATGGTGGTGAAGTAGAAGGCTAACCGTGGGTGCAGCTAGGGGCCAAAGGGAAGCTGCAAACGCCATTTAATAATGTCTACAGTCTACCACGTGAGGTGCACTGCGGGGAAAATAATAATGTTGATCACTGGTACGGATATGAACAAAAATATGGGTCTCTGTCAAGGTTTCCTTTATAATGACTAAAGATGGATATTGCGCTAATGTACAAAACGTAGACACATTGTATTCCTGAGAACATATCAAATTACTTTATCAAATTAGCTTTCCTTCATAAACTACCTTTATCAAATCAACTTTAACTTCACGGAGCAAATCTTGCCCAAAGTCAGCAGTCATTTGCTAATGGGAGCTGAGGTGAGGCATTGCCACACTCGAATGCACCAACAGGCTCTTCCAGGAAATTCCAAGCAATCCAGCTAATCTCGTCTTTCCATTCCAGGACCATCTTCCAGGCGACAGAGCGTGATGGAGCCTGGATCCAGCCCTTATTCCCGACCAGGGTTAAAGACGTGGATGAACAATTTGGTCGTTAAAATGAAAATAAAAACTAGAGCCAGGTTACGTTAGTTTGGTTAGATTAGGTTTTATCTGTTCGGGAGGGTAACTTGCTGGGATATTGAATATAAATTCATTAACGTATTTGCAAATAGTTATTTCTTCAACATCGATTTCAATAATTAATAAAGAAATTTGAACAAAAACAGACAAAACAGACAATATCTGCATTAGCTTCACTAGACTCAAAGCCTAAATGAAATCATACTCGTCCTAAAAACTGAATGACAAACGGTCAATCCCCGATCAAGGAATGAAGTGAAAAATATAAATAGTACAATGCCTCATCCCTTAAAACTATTCCCGAAAACGATACAAAATCGTGTGGGGAAAATCCGGTACAAGTCGTTTCAGAAGACCCGCTTATACCCGATAACAGAATATTGAGCAGCGAAGACAATCCAATTATGATCGGACGACAATTCGTTCCAATAATGTTGCCATTGGCCTCCTGTCAGCAGTCTCATTCCGAGGTCGTGGGGGAAGGGGGGGCGGGGGAACGAAGGGGAGGAGGAGGAGGAGGAAAAAGAGAGAGAAATGGAAGTAAAGCTAAATTTAATACCAACTGGTAGGCGGTGACGCTAATCATAACAGACCGTTTGAAAGACGCTTCTTGTTATTCGGATGTTTATTATATGTTTCTTCTTCTTGCGTTCGTATATGTAGATTTCTATCACCCAAAACAGGTCTTAAAACTACACAATCTCAAGGCCTATGTGTGAAACTAAACTGAATTTTAGGGCTACATTCGTAGATTTCATTCAACCTTAAGCCCTCCTGCACTAGCTTTGAATGAGACCAAGTACAGTGCTGAGGAGTTTTAGTAACTTACTTAAAGTCAAGAAACCTTGCATTTTATTCAACAAAAGTGCAGTTAAGAAGAACAATCAACTGTATTTCCTGCACCAATTCTTTTTGGTGATGCCACACGGGTTCACAAAGACGCATTTAAAGTTTTAACACATATAATTAATATTTAAAGAACAGAACAATTATTCAAATTACGTTAAGAAGCAAGAAAAACTAACACATTGCTGCAAAAATTATTAACAAAACGTTACGTTACTTCGATAGAAATAAAACTTAAATGGCAAACAGGATCTCAGAATATCCTAATGAAGAAGTTACTGCAATGGCGACGACGATTCACGAGGTGATGTGGCTGATCTTACAAGAATATCTCTTTTACTTGCCCTTCGTGGAGTCAGATGCTAGAATCAGAGAGCTTCACCTTTCCACCCTAGAGAAAACTCGGAGGAGTATATTGCATAACACAGTTGTCACATATACAAAAATTACAGGGTTACGTAACAAACATCAATTTAAAAACAAACATCAAAAACTTTAATCGTGACCCAACATACAAAAAAAAGGGATTTCGTCCAGAAGGCAAGCATAAATTACTGGCATGTGCCCTTACAATAAGAAAATAATATACATAGTCTCCACAGGAAGAAGTTTTTTGACAACACTGTAATTATACGTCATCTAATTATATAGAGATGGACAAAATATGCAAAAAAAGTGGTTCATTACTTTGAATATCAATGTACTAATTTATACCAACTCATTGCTATAGTTAATATAATAAAACTACTTCTGTGGAGCAAAATAATCATATAACGTATTTCCATAGAAACTGCGAAATTTTTATTCAAAACAAGTACTCATAAAAAACTAGGAAATTTTATTCAAGGGGAATAAATGGCAATTTTTGACAGCCTATATTGTACACCCTTCCAAACCCCTAGACCGATCCAAGATGGCCGAGCCTGTCCTTTGATTTCAGGGCAACGGGATCGTAGGCTAAATGAATACAACTGATTCCTAAGCTCCAACAAAGTCTCTTTCAGCCTAAGAGGGATTTCCGGGCCACATTCCAAGAATGCATTCCAGTTCCCATTCCAGGAAAAGTCGCTTCGTCTAAGCAGAAACTAAGCTGGTTTCGACTTCAATCTTCGGTGGGATAAACATTCCCTAATGCAGTGGTTCCCCAACTTTTTTCTGTCATTTCCCCCTGGACCCAGTTCCACCATCCAGATTAGTTGAAACACACTGTGACTATTTACTAAATTATTTTTCAAATGTACAAATATAGTGATAAACATATAGTTTCGAGTAAAGTGGATAGAGCGGTTAGTAACAACTACCCGCATAGCCTTAGAGAGCGGTTAGTAAGAAATAAAAGGGCATGAGAAAATCCATCGCAGATATTTTGAGTTAGTTGGTAGTGTAATTATTTCCCCCATGGTAGCTTCATATTTCCCCCAGTTTGGGAATCACTGCCCTGATGGTTCGTTAACACTAAAGGTCAAATAATTGCAATGATAAATACTGGCGTTTCTGGGATGAAAACTCGTTTTCATACGCAATGCCAACAGTATTTGATTTGGAGTAAAACCGCAATAATATAATAATAATATCGAAGAAGAGGATCATCATCACCAACGACAACAACAACAACAAAAATAAACAAAAGTCAAAATGTCGGTTCCATCAGAACCAAAAAGTGTCACAGAAGGAAAGACGTTTGTAAACACAAAAACGCAAAAAGTCTCCTCTGATTCAAGCACTTGGAAATACGAAGCGATCAAAAGAGACATAAATAGAACACTAAAGGCGCTGTCACACTAGCGAAATTTCCGTCGACTTTTTCTGAGTTTGTCGTCGACTTTCCAAAGAAGTCGACGTCATTCCGTACTCTGGTTGTCACACATGTCCTTCTTCAAAACGTAAACAAACTATCTTAGCTATGACTTCCCGGAATGATATAAAAACTAGCTATGCTTTATAACAAAGCAACTAGTGGGTCGTGCTTGCATGTGTTTTATGATGCTGCATAGAATTAAAAAAAAAAAAAAGTCTTTGGGTTCCGTCCTGGTTTTTTAAAAAGACGTGAAAAGTTTTATATAAGAAAATAAGCTAGGGTTAGCCTAGGTAGGCTATTCGTAACCTTGTTCACACAGCCACAGTCAATATAAATTAAGCTAGAGAAACACTGCAAAAATTTTAAAGATTTTTGTTTATATTATTTGCTAATGCAAAGATACAAAATAATAATAAAAAAAAACAATGGGAGCAGACCTAGGCTTTATAGCAATCTGATATTCACGATGTAGGCTAGCATGCTTATCGGTATAAAGATCAGCAAGTTCAGGAAAGTTTTCCCCGAGTCGCATGGTGATCTCTTGGAAATTTTTCCATTTAAGACCCATTTTTCATAAAACTGTCATGCTTA
>NC_087214.1:38154523-38189277 GCF_015104395.2 Macrobrachium nipponense | reverse complement strand
TGTAGATTATTTAAAGCAAGAGATGGCGTTTCAGGTCATAGCGAGTATGCAAATGAGGCAAACGTTGTATTAATGAAATAGTTTTTAGACAGTTGTAATTGACTAAACAAGTCAACTAATGCTGTTTTCTGGATCAGTCAGGTTAATGTATTCGAAAAACAAACTCCATTTTTTATTGCTGGGGTTAATTACTCTATGGGTTTTGTAATAAGCTTTAAGTCCAAATTCCTATTTGCGATGAGTCTAGTCATGGCCACCAAGAGAGTCTAGTGGTATCAGTACCTAAGTACCGAGAGGATGGATGTTCGATACATCAATGTAGCATTGGTTTTTCTTGAACATAAAATTACGTATTTCTAGTAGATAAATATGTGATATTCTTTAACTGCCAAAGTTAAATCTGTTAATATAGAATTACTGTCTACAGTGAGTCTTTGTGTGTCATACAGCACCGAATCAGTGTTCAATGCATGTGAAGATTTAACTTTTCCCTGAACATGAAATGACAAATCCTGTCAAAAGAACAGAAGAAGCCTCAGATAGACAAATCTTGAGAGGCTAACCTTTTCAAGCAATGAGAGAGAGTAAAATGTATCCTCCTTAGATATCGCTAGGGTTTAGTACAGTGTTATTTAATTTTTCTCTTGATCTTGTGGAAAAAATTAAAATAACATTGTACTAAACCCTAGCGATATCTTTGTCAGTTTTGATGTATATTCTTTGTTTACAAAAGTCCCTATTGGACTCTGGGCTAGAATATTTAAGTAATGAACTTGTACTACATGAATTGCCTATGTCCGTTAGTCACATAATTTCCTTGATTAAGTTATGTATTTGTGATTGCAGATTTATTTTTAATGGAAGAGAATATTACCAACAAATATTTGGTGTGGCCATGGATAACCCTTTATCACCTCTCCTTTCAAACTATATATGGAATTTTTGGAGAGACAACACCTCCCGAAATATCACACTTGTCCCCTTAAAATGGTACCGATATGTCGATGATATCTTAGTAGTCTTACCTGTGGTATCGATGTAAATGATTTACTGTCTAAAATTGAATAATTTAGTGCCATCCATAAAATTCACTGTTGAAATCGAAAATAACAATCTCATCCCTTTCCTAGATGTATTAATACTAGAGAATCTCTCCAATGTAAATTCAGTATTTATAGAAACCCACAAATAATTTAACATATGTACATTTTTATTCTGGCCACCATCTTAATATTAAAATGTCAATTTTTTCTTCTATGTTCCTACGCTTTGCTTTGTATCACGAGTCCACAATATTTTGACCAAGAAATAGAATACATAAAAAAGATAGGAAACGCTCTCTGCTACCCACCTCATTTAATTGATTTATGTTATCAAAAAAGCTCACAAAAAGTTTTATAGTGTTTGCTATTAGTGAAAAAGAAATGCCTAAAAATGTACTTAGCTACCTTACTTTCGTGGAGTTTGAAACCATAAAATCAATATTTAAATCGTTTAATGTTAATGTAGTGTTCTCTTATAACAATACCATGAAAGATATGCTAATTAAGAATAGTCCCGTAACAAACAACATCATTTACAAAATTCCTTGTAAGGATTGCCCATCGTTTTACGTTGGTCAGTCAAGTAAAAAAATTTATGTGTACGTATTAAGCAGCATTATGTATTCAGTTAGAACAGCCCAGACTTCAAATGCACTGTTTATCCATCTGAGTGAAAAATCTCATTGTATTAATTGGGGTGATTCCTCGGTAATTGCTAGATCTAATGATTATGATTCAAGAAATTTACTGGAATCGGCAATTTTACAAATCACTAATAAAATCAACCTAAATCTTAGTCTGGGAATGTACCATTTGGACCCATATATTTGTAAGATGTTTATGAAGGACCTTTAAAATAAATGAACTACTAATAAATTATGTCCCACATGTATATAGTTATTATTTCTCTCTCTCTCTCTCTCTCTCTCTCTCTCTCTCTGGTTCGATATTCTCTCTACCCTCTTTCTCTTGTTCGATATATATATTTATATTTTCTTTCGTCTTTTCATTAATAATAATTTTTTGTTTTTTTTTTTTAGAAAATTTTTGTAAATTTCATGATATTAAATTGTATATGCTTCCTTGTTTTTTCGAAATGTACTGTTTTCTGGATGAATAACTTGTTTACTGCGTATATCCTCCAAGGTGTGGCTACCCCTCAGGCGTTTCCTCGTTTCTGTAGAGTGAAACCGACCTTATTGCTAATCTTGTAGTGTCAGTTTGGATATTAAGCCTTCTTTTGACTATGTTTTCCTCTGTAAAATCAGTTTGCCTTAGTAAAGGGTCTGAACAGGACGAAAGTACTCATTTTTTTTTTCCTTCGTGGCAAAAGCCTTTATATATATATAATATATATATATATATATATATATATATATATATATATATATATATATATATATATATATACATATATATATATATATATATATATATATATATATATACATATATATATATATATGTATATATATATATATATATATATATATATATATATATATATATATATACATGTGTGTGTGTGTGTGTGTGTATGGGCCTGACCTCTAACAAAAACACATGTATACATACACACACATATATATAGTTACTAAAAACCATGCAATAAAAATAATTATGCGCTTACTTGCTAAAGTCTGCAGTTTTCTTTTCTTTTTTTCTTGAGAAACTTGTGTTTTTTGTGCTTGAATAGAATCATTTTCCTTCTCACAATAGTTATTTAAGAGAGAATTCATTGATGCCCAGACAATCCTCTTTTCTATTTTCTCTAATGGATGACCATTCTCACATTCTTCCAAAGGAAATGAGCATCCTCTTCCTTCAGAATATCGAGAGTGATATTCATAACAAGCTGCCTCTGGTTTCTTGAAGATTTGAAAGTGTCATTCTGAGTGAGTGTATTTACAATGATGTAGTTGTATCTCACTATATTTATTGTTGCGCTGTCAGGGAAAAACAAGGACCCTCTGCTGACACCCTTTGTATAATCTAAACTCAAATCCTGTCTTTCTCTTCATAGGTAACTTCAGCTCTTGTTAAGATCTCTAAGCATGATTTGCATTTCATTTTTTAATTTACACTGTAACAACAGTAACCTGCTAAATAAGTTATAACAAGAAGAACGCCATTACAACCTTCAATATCATGTTGTGTTACCTTCAATATCATGTTGTGTTACCTTGATATCAATATCAGAAGATTCATCAATTTCAGAGTTACTCATGTTCGTCCAATTTATCTCAATAAAATTTTTTAGTGTGATACCTTTTCCCTGGAATGGGAAAACCATTTTCATTAATGGCATTTTCCTAATTTTCTTCTCGCATTCCAACATTTGCCTAACTGATATGTTATAATTTCCCCCAGCAAGTTGTCGATGTTCCCCAAACCTGGATTCCAAATGATCTGTTTGAAATTTTCCTGGAAGAATAGAACTCAGATTAAGCTCATCTTTACAATATTGGGTTCATTCTACAATTGCATACGACGTTGTGTGCTTTAATGCTTTGAATGTTTCCCTCGTTCATTTCCCTCCTGGAATTTTCTCCCAATTATCTAACCAGTCTAAATATCTTAACAGAAAATCGTATTTTCTATCATTTTCATCACACGTGCAGTATTCATTATTAATTCTTTTCCCTTTGGATATTGACTTTACATTAACTATTGACCACCAAATCCAAAATATCTCTATAAAATTTGCTGTATCATTGTAATTAGGCAATTTTTTCTCTTTTCCAATATTTCGCTTTGCTTGAATAATATATTCATTAAAAAAATTTTTAGGACTAAATTCACGTTTTGTTTTTCAAATGTCGATGGCCGCAATGCTTTTATTGTTAACTTATAAGATTGTCTTAACAATAATTCTGACTCTACTAAATACAAATCCTCTAATGATTTCCAGAGAGCAAAGGATACATTTGGTTCGCTACAAATTTCGCGGAATGGAAATTTTGGAAATACCATTGTTTTGGATTCATCTTTGAGACCCAACCAGTTATTTCTGACACACTTTCAGTATGTGTACACTATCAAACAAGAAAAACAAAGGTCTGCATTTTGCAGCTGGATGGGGTAGGCAATTGACAGCTTTGGTGGGGTTTGCAAAATGCGACATCTCTTTTCCATTTATCGCATTATTGATCAGATCAGACCACTGATTTTACTTTAAATCCAAATTTTTTTTCCAACCGCTAGTATTACGTTTTTTTTTTTATAGCATGGAATATAGCGTTTCTGCTTTATCATAGTTTTTACCGGAATAATATGTACCACATCTCGAAATTTTGATAGAACAGCACCTATCATGAAAGCATATGCAGTGGTTGCTGCTTTATTGCTGTTAAATGCAGATCCTATGACAGCACCTCCCTTATAATAAAAAAAAAGGCTTTAAATGTATCTCGTCAATCATTAATGTTACTGTTTTGTCTGTGGGTTGTAATGATTTTTGATTTTTGGCCTGATATGCCAAAGAAAATGATCATCATACTGCTCTGTTTCTGGACTAAGTTGCTCAAAGATAAATTTCAAACTCATTGAATGCTTGAAAGGTTGGTTGGTCTATTATAGTGATTAGAAAAGTAAAAATTAAATTGAATAATAGCAACGGGGTTTTTATGGAAGAGCTATTTTGTTCTGTCATACTTCTTATTTCTTGTAACATGACTTCGATGGTATTTGTATCTTGCACATGAGAAGGAATGATAGTCGTGCAACTCACGTACGGGCACATTATCGATATACACCTGGACATGTTTATCGGGATGTCTTAGTACAGACATCATCATATTAGGAGAAGGTGAAAGCGACATGTGACTGACCAAGAGATAAGGTTCTTATGAATTATGTCCCAGTACTTATCCAGCTTAAGTTTCCTCGAAAGTCTTGCAAATCCCTAAATCCAATTTGCGTTTCGTATTCCTTTGCATCTGATATACTACTTTCAATTGCCACTTTGACTGATGTTTCTTCTATTCTTTGTATTTTAGAATCGGGTGACTCTTTGATGTTCAGTTAGGTTCAAATATTGAGGATAGTTTGGAAACACTGTGGGAACAGCATTTTCTGTAATATATGGATGCTTTAATTTTGCTGTTATTTTCCTCCCAGTTTTTCCATCCACAATAGAAGTTTCCCTCACAATATCATCAGGATGAAAATGATGTTCACAAACCTGCAAGTACAATGATATGCGACAGTCAGGAAACGTATCAACTATTTCATGAAAAAAAAAAAATTAATTTCTAAGACCATCTATTTTACTGAAGGAAACGGTCATATTTCCAAAAAACGGATGCATTAGTTTTCATCATTCTAAAAAATAATTGAAATAAAGTTTTATTCTAGCCTGTTACCCATATATTGCAATAAATTGTATTTGTATAGATACCATATTTTTGCGATTCAAGTACATATTGCTAATAAAATTAATATCATCTGACAAGTAATATCATTGGATATTTACATACAAATATACACATAGTACACACATACACACACACACACACACACACACACACATATATATATTATATATATATATATATATATATATATATATATATATATATATATATATATATATATGAAATAGACAGATACACGGACAGGCAGAGAGAGAGAGAGAGAGAGAGAGATGCTTAACAAATTATCAGCATACCCGATGATTCTCCGTAGGACGAAAATTTTCTCTTGATGTTTCTTAGCCATTTCTCTTTAACTTGTTCATTTTCAGGAAACCTGAAAATATTAACTTTTGGTCCGTTGTCGTAATTACCCTTACATTTAGGTACGCAGCACTTGTAAGGCATCTTCTTCCAGGAGCAAGCACGGGTGGTATTGTACACAAAACTTCTATCAGCCACACTCTTATCCTTTCCCCCGTCACGTGTTTCCGTTGAGGAAATTAGCCACCAGAGGCCAAAGGTTTTGCAAGGCTTTCGCTTCATTTCGTCTTAGAAAGTTTAGTTGGTGATTTGTTTTATCAGTTTAGTCCTATTGTGAAATTTTCTAAACATGACCTTGATGATGGTAAAAAACGAATACAGATAGAGTAACGTTTTCATGTATTATTGTATTATGATTATTAGTGTAACCGTTTAATGTAAGCTTATCTCACGTATCTCTTGTTATCGCTACCAAGTCTCTCTGCATATGACCCTTGCAGCTGAGATAAGGAGTATTATTATTATTATTATTATTATTATTATTATTATTATATTATTATTAGTATTTTATTATTATTATTACTGAAATCAGATGTTAACCAATTTCTTTTGCAGTGCCACCGTAAGCGTCCCACGAACCAGGAGACAGGTTCATTTTAATTATAATATACACTCGTTATTTATATTTCAAGAGTTTATCTTTGAGGATACATCAGCTAACGTAATGAAACGGCAAACGTTCGATGATGATGTTTAAACAAACTGGATGGTCAAAGGTTGCGTTCATTCTATTGGCAGATCCGGAACTCTCTTCAGTTTCATCGCGTTCCTGTTGCCGAGTCTGACGTTTTTAAGCTTTTTATATATATATATATATATATATATATATATATATATTATATATATATATATATATATATATATATATATATATATATATATAAATATCCCACGAGAGACTGGTTGTTCGTGTTTGCTGCCGCTTATTGTGACCAAAGGAGACACTAGTGACTTTGGAGCCGAACTTTTCCCACGAAAATAACAAAGGGCAATCGTTGCTGAAGGGATATATTGCATCACCCTACATTCAACTTTGTGAACCAGGCGAAAAAGACATCGGAATTAGGCGCATGTTTTGTTAACGCCTAACCACCAGGCAATTTCAGGTGAGATTGACCCATTAAACAAAGTTTATTTTTAGTACCCAGTGGTTTACGAAGTCGTAGGCCTAATGAAGATTCATATAATGGACCACGAACTTTATCGCTAAAACATACTGATATCTCATTAGTTATCGTAAAGCTGGAGGAAGGAACATGAAAGGATTTGACCGAGCGCTTTCGTAGTATTTTTCAACACCTCTTCAGGTCAAGTGATACAAAAATTCATTATTCGTTACAAAGACACCTCTGTGGCAGCAATACATAAACATAAAAACTATCGTACTACTATTTAAAAACTAATTGTCTAAAATGTTATTTACAAGTAGTTCATCCAGTTTTGTACATCCGGGGCTGCTGTTGATCAATTCTACGCGATTTTTCTTTATTATACATGATTCAACAATATTTCGTTTATGATGTCTTTACAAAACATGATCTCTTTTGCTTCTTTCCAATTCATAGTGTGGTTGCATTCATTCATATGTTGAAACAAGCTGCTTGCATTATTCCCTGTTCTAACATTATATTTATGCTGTTTTAATCTTGTTTCGAGATCCTTTCCACTTTGTCCCACGTACATTTTCTTGCACTGATTGCAAGGGATCTCATATATGCAGCCACTCTTCTGTAGAGGGGAATTCCTGATTAACAAATTCTTAAGTACATAGTTCTTAAAAATGACATTAACATTCAAAATGGTCTCAACAGCCCAGGGATGGCCATAAACTGGTTACAGTATGGTAAAACAAGGAGGTTTTTCATATTAAAATCACTCTTACGACTAACTTCATAAAATGTTTTTCTTGCCGATTTACAAAAAGCCCCCTTTAGTCAATAAAATCCACAACGGGTATCTAAGGTTTGTTGCAATGTCTCGGACCTTCCTGAAGCCTCAGCTTCGGGAAAGGAAGTCAGGGCAACTGACCCGCAGTGCCCTTAACACATAGACGAAAATACATCACTTCGTTCTCGGATGATGGTTAGAATAAAAATAAAAATGTATGTAGGAATCTACATTTGTAGACTTCCTGTACACAGAAAATTTAAAATTTCTATCATTCCTCACAATTAAAACATCTAAAAACGCCAACTTGTTATCTACTTCAGTTTCCAAGGTAAATTTTATAGAAGGTACTAGGGGTATTTAATGCTGTTAGGAAGCTCTCTTCATTTTTGTCAACAGGCCAAGCACAAAATATATCAACGTACCTGACCCCATAGGATACCTTTAGGAAGTATCCTTGGTAAGTACTTACTCTCAAAAAAACTCATGTAAAGGTTACTAAGTAATGGAGATAATGGATTGCCCATTGCCATGCCAAACTTTTGTTCATAATATCTTTCTCCAAACATAAATTTACAACCTCTAACACACAATTCTATCAGCTTAATCATAGAAGGCCTGTCCAAAGAGAAAGTATATTTTTCCATTTCTTCCTTCATAAATTCAAGTAGTTCATCCACAGGTACCTTTGTAAACAATGAGCTGACGTCAAAACTGATTAACTTAAAATCATAATTAAATTGAAACCTTCTTAACCTGTCTATAAAATCCACATTATTTTTCACGGACACACCTGATATGTTACCAAGCATTGGAGACAATTCGTTAACAAGCCACTTTGATAGTTTATAAGTACAAGAGCCTACCGAACTTATGGGTCTAACAGGATTATTTTCCTTATGAGTTTTGATAACGCCATATAAATATGGAAGAGTTGGATTTACAGTGATGAACTTTTGTAATAATTCCTTATGGTTTTTCAGAATACTCTTGATGGTTTTGTTGAAATGAGCATTGACATTATCTAAAGGATTGTTTCTTATTCCTGTGTAGGTTTCTTGGTCTGAGAGTAATTCTAACATTTTGTTATTATAGTCGACCTTGTTCATGATGACCAATGTGTTCGATTTATCAGCTCTAGTAATATGTAAATCTTTATCTTTTATCAGTTTTTTTTATATGCATTTAAGAACCTTACAGGAATATTTGCGGGTGATTCGAAATTGGCGATCCCATACACTACACCCTTACTATATTGATTTCTTCTGATGTAATGTTACCATACTTTTCAAGTTTACAAAAATGCATTTCCAATTTCAAGCCAATCTGTATTTGTTTTAATGGAGAAATTTATGCCATATCCTAAGGCTACTAAGGTGGTGCTGTCTAAAGTTTTATTAGATATATTACAAACGAAATCATTATTAGCATTTATTGTCCAATTACTTTGTTGAATTAATCTGTTTAGTTTAATTTGGTGTTTTCTGCTTATTTTTGTACATTCTAAGCGTAATTTATTGTAACAAAAATCAAATGCAATATTAATCCAGTCGTTTGGAATTACATTCAATAGTGTTTCTTTTCTGCATTCTGAGTTCCTGAAAAGCTGTTTTTTTCTTCTATTTTCGCCAGTTCGATATGTTTCTTGAGGATGAGCCGATGGTACTCTTCGAAGGGTGTAGTAGCGAGGTTGTTAAGTCTTCTGTTTGTAGTGACTTCGGAATGACCTGTTCCTCTTGTACTTATAAACTATCAAAGTGGCTTGTTAACGAATTGTCTCCAATGCTTGGTAACATATCAGGTGTGTCCGTGAAAAATAATGTGGATTTTATAGACAGGTTAAGAAGGTTTCAATTTAATTATGATTTTAAGTTAATCAGTTTTGACGTCAGCTCATTGTTTACAAAGGTACCTGTGGATGAACTACTTGAATTTATGAAGGAAGAAATGGAAAAATATACTTTCTCTTTGGACAGGCCTTCTATGATTAAGCTGATAGAATTGTGTGTTAGAGGTTGTAAATTTATGTTTGGAGAAAGATATTATGAACAAAAGTTTGGCATGGCAATGGGCAATCCATTATCTCCATTACTTAGTAACCTTTACATGGAGTTTTTTGAGAGTAAGTACTTACCAAGGATACTTCCTAAAGGTATCCTATGGGTCAGGTACGTTGATGATATATTTTGTGCTTGGCCTGTTGACAAAAATGAAGAGAGCTTCCTAACCAGCATTAAATACCCTAGTACCTTCTATAAAATTTACCTTGGAAACTGAAGTAGATAACAAGTTGGCGTTTTTAGATGTTTTAATTGTGAGGAATGATAGAAATTTTAAATTTTCTGTGTACAGGAAGTCTACAAATGTAGATTCCTACATACATTTTTATTCTAACCATCATCCGAGAACGAAGATGATGGTATTTTCGTCTATGTTTTTAAGGGCACTGCGGGTCAGTTGCCCTGACTTCCCGAGACATTGCAACAAACCTTAGATACCCTTGTGATTTTATTGACAGGGCTTTTTGTAAAGCAAGAAAAACATTTTATGAAGTTAGTCGTAAGAGTGATTTTAATATGAAAAACCTCCTTGTTTTACCATACTGTAACCAGTTTATGGCCATCCCTGGGCTGTTGAGACCATTTAATGTTAATGTCATTTTTAAGAACTATGTACTTAAGAATTTGTTAATCAGGAATTCCCCTCTACAGAAGAGTGGCTGCATATATGAGATCCCTTCAATCAGTGCAGAAAATGTACGTGGGACAAAGTGGAAAGGATCTCGAAACAAGATTAAAACAGCATAAATATAATGTTAGAACAGGGAATAATGCAAGCAGCTTGTTTCAACATATGAATGAATGCAACCACACTATGAATTGGAAAGAAGCAAAAGAGATCATGTTTTGTAAAGACATCATAAAACGAAATATTGTTGAATCATGTATAATAAAGAAAAATCGCGTAGAATTGATCAAAAGCAGCCCCGGGATGTCAAACTGGATGAACTACTTGTAAATAACATTTTTAGACAATTAGTTTTTTAAATAGTAGTACGATAGTTTTTATGTTTATGTATTGCTGCCACAGAGGTGTGGTTTGTAACGAAAATAAATGAATTTTGTGTATCACTTGACCCTGAAGAGGTGTGAAAAATACACGAAAGCGCTCGGTCAACTCCTTTCCTTTCATTCCTTCCTCCAGCTTTACGACTATATAATGGACAATTTTGGAATTAGGATGCTTTTGAACAGGAATCTTCGTTGAGTGCTTAGTGCATGATCTACCAGTCTATGCAAGATCATTGCTCTCTGTACAATCCGTAGGCCTATTCCTTGTAAGATTCGAATAATGACAGTTGCAGAATTAGTTTGTTTCCGAATTGGAAACTTCATTGAGTGTGCAGCACCTACGTAAACTAGGCCTATCCAAATAAGATTGTCCCTTGAACTAAACATATTTTTGTAGCACTGTCTACGAGTGGTAATTGTAAGATTCATAAGATGAACTGTTTCAGAATCATGATGTTTCTGAACGGGAATCTTCGTTTAAGGGACTTTGGAATGACGTCATAGGTAAGAAAGGACCCTCAAATTGTATAAGAACGGTTCCTACCAATACGAGAATGACTTGCACTTAATATGTATCTTGATTTACATTCGTCCAGTAGGTAATAAGTTAATGATTATTTCGGAGAATAGACCAGTGCCTTAAAAATCAACCCCCTCCCGCACCCACTGAGCTAGGCCTATATCTATTCACAAGATCGTCTCACTTGAACATTTAAAAACTTGGAACCCTGCCCAGTTGAAGAGGCTAATTCGCTCATTATATTTTAATTAGACGAATGATATTTTTGATCATCGGACCTTTCAGGCAGAGCAACGAAGTGCTGATGCTTACCTGGCAGGTCAGAACGAAGAGAGAAGGATGACTAGGCTGTATATAAGGGAAAAATGACCAAATCGCGAATTATGTTTTTCATATTTTAATTAGACTATAAAGGTGGTTTAATTAGACTATCACACCACTTAAAGTTATTGATGCTTAACTGACAAGGCAGAACGAAGAGAGAATAGGAGGAAAAGTGGCAGAGCTGCAGATGGAGGAGAAACACAAAAGAAAGTTTCAAAAGTTCAGCCTGACGGAATTCACTTTGTTTCGTTTCTTTTTACGTCGTCGTTTTCGGGCGAGGCAAAGATGCTCTTTTGTTTAAGAGAAGGAAGCTTTTGTAACCGTAATTTTTCGGTTATTTATTGTTGATTTCTTACAACTTCTCTCGAGTGACCCTGGCGATTGTAACGCCATTCTGTTCACATTCATATTCTGCTGATCGATCAGATTGTGTTCTATGGCTCGAGACTATAACAATTGCCTCTTTATGTAAAGCAGGTTCATTTGGGAAGCTGTTGACTTGTTCTCCAACAGTCTCTCTCTCTCTCTCATATGAGTTATGCACATGTATGAAACAGTAATACCTGACTACCTACGTATATATATCGCAATTTGGTGGGTGAGGCAATTAGGCCTATGGAGGCCCATATATATTGCAATTTGTTGGGGAGGGTTGGGCTGTTAGGCCTATGGAGTCTGATGACGCCTTCACTTTGCAGTGCAACAACTCCATAATAAATTCCGTTTTTGACTTTATACAAAATGACTTTGACTCGCGATTTATGCAAATCGCATCGACCCAAATCCAGCCGGGATTAACGACCATAGAGATCAGTGAATAATCCTCCTTCCTCCTTTGTGTTCATCATTATTCATCAGTTATTTATTCATCACGAAAGTCGGTATAATAATAAATGAAACTCAAAAGTCTGGAGTTTTTATTGTTGTTGTAACCTTTTGGTTTTGTGGAGGGCATTTCATTTATTAGGTTTTAGTGCCACTTACCATATTTATGATAATTAATATTAATAATCATTGTGTTTCGCCATAATGATGATTACCAGTATAGTTGAGAAAGGACATTTAACAATAATTATGATTATGAATTATCAGTATAATTTAGTATTGTCATTTAACTTTGAATATAATTATATTTTCTCATCATTATTATTCTGTTTATGATGATCTGTATAATTGAGCAGTTTTATATATTATAAATATCTTGTTATTCACTGTCTCATTTTTGAAAGCTTTTCGCGAATAATCCTCCCATTGAAGCGACTTCTTTCCTGGGAACATTTTCCTTCCCGACAAATTTTGTCTTCACTGTGTCAAAGGTCAAGATGACCTTTTCAGGGAAGGTCAGGTGACCTTGAGAGATATCCCTACAGTCACCTGGAACTCTCTCTCTCTCTCTCTCTCTCTCCTCTCTCTCTCTCTCTCAGGTACAATTACAACGACATCTCGTTGCTAATCAAATCGGATCATTTCCTTCATGAATCCTGATGAAAGTATTTCAGAATCCAACGACCTTCGTCCTGGGAAAGACGGACCTTGACGTTCCAAAGGATTATAAATAGCCATTTGGTTTAATTTCTGTATATTTTTATTCATTCAAATCATCCATAGATTGTTCATAATGTGGTTCGTAAGGGGGAGTGAATTTTAGCTTCAGGTCAAATACAAAATACGGGAATATGATAAAAATTATTTATTAATTTCATCATGAAATCTGACCGGCCCTTCACCAATCAATCATTCTCTTGCGTCGTGAATAATTACAGTTATTTGTCGCAAATCACGTAATGAAAAAATTGAACATCCTTTTTAGAGTAACTTTTGAATGGGTTACAAAACGTATGACTGAATAATGAAAAGCGATATAAAAATCCATTCTCCTGAATTAGGTGACAAATAGCCGAATTTCTTTTGCGAATCCAAACCGCTATACAATAGACTATGTAATTCTGGATTCTGGTGCATTATTGATGCAATCGTAATGTGAGCGTTGTAATAGATTAATGGAGGTCCATTAGACGAATTACTTTACGGAGGCTGGGCAATGCCCACACGGGATTTGGGCATTGCAAGTTGAGCTTGCAAAGTGACAACTGTTGTCATCTGGACCTCAATGTTATTCGGAACTCGATTAGGTTTTGGAATGGGAAGAGACCCATGGGAGTTGATTTTGAATAATTGGGGTGGTCCTCTCTCTCCCTCTCTCTCTCTCCTCCTCTCTACTCTCTCTCTGTCCAAACAGTCAGTTATGAGAGAGAGAGAGAGAGTGGGTGTATTAACTTACCAGCTTTGTTTATTATTAAATTAGAACATTAATCGATTGTGTTTATAGAGAGAGGAGAGAGAGAGATAATGATGAATTTTGTGAAATGATATTGAATATTTCAATTAATGTATTAATAAGGTATTTATCTTACATTAATATAGAATTATTTTCAGGCTTAAGGCTTTGGAAGCAAAGCCTGAAGTAGGCCTCAGTAAAGTAAGCCTATAGGACGATGTCTTGTCATGTTTAACTTTGTTGACTTTTTAGCTTTCATTTATTTTTGTCTGTAGATCTTGGCAGACCTTATTGATCTTTTGTAGGATTTATTTATTCATATATATATATATATATATATATATATATATATATATATATATATATATATATATATATATATATATATATATATATATATATATATATATATTTATTTATTTATTTATTCACATTTCATTTACTAATTTCATTTCTAAATATTTTTATTTTTAAATTTTTATTATTCGGGCCCCCTCTCTCTCTCTTTCTCTCTCTCTTTTGGTCAGATCAGTAAAATATGTACCTGGTTGTTAGTCGACTGTCTAGAGCAATGGCGTTAACCATAAAACTTTCAAAACTTGAAAAGAAACTTATATAAATTAGAACACAAACTCGAAAAGTCCGGCTGCAATTTTAGATAACATCTTTATCCTCTTGTGACAAGTTTATACAAGAAGCATGCACCTCGCTTTCCAGGGAATAGTAATGAAACTTCTCTGAGAGAGAGAGGAGAGAGAGAGAGAGAGAGAGAGGAGAGAGGCGAGAGAGAGAGAGTGGACGGGTGACGTATTTCATATTTTGGCAAATCGCTTTGATTAGCCTATAACCCTGTAGTAGGCTTGTTCCATATGAATGCGGTTCGTCTCTTGAATAATAATAATAATAATAATAATAATAATAATAATAATAATAATAATAATAATAATAAAGGCTTAAGATTCAAATACCTTTCCCCCGTCATTTGTCTGAGCATTAAAGTAAAGTTCTATAGTATCCTTTATTTATTGATGAGAACTGAACCACGTTTACCAACATCGTCTTGTTTGAAACAAAGAGAATGAAATTCTCAAGAGTTCTCTCCTCGATTTGTCGTCTCTTCTCCACTGGAAATCTTTCTTTCTTTCCTCTTCTCCTCCACTCCGGAAAGAATTGATTGGGCACTTTTTTCATTTTTTTCTTTTTTCTGAAGAATTTTCTGAGGAATGCGACGAGTCTGTTAAAATTCATGTGTTATTGAAGGAGTTACGAAAGGAATGCTCGGCGGACATTTGGTATTTATCTCTGTTTTGATCCTATACTTCTCTCTCTCTCTCTCTCTCTCTCTCTCTCTCTCTCTCTCTTCTCTCTCATATCCCCTAAATCCTCAGTGTTCTCCCAATGATGATAATGATGATAGTAATATTTGCTTTAGAACGAGTAAATATTATGCTAAAGTGATGTCTTCATACTAAGTCTACATCAAAAGAATAATAATAATAATAATAATAATAATAATAATAATAATAATAATAATAAGTAAGTAATAATAATAATAATAATAATAATAATAATAATAATAATAATATATTTGCTTTAGGATGAATAAATATTAGATTAAAATTAGTTCATATTAAACCTACATAAATTGGATGTCTTCCACTTGTTTTGATTATACTGTTTTTACCCCAGTGAACATAAAATCATCTAATTATTCACAACAGCTTAAGATATTCTGTCATGCTGACAATCTTCGACTCAGCATTGCTGTACCTTTCCCCTTCACCCTCCCCCCCGCCCCCTCCTTCACCCGGGGCGAGAAAATTGGCCCACCTCTAAATATTTATGAACCTGAGACGCGCTGATTAGAATCCAATGGAGGCTTTGCAGACTCCAGAAGGGACCACAAAATTTGGCCTTTGGGAAATCTGTGTCAAGGTTTTGGGCTTCTCTCGTTTGCTCTCCCAGATTTGGTCTCTTTCGGTCTCGTTGTGACCCGTTGCTACAATCACCCGTGTCATAAGGGCTGTTGCAAGGTTCTGATCACTGATGTTTTTTGTGAGGGAGTTTAGCTCAAGGTCTCTCTCTCTCTCTCTCTCTCTCTCTCTCTCTCTCTCTCTCTCTCTCTCTGTGGGTTTTATAGAATTCATTCTCTCTCTCTCTCTCTCTCTCTCTCTCTCTCTCTCTCTCTCTCTCTCCCATTACTTCATCGTTCAAATGAGTTTTCCAGTCTCTTCAAACGAGGGAATATTGTTTCTCATTCACATTTGTCATCTCAACTCTCTTTCGCGAAAGGAATCAGTAATGATTCTCTCTCGTTCCTTCCTCTCCATTCCGAACGGGACAAAATTGACCGAAATGGAACGTCTGTTTCGCCCACCACTTTTCCAGTACGCCTTCCAGAGGGTTGCCTGGAAGATGATGGTCCTGAGGATTAATTTTATGACTGGAATCTTCATCACAGGATTTGTGTTGTGCTCCAAGACCAGTCCTCTCTTCCTGTTTTTCCTTTAGAAGGAGAGAAATAGAAACCCGTCGGTTAGCTGAGTGATTTGGGGCCGTTGGGTTGTTGTCAAGTGGAAAGAATTTGGGTGAGCTTAGAAGGGCAGACCCATTCGCTGGTTTCGTGACCACAAAGAGGCTTTTGTTTTTGAAGTTTCTGAAAGATAGTTGAGATTATTTATTAGTGGTGGACCTGGATTTGGGTGAAGGGCAGAAATTGAGATCTTTTAACATTTCCTGTTTAATTGAGCCTGGATAGAAAACTTAAGTTCACTTCCCTGACATTCAATCTTTCTTAGTTTTCCCAAACTGCAGCGATTCCAACGGATTGAAATAAGATTGTAAAAGACCAAAGCTCCAATGGCCTCTCTCGAAATGTCTTTGAGATTATTGAAGGTGACAGATGGAGTTTTTTTTGCTCAAGTATTTGGACTCTCTCTCTCTCTCTCTCTCTCTCTCTCTCTCTCTCTCTCTCTCTCTCTCTCTCTCTTTCTCTCAGAAGTCACACCAAGGTTTTTTGTCTAGCGGGTACCATATAAAAAATTATCTCAAATCATGGGGCGTGTTTCAGTAATTTTTCCTGTCATGTCAAAGAGAGAGAGAGAGAGAGAGAGAGAGAGAGAGGTGTAGCAATTATCATTAGGTTACAACTGAAGTACCCAATTGTCTTGTCAAAATTCTTTTTATTTTATTTTTGAAAAGCCACAAATCATTCTATATCAAATTCAATTTGCAAAACCCAGTCGGTGGTAGTCTCATTGCGACCGGACAAGTAAGGATCTCATGAGTAGGACTTATGAAAAATCCTCCTCCCTCTGTAACTCTGAACGACATCCTGTCAGGGATATCCTGAAGGAACTCGGGCATCGTCAGTTGACGAAGGACCTCCTTAACTTCAGTAGGGAACCAGTTCATTTCGCTGCAGGTTCCCAAACTGAGGTAATTTTGTTTCTGGTTTTAATGGAGTCCTATAGGACTCATAGGGGCATGGGATGGCCTTGGAAAATAGGAAATTCCTATTCTAAAATTATTTTGGATTTCTTATTGAGTTTTAAGCATGGACTGATGTGATATTAATTGTGTTGGTGATTTGGGAATAATTTGTCGTCTCAGGAAATTTGTGTCGTAGGTCGTAGTTTGAATTTTAGGCCTGGTCTGAGCATTCGCATTGTTGATTATTACAAGGGCAAAGGAATCTCTCTCTCTCTCTCTCTCTCTCTCTCTCTCTCTCTCTCTCTCTCCTGGGAAGGGACCTTTGTAAATTGAAACTCCTGTCTCTTCATTTGCATAGATTTGGCACGACGTCTCCGGGAAGGATTTTCTTTTCATTGTGAACAGGAGAGACGGTTGTTGGAAGGCAGGTTTCGGCTTCCTTAAGGATTTTCATGGCTATGTATACTGTGCATTTGCATACCTCTTAGAAGGGGATTGAAGAGAGAGAGAGACAGAGAGAGAGAGAATATTTTTCAAGCTTATTGAATCCCACTGTGTTTTATTTCGGTCAAGTATTGTTCCAAATTCGAAAAGATGTTTCTAAAAATTCCTGTATGTATTTTTGTGTTTTTAATTTATCATGAATACTCCAAGTAGTTTGTACGTTGACACCGTGTGTTTGTGCATGTTTGTGTGTTTTGCACAAACATCAATATCTTTCTGGAATCCATCGACACCAGGCACAGGATCCATTCCTTATTCCTCCCGGCGAGAGTCCTGCAGGAGAGAGGCGCCCAACAGAGAGAGAGAGAGAGGAAGGCTTCCTTCAAGGGGGACATCTCCTCCTGGCGGGCAGTCCTCCTACCGTCACAGGAAAACCGAAAACAAACGAGGAACAAACAGAAGGAACAAACAATGCTGAATTTCGTGGTTTGTTCTCCGTCCTCCGTTGCTTTGGAGGAAGGAGAGGAAATGAATCCTTTGGTTTCTTCTTCTCTGTGGGAGGTTTGAAGGACGGAAGGATATTGCTGTAGCTTCTGATTTGTCTGTTTTTTGAGGGAAATAAATTAAAGAATCAACGTGAATTCAATGTAAAATTCAGGACACGTTGGCATAGTTTATATGGGGGGAAGGGGGAAGGGTTTGTGGACAGAGGGTATATACTGTAGGAGGATCCCCCCCCCCCCTTCATCTATGACTTAACTGACAGCTATATTCCCTTCCAGAGAGATTGCCAATCAGTGGTTCATTGCAGATCATCGCTGTGATTGGGGATGTCTTACTTGATCATCTTTCTACTTTCTTTATCATGATCATGTTTCCCTGGGTCTTGGATAACTGTCTTTCTTAGTCTATTATTATTATTATCATTATTATTATTATTATTATTATTATTATTATTATATTATTACCTAGACTCCGTAGAGGGCGGACGTGCCTGCACCTGCTCTGCCTTGTTACACTGGTTCCAATAATTTTTTTGGTATGGATGGTGTCCTGGATCCGTTGGCGCTTGATGGTCTGCGTAATGATCAGCAAAAGTTAGGGGGTTTGCTGGACGCCCTCATCAATTTTGTGCCTCCTGAATTACCAGTGGCAGCAAGATCAGATTTGTCTTTGGGAGCCACACGATCACCTGCCCAGACTACCAGGAATAAGGGGCGTACCGCCGGTGCTAAGGGTAGGGGCTCGTTGTCATCTCCTGCTTCCCCTGCACCAAATCCGTTGGCCAACTGTGGTGCTTTTCCTTATGGAGATATCAGTAACTGTCTGCGAGGATTCCATGAGCAAAATAAGAAACTGCTAAATTATCTCGAGTGCATTTCAAGCAAACTTGATACAGTGACGGTGTCTGGTGCTACTGTGATTCACGATAACCAGGAGCATGGTGTCGCCTCTCCCGAAGAAGTTACATTGGTCTCAGTTAACCAAAAAATTGAGAAATTAGAGCAGCAACAAAATTCGGAAATTTTGATATGTAAGGGGCCACAGTGGCGGTTGGTCACGGCAGCGACGACTGATTCTCGCGTTAATTTTCATGTCTTGAAAGGGGAAGTGTGTCAGTACATTTGTGGAGAGGATGGTGTCCTAATTGATATTAACTGTATACAATTTATTTTCTTTGATCGCAACAGAAAGTTATTGAGAGTTACGTTGTGGTAACGCAGTGAATAAACATCTCTTATTAAAACAGGCCAGACGGCGCAGACCTGCTGATTTTTATGTAACTGAATATTTAACAAAATCTAACCAGGTAATATTCTATAACTTGAGGCAGTTAAAAAAGCAATTTCCAGCTAAGATAAAATCTGTATTTACTCTGGATGGCATTACTCATGTCAGGTTCGTTAACAATGACCGGGTCCGCAGGGTCTCAACCCTAACTGAACTGCGAGATATAGACCAACGAGAAATGCCAGTTATGGATGCTGTGGATAATTTGAATGTTAATGCTGAAACACCAGGTGTTGCTGTGTAAGTACTGTATTGTAATCAAATGATGGCTTCTATTGGTTTGAAAACGGTGATACCCTTACCCTGTACTGACGCTAGATCTGGTTAATTATTCTCCTCCCTTGTTGTAATTATCTTGACTGTGAGTTAATATCTAATATGGTAACTGTTACATGTTTTAATAAATTACTCTTGCATACGAAGTTGTAAAAAGAATTTTATGCATTTTGTGTCACATTTTGCTAACCTGTTAACCCTGTTTTCATGTGTAATCATTACTGAAACATGGTTATATCCTGATATAGACGTAAATTATGTAATTCCTGGATTTTACTCTCATGATATATATCGAAACCATTATGGTGGAGGAGTGAAGATATTTATAAAATATGGCATGCAGGCGAAAATTTTAGAAAATTTCTCGTTTTGTAATGACCTCTTCGAGGTCTTAACAGTTTTTGTACTCAACTTTAACAGTGTTGACGTTGTCTGCTCTGCTCTCTACCACCCCCCTACTTCCTCCCCTGATAATAACAATGCGTTTTGTCTCTAATTACTTATCCTTCTTGAGAGATTTACTTGCTAAGTACAAGAAAGTGATAGCATGCGGTGACTATAATATCAATCTGCTTAATATGGGTAAATTTGGATATATTGATAATTTTATTAATGGTATGTTTGAAATTGGCTTTACGCCATTGGTTACAATACCCACCAAAATAAACATAGATAGTGTTTTAACAAGGTTCAGCCTATTGGACCATATTTGGATTATTAATATTGATAATGTGAATAACACTTACGTTATCCCTTATGATCTTACAGACCATTTTTATTGTTATGGCTTCATTTAAGCCTTTTGCTACCAACTTATAGGTAGGGTTGCTCAGGTGAGGAGATCGTTTAGCAAGAGGAGCTTGACGACTTTTAGGTTTCTTGTGTCTAATTTTAATCCTCGTGAGTTTGTTCGTAGTGGTAGTTTTGATACTGTGTATGAATCTACTTTGCTGGTGTTTTTTGTTTTTTAAACTTTATGAGAGCTCATTCCCTCTTAAAAAATCCTTGCCCAAACTGATGGATGACACTATTCTGAAATCTTGTATTGCTAAAAAGTCCAGGTTATATTAAATTGTACTTGAAGGTAAGATTGAGAATTGGCCTATACTCAATATAGAAATATGCTAACAAAAGCAATTAGACTGGCCAAACGAGTATACTATTATAGTAAATTTAAAGATGCTGGAAATGATACTTCGAAACTGTGGTTAATTATTAATAGTCTTACAAAAACTAAAAAAGCTGCCACCCTGGAATATATCCAGACACCTGATGGGATTTTGACTGGCTTGGATTTGGTCAACTATGTCAATAAATTTTTTATAAATGCTGCTGCCTCCCTTGTGGGTAATTTAGAACCACTGCTTGTAACTACCTACCATACCCCTCCAATAATGACAACGTGTTTACTTAAGGCCGACTGATCATGTAGAGGTGGCACATGTTATCAGAAGTTTAAAAAATAAAGCAACTAAAAATTTGTGACATAACGCCGTTAATATTGAAGGATAGCTGTTATGTATTTGCTTCCCATTATGCAATGCTCTATAATATGTCCATTATGCAGCCTGAATTTCCTAGTCGACTTAAGGTTGCAAGAGTTACTCCTGTATATGAGTCTGGATCAGCAAAGCATCATTGATAATTATAGGCCCATATCAGTTTTACCTGTGGCTTCAAAAAAGGTTAAGTCTAGACAGGATGAAACAGCTTCATTGAAAAAGTACTCTATTCTTAATAATTCTCAATATTGCTTCCGCAAGAATAGAAGTACTACACAGGCCATTATTCAATTTCTCTCTATTGCAACAAAGTCTTATCAAGAGAAGAGTTTCTGTGTCTGCTTCTTCCTTGACTTGAGAAAGGCATTTGACACCGTGTCACACAAAATACTTTTGGGATAAACTACAGCATTATGGGTTTCGTGGCCAATTTCATCTATACCTAAGATCATACTTTGCTAACAGAAGGCAGTTAGTAAGCGTAAATGGTGTTGATTCAATGTTTAAAGTGATTACTGTGGTGTGCCTCAAGGGTCTATACTTGGTCCTCTTTGTTTTAATATATTTATAAATGACCTACCTAATGCAGTGCAGGCCGAAACAATTTTATTTGCGGATGATGCTGCTTTTCTGTTGGTATCCCATTCATTCACCGAGCTTATGAATAAAGTTAGGAATTTGTTTAGTGAACTTGAGGTATACTTAAAAACAAACATGCTAACTCCTAATACTAGTAAGAGTAGTAAGTTGATGTTTGTCCTGACCAGGTTCTCCCAGGAACTTCCCGCCCTATCTTTCGCTGATGGCATTATTGAATGGGTAACGGACTTCAAATACCTAGGCTTTGACTATCACTAATTACCGTTGTCATATCAAAACACATTAAAACAAAGTCTCACTAAGTCAGCCGTATAAATGGAGCAATTTTATTAGTACTCGTGATTCGTTGCCGACTGACATATTGCTTAAACTAATATTAGCTCTAGTGATCCCCTACTTGAATAACTACCTCTTAATATGGGGCTCGGCACCTGTTATTGTGCTTAAGAGATTGAAGGTACGTGTCAACAACTTGCTAAGATAATTCTGGGAGTCAGATATGAGGATGGAAGACCGGTGATAGGCACATCGGAACTATATACACTTTGCAAATACTAAACATAAGTGGCCTGTATAAACTAAGCTTATTCAAGTTCTTGAGGAGACTGCTTATGGGTGAGCTGCCTTACTTTTATGATCTTTTGTTACGCCCCAACTTGAGTTCCCATGAATATGCTACTAGGGGCCGTGGTTATCATACACCTATCATACGTACGGAGGTTTGAAAGGAGATTCCTCCACTATCAGCTGATTGGGCCTTAACAATGAACTTGACAGAAAACTTTTAGAAGATTCCTTTATGTTTCTCTCAGAAATTACAAAAAACTGTTACTTGCACAACAGTAGGTATTTTAAGTGGTGTTGAACTGTGCTTTTTTAAAGACTCCTTTTAGTTACCCAGGTATTTTTTATTCCTTGGAACACAAGCTGGACGTGTGTGTTATTTTATTGGCATTTGTATAAATGCTTTTTTGTGTTGCAAGCTGGACTTGCCTTCTTTTGTATTTTAATGTCTTACTTAGTATTATATCTTACTTAGTATTATAACCCTTTGTCAAAATAGGCTCAAACCCATGTTTTAGCTTGTAAGTCTGTATAACTTTTATGTAAAACCAGTAAACTTGCCTTATGTTATCGCCATATAAGCATTAAATTGCTTCGGCGAATTTTCTGCTTATACTATGAAATTGTAACAAAATAAGGACAAACAATATACTATACCATTATTATTATTATTATTATTATATTATTATTATTAGTAGTAGTAGTAGTAGTAGTAGTAGTAGTAGTAGTAGTAGTAGTAGTAAGATGAATCCCTATTCATATGGAACTAGCCCAGGGGCGAATCTACTTGAATTGTCAAGCTTCTACAGAATATTAGGTGTTCATTTGAAAGAAGTGACAGATGGTTGGGTAGAAATGCGGAAAGAAGAGGTCTGTTATTAGAAAACAGGATAAAAGAAATGAATTGATAAATGAATAGATATAAAGAATATAAATAAATAGTAAAGTATAAGGAGAGTGATCTTAAGCTATAAATATAGTACTGCACTGCATCCTCGCTTGATGTGACCACCAGTGTTTCTGGCCGTCGTGACGGTCTGTCTGTCTGTCTCCATATCAGGGGAGGTGGTGCGTTGGAACCTCTCAGTTCTAGCGAATGACGTCATGCATTGCTGCCCTAAGGAAAATCTCCCTGTATTTCATAAAAGACTTTCATTTTATCTATTCATTTTTTTTCAATCAACTGATATTCTTTCTGTAATTTCCTATTACACTCTGCTACATCTTTCTAATGAACACCAGAATGCTCTTTGGAAGATTCTGGAATTTCAAGTCAGTGGCCTCTTTGGTGGGTTTGTTAATACGAATAAGGTTCATCTTCTGATAAAAAAAAAAATAAAAAATAATAATAATGGAGAAACAAACCAATCCACAATTATGTATATGTACATTATATATTTAAAGATAAATCTGTGCAGATAACTTTTGGGAATCTGAGAAGGAGAACCTACCAGATTCCCCAAAGCTTCTGTGCAGATTTATCTTTAAATTGTATATATATATATATATATATATATATATATATATATTATATATATATATATATAGTATATATTACTGTGGATTTTTTGTTTCTCCATTTTAAGACTCATGCTACTAAGTTTTTTAATAATGATAATTATTAAGTATTTTTTCTCCATATAGTATTGCTGTGCATATTCAGAGAGGATGAGAAGATAGAGAAGAGAGAGACGAGAGAGAGAGAGGCGAGAGAGAGAGAGAGAGAGAGCGGGGGAGGGGAGGGGAGGGGAAGCGCTTACGATAGTCTTTGCTCGTTACCTGGCTTCGAGGTTCCTTATGTTCCCGAAGATTTGGTGCTGCTTTAATTAGTTGTTGTGGATATTTGAAGATTCTGGAAGTCTCGGTCTTCTCTCTCGAATGGTGTCAGACAACGGAAAGGAAAGAAGAATTCTTCGGTTTCCAATAGATGAATCCGTCTGCATTCGAGAGTTCGTCTTCCTGTTCTCTTCTTTTTAGAAGAGTCTAGACCCAGACACCGTTAGTCCATTCGCCTTTTTGGAATCTCTCTCTCTCTCTCTCTCTCTCTCTCTCTCTCTCTCTCTCTCCCTCATAAATGTAAAATATATTATATTAATAAGAAATAGATATAAAAAAAATCTAGCATAAATAAAATACATATACATATACAATATTATATATATATATATATATATATATATATATATATATATATATATATATAGTTATATATATATATATGTATATATATATATATATCTATATATATATATTACATATATATATATATATTATATATATAATATTTTATATATGATCTATTATCAGTACTTGAGAATAACCTTAAAAGGGACCATTTTGTTGCAATAAATATCACAAAAGCAGTGTTAAAAGGGGGTGAACTAACCATCGCTAGTTGTTTTTTGTCCTACTTTGCGGACACCATTCCAACCCTTAGTCCCAATGTAGCAATTAAATCTCATTTAATCACGCTCATAATTATCAAAATTATCTTTGTGGATTAGCGAAATATAATAAATGCTTGAGTATTGGGTCCACTCGCCCACCTAATTTAAGGCCTGTCCACACGACCGGGCCTGATCGGCGTGCTCCGGGGTTGACGGGCAATTCTGGCGGACTTATCCGTGAATGTTGTCCACACGGGTGAGGCGATGGAGAGGTAGGCGTGCCCGACGATGCCAGTAATGTGTTCAGTGCGGTACGATAAACATGGTGCCTACTGCAAAGAAGAAGATAGTGCAGCATGATAATTGCTTTGTGTGTGTGATGAAGAGAATATGGTGCAAAGAATGGCTCAGTAAAAGAAATGTATTATGGTTCATGTACGTCTGCAGGGTCGAAGCTCAAGTCATCGGGCACCACCATGGTGATTTTGCTACAAAAGAAACCCCCCCCCCCCACCCATCGGGCAATTTGACGGTTTGCCCGTCAAGTGTGCCCGTTAGGGGCCCCATTCACGCACCGGTACTACCTGCATGTCTCGGTTTGGGGCGGAGCTTCAGTGGCCGGACGACCAAAATTGTACCCATACATTACGCAGGCGGGCCTGGGTGAAATCAGGTTAGTCTACTCTCGGCCAGCAATGGGAAAGGTGTTATCAGAGAGGGAGCTGCAGATTCTATCTCTTTTTGTGTTTGTTAGCTTACGAGAAACGTAAGCAAGCCGAGAAGGAGGAAAAGGGTTTGGATGAAGGAATGGCTAGCAAAAAGAAAAGTACTATCACACACAAACCTGTTGTCAACATTTAGTTATGGGAGCCTCATGATTTCTTTAACCATCTACGAATGGATGACTACATTTCGCAAGCTTCTAGACCTTGTGGCACCACATACACAGGAAAGACACTTGCAGGAGATCTGCCATATCACCAAGGGATAGACTGCTGCAACTCTCCGGTATTTAGCAACAGGAAGGTCTTACGAAGACCTGAAATTCATCGTAGCAGTATCACCACAAGCTTTGGGACGCATAATTCCAGAAACTTGCGAAGTTTATATGGAAGGTATTAAGGAAAAGAATATATGAAGGTAAGTGTATAATGTTTATTTTTTATATACATAAAGGTCACATATGAAGCTGAAAACTATTACAAAATACTGCGCATAATTATACACCCTATAATTATAGTATATTAATTTATATCATTATTAGCTGTGTATCCCCACATACATTACGTTTTTAGGTTTACCCTAAGCACTCCATGAGAAAAGAGGATGTGCAGAAGCTTAGTATTATATGCTTCCTATTTTTATTCTTATTAAATGATGCCAGCATTTGTATTAAACATTAATATAATGTTCAACCATAAGAATTGCAATATACTCTTTGCTATGGCAAAGTAAGAAGTATTAAATGGAATGTTCTAATAACGCAAGACAAAACAACAGCCCTATAATAGTAGCCTGCATTGTAACTCTCCTCTTTGTTTTTGTCAATGGGCAATGAATCTCCAAACAATAAATGTTTGGTCCATTATATTTATATAGCACTCATGACCCTACTATCATACCTAAGATGTCCAAATTCTGCGTCATATAGAACATCATATATTAATTTTTGATCAAATTTTCGTTGTTCTAGAGCTTCTAGAGCTCTATAGAATAGTTTGATGATTCCAAGAAAAGGCTGCAAAAATGCCTCACGAGCGTGAAACGTTTCAATTTGATATTTAAAGGTGTTTACATACCTCTTCAATATCTGATGATGATGTTCTTGGTCACGAAGGAATAAAAGCTGGTCGTAGTACCATATACTTGGACGATAGACCTCATCTGTAGCTGCCCCACACTTATTTGAATTTTCAACCTTTTTCCATTTCTTTCCTGAAGGAACTACGCATGTTGTTTATCTTCTTGGTTACCGTGTCACAGGTAGCACTCCCTCCTTCTCTCGAAGTTTCTTCACCAATGTCTCATACGCTTCATTTTTCATGTTCCTGTTTGAATAGTCCTTACTCTTAATATTCCATATACATGGATGTTGCTTGTATACATCAATGAATTCGTTCCAAATCTTTTATCCACCCAGATGTCGACTAATGCTCGCCTACTAAATGGGTTCTTCTTCTGTGACTTTAACCATAGACTGAGGATACGCCTGCAGGCCGCGTCAAAGACACCTCACATCATTCAGGCCTGCTCGAACAGGTCTCGAGCTTTCCGGTCGCCTGTGAGTTCGAACCTAGGAATAAAATCCCGCCATACACGCAACGATACAGTTAAACCACGCCCACAACGCTCTCACCTGAAGGCTGCAACTGAGCGTGAATGGGGGGACCCTTAGAGGGGAAGTCCGCCGATCAGGCCCGATCGTGTGGACAGGCCTTGACTAATTCTTTTTTTTTCTGAAAATATTTTCTATCACGTGATTAGTAATGTTGTCGCAGTAATCACCTGAAAGTTACTAATATTAATATAAACTTTACTCAAATATTTATGCTTTCAATTTTTATCCAAAGTAAAATAATCCCTTCATTGAATATCTTTTGTAGCCTGATCAGTTTTCTTTTGTTGAAACTTTGGCAGAAAAAACTTCTAGTTCTGCTATTTTTGGCAAATGGGTGTGTGAAATGTCCACTTGTTGGCAAACATTCTTTTATTAGTAAGTAGAACATTCAGCCAAGACCAAATAAAACTTAATTTTTTAAAGGCGGAAATGGATGAAAACGTGAGAGGAACATACTGGCTCTACCCTAAAGCACTTATACGTCTCGCATGATGAAGCATTTGTTGAATTCATTATGAAGCCAATTAAGTCTGTCTGCCTTCCAAATGAGAATTGTTCATATTCTTTTAATCGTGCTTCTTAGGATCTTTTGATGGATCCTGACTTCATTTAGACTGAGAAATTAAAATGGAAATGGAAACCTTTTCATTTTAGGGATGGACACCGAAGGGATTGTAGAGACGCCCAGAGGCAATCTCTTTAGAAGGTTCAAGAGTTATATATAAAGGATAACTTTACCTTACTCATATTTTGAGATATTTTATGTGCCTGTATTGGATTAATTAGACCTCCTGATGTTTTGATAAGTAGCTAATGATGAATTTTGATTGTGAGGCTTTTGAAATTCTGTAGAAAAAAATAAATTTTCGGTGGTAACTGGAGTTCAACACAATGAAGTCATTATTTGTTCTTGAGTAGAATGTGATTAGGAGCGTCAAAGACAGACTTTTTATGTTAATGATGGTGGAAGGGTTGTTATACCTTCATATTATTGGGTCTCTCGTCTCTCTCTCTCTCTCTCTCTCAGCTTGAATTCGGTGAAGCAATGAGTGATTTTCAAGTTTATTTTTTATTATTTTTCAAAATGTTTTATTAGGCAACATACCCGGCGATAATTGGTATTCAATCATGGTCACTCATCCAAGTAATAACCAAAGCCATATTTGATCAGCATTGCGGATGGAGAAGGTTATTGTGAGTGTGTTATTGCGCAAATGAATGTTACAAATGAAACTTATTCTTCTTTTGACAATTTATTGTTGTTTCTCTGCTACTGACGTCGTATCTATAGTTCTCGCTGAAGGTTTGGAATTCCTGATCAGTCATATCCCTAAGGATTGATGTATATTAAATGTATATTTCTTGATGTATGCTCTACTATGTATGCTCCGTTTTCTGTATCCATGTCGTTCTTCCTTCTAGTAATAAATTTCACTTATTTTATTTTTATTTTTTTTTTTTTTTTTGCCTGGGTTGATTTCCTTCTAAGAATTCCAATACCTTCTTAACCGATTTTTATCTTAATCATTCGCTTATGTCTCTTCCCCTTCGATATAAATTTAGCTCTTTATAGTTACTTCCTTAGATGGGATAATACGCGCCATGCCTTCATCAGAAATATTTCGTTAGTTCCCCTTCAATTAATTCCCATTTTCTTTCGTATCATCTTTTTCAAAGGCCAGTGTTGAATCTGCGTGATTCTCTCTCTCTCTCTCTCTCTCTCTCTCTCTCTCTCTCTCTCTCTCTCTCTCTCTCTCTCTATGTAATGGTGTAATGGACGTTGTGATCCTTCCCTTTGTCTGTTGCAAGAACCAGATAGAGTCGACTTGATATTTGTGTCTTTAGGTTTTGTTCACTTTTGGAAACCAAATTCACTGACGCCTCTCCCAAGTTCTTTGGGGTCATCTTTGTCAGCAGAACAGATGGTATTTACAGTTGCAGTTCAGATGTAGGTACAACATAAAGAAACTTAAGTTGGAAAGTTTATACTCCAAGTGTTTGTTGTAGATAGCGAATTAGCGTGTTTACAATGTTTACAACGTGTCTGCAACATATACGAAATGAATATTTAATAGTTTAATTATTTGGAAATTCATTTTCAATTTAACATAGATTATTCATCTTTACTAGTCCATAAATAATTATAGTACATAAATCACGTAGAGATTCTTCAGTGAATGACATCTATTTGATTGTCGGGTGTCTAAGCAAATATTTGCTTTTCGTTTCTCGTGATAAAATAAGATAACACATTCCATTACTTTGTGAACTAATTAATTAAATGTCAAAAGTAAGATTTCTTTAACATCAAATTTGTGATTGTGGCGGGAGAGTAAACGTCTGCTTTTGTTTTTTGTTTATTTACTATTTTATTTATTATTCATAGCCGCTATTATGCCTTGTTCGATAGTCTCAAAAGTATGTTGACTCCAGAATTGCATAGTTGATAGTTTTCCAGAAAATGCATCACTTAGGGGAGTAGTGCCATCAGTGCGCCTCACGCGGTGCACTGCAGGCATTACTTTAAAGTTTTTTTGGAGCGTCCCTTCGGCCCCTAGCTGCAACCCCTTTCATACTTTTGACTGCACCTCCGTCCATATTCTCTTTGATTTCCTCACCCCTTTCCTAACATTTATTTCATAGGGCATCTGCAAAAGGTTTTCCTTCTGTTTCACATCTCAAAATTTTTTATTCTTAGTTTCCCATTTAGCTTTGAAAGACCTCATAGATCCCAACGTTTGGCAATTGGTCTAATTTTGTATTCCAATTCGAATTCCGAAAGAATGTAAGTTGTTCTATCACCAAAATTACCGCCCGAGTTGAACAGTTTATCAGAAGATATTTGTTAATTCCAGAATTGTGTAATTGCCCTTTTCCCTAAAGAAGGAATAAGTTTATCACTAAGTTTACTGTCAAAGTTGAGCGGAGTACCAGAAGATATACCATGTTGATTCAAGCCATTATTTAGTTTATCGTTTTCCAAAAGGAAGGAAGTTAGTTTATCCCCAGATTAACTGTCAGAGTCAAAGTATATCAGATATATCGCTCAGGAACTACGGGAATTCTGTCAGGTTAAACTTCGGTTATTTGTCATGCACATCTGGGATTATTATCGAGTTAGCAAGTTAAAAAAAAAATATCTTGCACATCCAGTAGAATTCTCTTGCATTCGTAGGAACATGATGGCATCGTCCTCATCCAATTAAGGAATTAGATTCGTTTATGGTTTTTATTTTGATATTGTTGGCTGTAGTTAGACGGACATGGCTTTGAAAAAATCAGGGATTTTATATATTTTTATCGTATCCAGGAGATTTTGTGTCAGTTCTCGGAAAGAAATATATGAAATGAAAGAAATAGAGAACAAAATCTTAGCATCTGATTTTAATATTATGTGATTCACCTCCTCGTCTTAATATTGCTCTTTCTCTTACTTTCTGTCGTCCTTTCTTTCGTTTATCCTTGGTATAGGGAAAGTTAAGAGTTGATTGGAAAATTCGGACCTTCTCATAAGTTTTCCTGTCAGTTTCGTTTTGGCCGGAAAGAAGGTCAAATGGTCCCATCAGCCTTTGAGAAACTTTGCTCACAGCTACAGCGAGGTTTAGTTGTTTGTTACCTCTTACATTGACTTTCTCCAAGTCTTCCTCACGAAAGTCATGTTACTTTATAAGGCCTCATTCCCTTACTAAGGTGTAAGTACTATAAATATGCACTGTTAAAAATTTTCCGTTGAAAAAAAACGGTAAAATCCTGGCAGTAATGGTTGCCAGGATTTACCGTTTAAAAAACGGGTCCCGTAATTTTTAATGTACCGTATTTTCTCCCGTATTTAACCGTAAAATTTACGGTTTTACCATTAAGTTAACCCATAACATACCGTATAATTTACGGTTAATATTTTTACGCGATTTTCTCAAATACGGGTGAAAAATACATATACAGGGTGGGTGCAAAGTCAAAATTGCCTGAGTTTTGATAGGCTATTAGGAAAAATAAAAGTAAAAACAATACTTACAGAATTATTTGTTGTTTTATTCGAATCAAGTACACAATGCCGTTTGTGTGATCACTTTTTGAAGATGGCATCAGGAAGATGGTGGCCATCTGTAGCGATGCACTGTTGAAGGCGATGTCTGAAGTTTTCAGCTGCTCTTCGGCACATCTCGAGGGGTATTGCAGCGATTTCCTCCCGAATTCGCATCTTCCAAATTGTGTGGAGAAAGTGTTCAGAAGTCGGCCACACAATTTGGAAGGATTGAAGATGCGAATTCGGGAGGAAATCGCTGCAATACCCCTCGAGATGTGCCGAAGAGCAGCCGAAAACTTCAGACATCGCCCTTCAACAGAGCATCGCTACAGATGGCACCATCTTCCTGATGCCATCTTCAAAAAGTGATCACACAAAACGGCATTGTATACTGATTCGAATAAAACAACAAATAATTCTGTAAGTATTGTTTTACTTTTCCTAATAGCCGATCAAAACTCAGGCATTTGATTTGCCCCACCCTGTATATCACTGCACTACAACCCAACCCGGCAAAACTTTGGAGTGGCTCATTTAAGAAAAAAAAAAAACACATCAAGGGTGAAAAAAAAATAATAATCCTAAAAACATTTTTCTTTACCTTCCTTGTGGGGCCATTTTATTTTATAAAACATTTGTAAAATTTTGACCAATAGTCATATATACAGTTTTTTAAATTTATTTTTTGTAAAATTATAATTATATCTCATACAATGTCAAAACAGATAAAAACTAAAATTGGTAACAAATCCTATACATGTAACATATTTATGTAAATTTATTTGACAGAGTACACAGTAACTTTTACTCTTCCATCAAGCGAATGCTTATCAAGCACTCATTCATTCGTGTTTATCGCGGATCTAACTGGCATCAGTGCCCACTACTGTGGTTGGATTAAACACAGGATCTGTGGAGGCGACGTCTAAACGGGTCCAGTGTGAGTATTTAATCCGGGGAGTCTCATTAATAAGGCCTACTGATTGTCTGTAAGGATGAGGCTCTCTGCTAATTGATAGGTTTTTAGACCTGTTTTTTAGATTGGACTCAATATTCGTTTTATTTCTCCGTTTGGACAGTTAAAGCTACGTAAGTGTTAAGTGTTCCTACGGAGAGAGTTGCAGTCTCGTGTTTTTTGCGTCCCTCAGGCCCCCAGCTGCGCCCACTTTATAGCCTTTTACTTTACCTCCGTTTTTCACCTCCTCTCTTCAATCTTGCTGTCTAGCCTCTCTAACTGTGACTTCTTAATGCAAATGTGGGAATTTTCTGACCCAATTCCAGTTTAGGTTCTTGTACTTCATCTCCTATAGTTTCTGGAACTGAAGATTTTGCTGTTCAACCACTCCAACTCCCTCGATTCGCTGTCTTGGCAGAACCTGCCCTCCACTGATTGGTTTGACGCCTAAATTTCATAAAATCAATCTAATGAATAGTTGTGTTTAATTCCCATAGAGAGAGAGAGAGAGAGAGAGAGAGAGAGAGAGAGAGAGAGAGAGAGAGAGCTTATTACCAGATAACCCACGTATAAAGAGAGAGACCACTTTCCCTTCTGGTAGGCGTCGACACAATATGACTTCGAGATAAATCAAGACGACGTTTAATGAGGTCATGAAGCCACTTGATGCAATGTAGTGATGGATATGTATTCGAATTCAGTATAGCTTGGAAATGCCTCACACCAGAGGGGAATTTCATTCTATAATTTCCTCCTACAGAGACCAGGAGTCATTTTCAAAGAAGGCATTCTAAGTAGAAAATGTTTTCAAGGTTTTTTTCTCTTTCTTTTTTTTCCCTCTCGTTAAGTCTGTCCCAATACGGACTGCCAGTACTCTCTCTCTCTCTCTCTCTCTCTCTGCTCTCTCTCTCTGTCTACAGGAGGTTTCAACCTTCAGCTCCCGTCCAGTTGAGAGTCAGGCAGGATATTTGGTGGAGGGAGACCAGGAGGACGATATCCTGGTGCCTCAGTCCCTGGATTTGGGTCTTTGTTGCTCTGAAGATCTGTTTCTGTCCTTTGTACCCTGTGGCAGAGACTTTGTGGAAATGAACCTATTTTGAATGAATTTTGCAGATCAACATCAAATTGTTCAGTCTCCATCCTGTATGGGGATAGTGCTTTTCAGTGCACCTCACGCAGTACACTGTAGGCATTATGACTTGAGGTTCTTTGCAGCGTCCCTTCCGTGGCACCTAGCTGCAGCCCCTTTCATTCCTTTGACTGGACCTCCGTTCATATTCTCTTTCTTTCTGACTTTACTCCAGCCTCTCCTGACGGTTGTTTCAATAAGAGCTTCAACTGCCAAAAGGTTTTCCTCTGTTACGCCTTTCAACCTTGAACGTCGTTTAGACTTTTATTGAAGACTTGAATATCGAACGTTGTTTAGACTATTTGATGACATCAGTTTAGATTATTTTAAAACTTGAATGTCAGTTACAGTTTTAAGACTTGAGCTGATTTAGACTTAAGACTGGAAGAGCATTCGGGCTTATTTAATACTTATTTTAGGTTTTTTAAGACTTGAATATCATTTATAATTTTTAGGACTAGAACTTAGTTTAGACCTTTAGACCTTTTAAGACTTGAACAAATATTTAGAGGTTTTAAGGGGGACATCATTTAGACTTGAGCATCGTTTAGAGTTTTTTAAGACTTGACTTTTCTTTCCTTTAAACTTTGAAATTCTATTGAAAGGGAATGGACAGAAGAAAGCGACGAAGTATTGGAATGGGGCAGGTCAATTGAGAAACGAGGAAGAGAGTGGAGAGAAGAGAGAGAGAGGAGAGAGAGAAATTTGCTGTGTGCAGAATAGTCCCTGGAATTCATTCTCTCACCGTCAGTTGTAAGGGGAAGGGACACATTGGGGACACTTGTTTGAAGAGGGTTTCTGCTGGAGAGAGGAGAGAAGAGAGAGAGAGAGCAGAGAGAGAGAGAGAGAGAGAGAGAGAGAGAGAGAGAGAGAAGAACGATTTCAGTCGCCCTTTCCCAAGGTCATGGGGTATATGGCAGCTGTTCAGTTATTTGTTTAAAAATGTATTTTATTTCAGATACTCAAAAGCAAAATACTTGGACGAAAAACTGAAGCCTTTTACTACTGCTATAAAAATACTTTTTGTATATGTTAGGTGTAAATTTAAATGTAAACATCAGACCTAAATCATAGCTTATGACTTCATCATGACAGTTTGTGGGGCCTTGTTTAAACTGCTGACTCGTGACAGGCGTCCCCTCTCTCTCTCTCTCTCTCTCTCTCTCTCTCTCTCTCATCCCCGGCAGTCAGAGAATAGCCATCAAATAAGGTTAAAATGCAAAGCTATTCGTCCATTTATTCAGTAAGTGCTATGAACGTTTGACATTATTATTATTATTATTATTATTATTATTATTATTATTATTATTATTATTATTATTATTATTAAACTGATTGCTCGATAACTTTAAAGGAAAGGCTGTTTATTGCTTAGACTTTATTCACTCACAGGAGGACATTACTATTTTAATATTTGTTATTTAACGTTGATTTCAAGATGTCTGTTATG
>NC_087214.1:38132023-38149523 GCF_015104395.2 Macrobrachium nipponense | reverse complement strand
TAATTGTGTTAGTTTTCTCTCTCTCTCTCTTTTTCATTTTTAGGAAGTGGGAAGGAAAATTGAGGCTTAACAAATTGAAGTTATGATTTATTTTATTGTCTAGAAGTGTAAAAAAGGAATCATTTTGGTCGGGTTGGACCCCAGGATGTAAAATTTCCTGCTTGCATAATATCGACGGGGGGCCCTCCAATTAAAAGGGAGACGAGGCAGTTAAACCGAAGACAACGGTAATGGAGGCTGAACGTGAAAAAAAAATCGTCAAATCCTTATTAAGGTGAAATAGCCCCTGAAGAAGAGTCCTCTCTGGAGCCGCGACTTTCAACAGGGTGTAGTATTTTAAAGTCAGTGAGGGTTTTAATATTAAGGTTTTTCGATAAAACCCCAAGGCAAATAGTGTTTAACGTATTAAACCTGTTTTGAAAAATTAACTGTTTAGAGTAAAAGTCTTGTGGTTTTATTAAACTAAATCAATAGTACTTACATAGACAATGTTGGATGCAGCTGTTGAAATTCTCTCTCTCTCACGTCTCTCTCTCTCTCTCTCTCTCTCTCTCTCTCTCTCTCTGTAGGCCGGTAGACTACTAGCGCTTTACAGCAGGCTGAGGTGCTTATAACGATGAGTTCCCTTGTTAGTGGTCGTGTGAACGTTAGATCTAAGAAATCCCAGTAAACGAGAGAGAGAGAGAGATTAAACGCTAAATGAAGAGAAAGCACCGCGCTGCTTCCCAAGATCAAAAGATAAAACTTTTTTTTTCCTTTTTTTTCCTTCCGAAAGAAGAGAAGTTGGGAAGACTTTGATGAGAGAGAGAGAGAGAGAAGGAGTGAGAGAGAGAGAGAGAGAGAGGAAGTAGTATAGTTTAACAAAGTTTCCAAAAGAAGAAGAAGAAGAAGAGAGGAGCCAAACTCTTGATGCCTTCCTTATTTAAGCTCAAGAAGGAACTCGGATGTTTAATGCAACAAAGCCCTCTGGTTCCAGAGAGAGGGAATTCAAAAGAAAAAGCAGAAAAAAACATGAAATATCTGAAATAAACTTTGTCAGCAAAAGGAGACATAAAAGATAATATGCCTATTTATATAAAGCAACCAACAGAGATTAAAGGCGATAACATCACAGTGAACATATGGGACTGCCCTCTACAAACTTTGTCCCGAGGACTTGGCTGCACTGATTGATTTCCTCAACCTGGCAAGTTACCCTGCCCCCCCCCCCCCCCCCCTTAGACTTATTGTAGGTTGACAAGGCATCCAGTTTCTCTCTCTCTCTATCTTTTGTTATGGTTTCTTGCTCAAAGAAAGAAGGGAAATAATAATAATAAAAAGGGGAATTCGGGAAAGAGAAATAGTCCGGAACGAATTGGGAAGGGAAGGGACTGAGATCACTCAAGTGAAGCAATAAATTATATTGAGGACGTCGTTCATATTCATTCGCCCCGTAGAGAGAATTAGGGAAAGAGAAATATTCCTGAACGAATTGGGAAGGAGGAACAGAGATCACTCAAATAAAGCAATAAATTATGTTGAGGTCGTTCATTCGTTCTCCCTCAGAGAGAGAGAGAGAGAGAGAGAGAGAGAGAGAGAGAGAGAGATGGTTCTTAATTGTATTATCAAAATTCTAAAAACCTTCATTATTCAAGAGGTATTTTTCATCTATAGCATTTTCTTCAATTTTAAAAACTAATCACCTCACAAAATCTTTCTTTGATCTCAAGTTATATTTTCATCCACATTATTGACTTCGGTCATTAAATCTATCGACATGTCACCTCAAGTTAGCTCTCGACAGCATTTAGTCTTTCCTCATTTATTTTGGGGGTAAAGTTCAGATGGACGTAGATGGACCCTTCCCCGAATTAGATTTTGGACTGGGATATTTATTCAACGAAAGATGCCTCATTGTGTCTTCTTTCAATTGTTTACGATTTTTTTTGTCGTCCTCTTCTTCGTCTGCTTCATTGTATGTGATATTTTAGGGCTAAAGGTTTATGTTTGGTCTTCGTCAAACGCGAGTAATTTCATTGTCATTCTTTTTGAGACATTTCTGAGTTTTTAGTCCTAATGTTTTCTGTAGGAATTTCCCAAGTACTTTCTTCGCTCTTATCTGAGTTAAAGGATCCTTTTATAAAGATAAAGAACAGCCTAATATTAATTTGGAAAGTTTCAGAATCATGCTAAATTTACCCATACAAGTTTTCCTGTCCAGGAACGTAATGTATAAATATACATCCTATTTTTCAAGAGAGACTTTGCCTCGTGAGAGGAGACAACTTCAAGTGGAGCAAACATATCAACATATACATTCCCGTGTGTATGTTTGTGTGTTTGTGACGCAGCGAAGGACAAAAACATCCTTTGGCAATACCCGAAATGCTTTTCCTACAACCTCGCCGGCCGACAGTTGCAAACATTGACACAGCACTCTGGTGGCGGGGGGCGGGGGAGAGCATTTGCGGAGGAGGAGTACCGAATGTGGGGGGGGGAGATATTGTGCAGGGGGTGGGCCTTTGAGGCGTCACACTTTCGACGGTTTTGGCAAAATGCTGAGTATTTCGAGTACTTAAGAACACTGGGTATATTGTTCCTGTAGGCAGGTTTGACTTCAGGATCTGTGCAAAGTTTCTTCCTTCGGTCCCTATCTGCAACCCCTTTCATTCATTTGCTGTACCTCCGTTCATATTCTCTTTCTTCCATCTTACTTTCCTCAGCCTCTCCTAACAAGTGTTTCATAGCAGAACTGCAAAAGGTTTGCCTCCTGTTACACCTCTAGAGCCTTTTTACTCTCTATTACCGTTTTAGCGCTGAATGACCTCATAGGTCCCAGCGCTTGCCCCATGGCCTCAATTTTATGTTCCATTCCATTGCTTACTCAACCACACAATTGAGAGTTATTTTGAGTTGTGATATTCACGCTAGATCTGAAAATGCAAGTCCAGGGATTTTAATTGGAACGCCACATAAATATTGCTGAAAAAAAGAAGAAAATTTTTTTTTTGAGCTTTAGAGTTTGGAGTAAAAGATAAAATAGTAAGTTCCCACTTCAGAGGGATTTTAAATTGACCATGAATTTTGGAAAATGTGCTTCCGTCTCAATCCCTTTGCCAGTGGACTCTGAAACGAAGACGGTGGCCATTTGCAGCAGAATGGAGGCGAAGCCAGACGACTTTCACGAGAAGGCGCCAACACGGCCAGATTCCAGCTCAGCGTTCCAGGCGGAGGCGAATCGTGTATGATTTTTACTTAATCCAGCCGTGATTCTCAGCGCTGGATTCCAGGATGTGACTGATTGGGCGGTTTGGGTTCTTCCAGCAACGTTGGATTAATCCAGCTGGGAATTGGAGTTTTTAGGAGGAGGAAGAAGAGGATCAAGAGGAAAAAGGGAAGAAGAGACGAAGTAGATAAATGAGGAGGAAGAGAAAAAAAAATAGAGAAAAAAGAAAGAAGGGGAAAGGGAATCGCTCTCTCTCTCTCTCTCTCTCTCTCTCTCTCTCTCTCTCTCTCTCTCTGAGTGTGTTGTGTGTGTATGTGTTAGTAAACGCTGGTTTACCAAGAGCGCTAATTATAAACCTGAGAAGACTTGACAATGTACATAGCGCTGATTCTTCTTCAGAAGTCTGTCAGACATTTTGTAAATTCTCAGAAAGTGAAACATATTAAATATTTTTTCTCTCGTCAAACTTTGAAGCTGGAATGTTTAATTCAACCATCACGAGAGTTTTTTTTAGAAAATTTGTGTCATACATCTATTTCTCTCTCTCTCTCTCTCTCTTCTCGCTCTCTCTCATCTCTCTCTCTCTCTCTCCTCTCTCTCTCTCTCTCTCTCTCTCTCTCTGTCTGGCGTCATATATCAAACCCCTTTTCATTTCCGAAGAATAAACAGAGAGGCAAAGCTTAACAACCTTCTGGCAAATAAATGGTTATCAATGAAAACATCACAATTTTCAGATTGAGTAAAAATAAAAAAGACAAAATCTTGGCGAATAACTATTTAGTATGTGCACTGGTTGAACCCAAAACCTTTGGTTAAAGTACATCTTAGGTCTACTTTTTTCCATTTACGTCGTAGGGAAAGTTAGAATTTTCTGAGGTCAGGACCGACGTAAGACTAAAATAAGAAAAGTGATGTGGCAAGAGAATGAAAAAGAGAAAGGGGCCAAGGAAACCGGTCACCCCCCCCCCCCCCCCCACCCCCCCCCAAAAAAAAAAAAAAAAAAAAATAAAAAAACGAAAAAGAAGATCGTGTAGCAAAGGAGGCTTCTTCGACAGGATTTAAAATGTCAGGAAAATATAGTAAATGAAATTTAATTCAGGTGATTTTCATCATCCACAGTGGCATTTCCCTGTAGGTGTCTAGTGCCGTCATTGCGTCTCACGTGATGCACTGTAGGCGTTACTAAAGGCTTTTTGCAACGTCCCTTCGGTCCCTAATTGCACCCACATTTTATCCTTTTACTTTACCTCCATTCCCGCTTCCTTCTTTCAGTCTTGCTGTCCAACCACTTCAACTCCGTTTTGTCACTGTCTTACGAAACTGAATGACCGGAAGTGGCCCAGTGCTTGGCTTCGTCGCCGAATCTCCATATTTCACATTATTAGTGGAACGTCGATGTCCCCGTTTTTCGTGGAACAGAATTGAAGGCGCTGTCGCACTAGCAATATTTCCGTCGACTGTTTCTGAGTTTGCCGTCGTCGACTTTCCAAAAGAGTCGACGTCATTCCGTACTCTGGTTGTGACACACCTCCTCCTCCTCCTCCTCCTCCTCCTCCTCCTCACTCCTCCTCCTCCTCCTCTCCTCCTCCGTGCTGTGGTCGACGTCGTCGTCGTCAAAAGGTGTAAACAAACCGCCATCTGTCATGGTGGGTCGTGCTGTTATGCTTTTAAAATTGTTGCATAGAAAAATAAATAAATGAATAAATAAAAAAACTTCTTTGGGTTCGGTCCTGGTTACAACGACGTGAAAACGAAAGCGTTTATTATAGAGGAGTAAAGGAAGTGTAAAGGAACTGTTTGCAGTTCAGCAAGGTCAGGAAAGTTTTCCCTGAGTCGCCTTCTGATTTCTTCTTCATTTTTCCTCTTCAGACCTTTTTTCATATAACTATCATGCTCATGATTCCATAAGTATCGTCTCTCCCCCATATCCCGCATCTTCGACCGAAAGCTGTTCTGATACCCTTGTCCAGTGTACCGAGCTCTACCTCCATCTTTGTTTCGATGACTTGAAATGGCCGCTCTCCCAGATCTAAACAAGCAATTAAATCGACGGTAGCGTTGTCAAAATTCGCGACGACGACTCCAGGAAGTCTTAAAAAAAATGAAAAGTCGACGGAAAGTTCGCTGTTGTGACAGCGCCTTCATTAACACTTCTCTGTTAAGACCTTCGGTGATTGATTTGATTTACATAGAATTAAGGCTGTCAGGCCAAGCGCTTGGGTCCTTTCAGGTATTCAGCGCTTGTAGCAGTCAAAACTGAGAGTTGGAGTGGTTGGACAGCAAAATTAAAGCGATCCAGAAAGTAAATGAGATGAAGTACAAGAAATTAAATAGAAAACCCAGCAGTTACACTCAGAATGAAACTCATCTTGGGTATGCATGTCTGCCATCACCCTCATTGAAGTTGATATTGCAGCTGAAAATGGTAGAGTCTTAAACCACCTGGTTTGTGCATTCTTGTCCATTGTTATTCCCTTTAATCCTGCTTGACCAGACCTTCCTTTTGCATCACAGTTCTGTGAACATTCCACTGCCATATCTGTCCAGATTGCATTAAATTCTCCAGAAGTAAAGTATCCACGTTCAAATGTCTCTTAAATATCAGGAGCCTCAGTTTGAAGATTGCCATTTCATGTAGATAACACATTACTGCTTTAACGTATTTGTTATGATCGGCAGCTGTACTCAGCCATTTCTGTAGTTGCTGATAAGTGCTCCTGCCATTCACCACTCCTCTCTGCATGAATGTATGACAGTAGGATTTCTATCATATGTAAGTAGTTACACCAAAACTGGTAGGTTTTGCTGTACTTTTTACAAGATTCAAACTGGTCTATAAAAATTTGAAAATGTGGTAGAAGTTTTTGAAGTTTGTGCACTGTTTGCATTATGGGAGTACCCTCTTTTTAAGTTCCCTGCCCAGTGAGGACATTAATTCAGACATTTCTGCCATTACATCCATGCTGGTTCCTTCTTCAATCACCCAATGTTCAAATACGCCAAACCGAAGGGCTTCCAGCGCCTCATACACAAGCATGTGGGCGTTAATTGCTTGATAGCAACCTTAACCAGAGAGGACTTATTCTGCTGTGCCAACTTTCAGTACATTGCTGAAAAAAAAAGAAAAAAAACTGTTCTTTCAAACCTGAACCATACATAAGCTTTCCAATTGCTCCAAGAGAGTTTGTTAAAAAAATGGAAGCCCCCCAAGCCTAAGAACCGGGTTTTCGTATTCATCTGGTGCATTTTTGCGGACTGTGTAAATAATCTCATAAATGGATTCATCTTGGGTAATAAACTGTCAGTATGTCTCCTCCCCAACTTTTTGCTGCTTTTTATGCATATTTTCACTGCTTCTGCTACAACTGCTGGTTGAGTTGGTGAATTGGGTATGAAAGGGCAGTGCCCAATTGCTGTAACTGGAATGTGATTATGATTCAGCATAGCATGAAAAACTTTCCATCCAGGCAATCAACTTCTACCTCGAATGAATCCCTCTCTAACTCCTCCTGAACCCTCAAATGAATCTCTAACTCTTCCTGAATCCTCGAATGAATCTCTAACTCTTCTTGAAGCCTCGAATGAATCCCTCTTTAACTCTTCCTGAAACCTCGAAAGAATCCCTCTCTAACTCTTCCTGAAGCCTCAAATGAATCCCTTTTTAACTCTTCCTAAAGCCTCAAATGAATCCCTCTCTAACTCTTCCTGAAGCCTCAAATGAATCCCTCTCTAACTCTTCCTGAAGCCTCAAATGAATCCCTCTCTAACTCTTCCTGAAGCCTCAAATGAATCCCTCTTTAACTCTTCCTAAAGCCTCAAATGAATCCCTCTCTAACTCTTCCTGAAGCCTCAAATGAATCCCTCTCTAACTTTCCTGAAGCCTCAAATGAATCTCTAAACTCTTCCTGAATCATCGAATGAATCTCTAACTTCCTGAAGCCTCAATGAATCCTTCTTTAACTCTTCCTAAGCCTCAAAGAATCCTCTCTAACTCTTCCTGAAGCATCAAATGAACTTTAACTCTTCTTGAAGCCTCAAATGAATCTCTATAACTCTTACTGAAGCCTCGAATGAATCCCTCACTAACTTTTCCTGAAGCCTCAAATGAATCTCTATAACTCTTACTGAAGCCTCGAATGAATACCTCTCTAACTCTTCCTGAAGCCTCAAATTAATCTCTTTAACTCTTCCTGAAGCCTCGAATGAATCTCTATAACTCTTCCTGAAGCCTCGAATGAATCCCTCTCTAACTCTTCCTGAAGCCTCAAATGAATCTCTATAACTCTTCCTGAAGCCTCGAATGAATCCCTCTCTAACTCTTCCTGAAGCCTCAAATGAATCTCTATAACTCTTACTGAATCCTCGAATGAATACCTCTTTAACTCTTCCTGAAGCCTCAATTGAATCCCTCTCTAACTCTTCCTGAAGCCTCGAATGAATCCCACTCCAACTCTTCCTGAAGCCTCGAATGAATCCCTCTTCAACTCTTTCTGAAGCCTTGAATGAATTCCTCTCTAACTCTTCCTGAAGCCTCAAATGAATTCTCTCTAACTCATCCTAAGCCTCAATGATCTCTAAACTCTTCCTGAAGCCCCGAAGGAATCTCTCTCTAACTCTTCCTGAACCCTCGAATGAATCCTCTCTAACTCTCCTGAAGCCTCAAATGAATCCATCGCTAACTCTTCCTGAAACCTCAATTGAATCCCTCTCTAACTCTTCCTGAAGCCTCGAATGAATCTCTTTCTAACTCATCCTGAAGCCTCGAATGACTCCCTCTCTAACTCTTCCTGGAGCCTCGAATGAATCTCTACCTCTTCCTGAAGCCTCGAATGTATCTCTAACTCTTTCTGAAGCCTCGAATGAATCCCTCTCTAACTCTTCCTGAAGCCTCGAATGTAATTCTAACTCTTCCTGAAGCCTCGAATGAATCCCTCTCTAACTCTTCCTGAAGCCTCGAATGAATCCCTCTCTAACTCTTCCTGAAGCCTCAAATGAATCCCTCTTTAACTCTTCCTGAAGCCTCAAATGAATCCCTCGCTAACTCTTCCTGAAACCTCAATTGAATCCCCTCTCAACTCTTCCTAAGCCTCGAATGAATCCCTCTCTAACTCATCCTGAAGCTCAAATGAATCTCGCTAACTCTTCCTGAACCTCAATTGAAATCCCTCTCTAACTCTTACTGAAGCCTCGAATGAATACCTCTCTAACTCATCCTGAAGCCTCGAATTGAACTCCCTCTCTAACCTTCCTGAAGCCTCAATTAATCTCTTTAACTCTTCCTGAAGCCTCGATGAATCTCTCTAACTCTTCCTGAAGCCTCGAATGAATCCCTCTCTAACTCTTCCTGAAGCCTCAAATGAATCCCACTCTAACTCTTCCTGAAGCCTCGAATGAATCTCTAACTCTTCCTGAAGCCTCAAATGAATCTCTATAACTCTTACTGAATGCTCGAATGAATCCCTCTTTAACTCTTCCTGAAGCCTCAATTGAATCCCTCTCTAACTCTTCCTGAAGCCAAGAATGAATCCCTCTCTAACTTTTCCTGAAGCCTGGAATGAATCCCTCTCCAACTCTTTCTGAAGCCTTGAATGAATCCCTCTCTAACTCCTTCCTGAAGCCTCAAATGAATTCCTCTCTAACTCTTCCTGAAGCCTCAAAGAATCTCTAAACTCTTCCTGAAGCCCCGAAGGAATCTCTCTCTAACCTTCCTGAACCCTCGAATTATCCCCTCTAACTCTTCCTGAAGCCATCGAAATGAATCTCGTTTCTAACTCTTCCTGAAGCCTCGAATGAATCTCTAACTCTTCCCAATAGGAAAAGCCTCGAATGAATCTCTTTTTACTCAATCCTGGCCTCTCGAATGACCTCCCTCTAAAAAAAACTTCTAAACTCCTTCCGAAGCCAAATCAAATGAAACAACTAGATCTCCTAACTCTTTCCTGAAGACCTCGAATGAATTCCTAACTCTTCCCTGAAGCCTCGAAATGAATTATCATACAACACTCTTCCTGAAGCCTAGAATGTATCTTCCTAACTGTCCTAAGCCTCGATGAATCCCCTCCTCTAAATTCATCCTGAAAGCCTAGAATGACTCCTCTAATAACTCTTACCTGAAGCCTCGAATGAATACCTCTCTAACTCTTCCTGAAGCACTCAAATGAATCCTCTCTTTAATCTCTTCCTGAAGCCGCAAATGAACCCTCGCAATTCTTCCTGAAACCATCAATTGAATCCCTCTCGAATCTTTTTTCCTTAAGCCTCGAATAATCCTTCTTTAACTCATTTCCTGAGCCTCAATGAATCCCTCGCTAACCTCCCTTCCTGAAACTCTCAATGAATCCCTCTCTAACTCTTATACCCTGAAGCCTCGAATGGAATACCTCTCTAACTCATTCCTAAGGCAATCTCGAATGACCTCCCTCTCTAAACTCTTCTGGAAGCCTCCAAATTGAAACTCGTTTCTCTAACTCTTCCTGAAGCCTCGAATGAATCCCTCTTTAACTCTTCCTGAAACCTCAAATTTAATCCCTCTTTCCAAACTTCTTCCTGAAAGCCTCGAATTGAAATCCCTCCTCTAACTCTTCCTGAAGCCTCAAATGAAACTGAATCCCTTCTACTCTTCCTGAAGCCTCAAATGAATCCCTCGCTAACTCGTCCTGAAACCTCAAATTGAATCCCTCGCTAACCTTTCCTGGAAACCCTCAATTGAAATCCCTCTCTAACTAACTTCTTCGAAGCCTCGAATGAATCCCTCTCTAACTCCTCCTGAAGCCTCAAATGAATCCAGCGCTAACTCTTCCTGAAACCGTCAATTGAATCCCTCGCTAACTCTTCTGGAAACCTCCCAATTGAATCCCTCTCTAACTCTTACTGAAGCCTCGAATGAATACCTCCCTCTAACTCAATCCTGAGCCCTTCCGAATGGACTGTCCTCTCTAACGTCCTTCCTGAAGCCTAAATGACAAACTCTCCTCTAACTCAATCCATTTGAAGCCTTCGATTGACCTCCCCCTCTCTCTCCCTGAAGCCTTCAAATGAAACTCTCTCTACCGCTTCCTGAAGCTCATCAAATGAATCCCTCTTTAACTCTTCCTAAGTCCTCAAATGAATCCCGTACGCTAACTCTTCCTGAAACCTCCCCAATTGAATTCCCTCGCTAAACGGTCTTCCCAGAAGCCTCAAATTGAATTCCCTTCTCTAAAACTCTTCCTTGAAGCCTCGAAACTGAATCCCTCTCTAAACTCATCCTGAAGCCCAAATGAATCCTCAGCTAACTCCTTCCTGAAACCTCAATTGAATCCTCCTAACTCTTACTGGAAGCCTCGAATGAATACCTCTTCTAACTCATTACCTGAAGCCTCCAATGAATCCCCATCATCCCGCTAACTATCTTCCTGAAACCTCAATTGAATCCCTCTCTAACTCTTCCTGAAGCCTCGAATGAATCCCTCTCTAACTCATTCCTGAAGCCTCAAATGATCCATCGCTAACTCCCTTCCTGACAAGACCTCCATTGAATCCCTCTCTAACTCTTCCTGAAGCCTTACGAATTGAATTCCCTCTCTAACTCATCCTGAAGCCTCAAATGAATCCATCGCTTAACCTCCTTCCTGAACCACATGAAGTCCCTCTCTAACTCTCCTAAGCCTCGAATGAAATCCCTCTCTAAATCTCCTGAAGCCTCAAATGAAACTCTCTCTAAACTCTTCCTGAATCCTCAATGAATCCCTCGCTAACTCTTCTGAAACCTCAATTGAATCCCTTCAAAGCTAACTTTCCTGAAACTCAATTGAATCCCTCTCTAAACTCTTCCTGAACCTCGGAATGACTTCCCTCTCTAACTCAATCCTTGAAGCCTCAAAGGAATCCCTCGCTAAACTCTTCCTGAACTCAATTGAATCCCTCGCTAACTCATTCCTGAAGCCTCGAATGACTCTCTTTCGCTAACTCTTCCTGAAGCCCCTCAAATTAATCTCTGTAACCTCTTCCTCCTGAAGCCTCGAATGAATCTCTAATAACTCTTTTCCTGAAGCCCTCGAATGAAATCCCCTCTCTAACTCTTACCCTGAAGGCCTCAATGAATGGACTCTAACTCCTTCCTGAAGCCTCGAATGAATCTCTAACTCTTCCTGAAGCCCTCAAATTGAATCCTCTATAAACACTTACTGAAACCTCATCGAATGATCCTCTTAACTCTTTCCTGGAAGCCTCAATTGAATCCCTCTCTAACTTCTTCCTGAAGCCATGAATGAATCCCTCCCCTCTAACCTTCCTGAAGCCTGGAAATGAATCCCTTCCTCCAACTCTTTCTGAAGCCTTGGAATGAACATTCCCTCTCTAAACTCTTCCGAAGCCTCAAATGAAGATTCCCTCTAACCTCTTCCTGAAGCCTTCAAATTGAATCCTCTAAACTCTTCCTACGCCCCGAAGGAATATCCTCAAATCTAACTCTTCCTGAACCCTCCCGCATGAATCTTTCTAACTCTTTCCTGAAGCCTCGAATGGAATCCCTCTTCTAAACTTTTTTCCTAAGCCTCGAATTGAATCCCTCTAACTCTTCCTGAAGCCCTCGAATGATCTCTTTCTAACTCATCCTGAAAGCCTTCGAATGACTCCCTCTCTAACCTCTTCCTGAAGCCGTTCAAGAACACACTCCTAACTCTTCCTGAAGCCTCGAATTTGAATTCTCTAACTCTTCTGAAGCCGTCGAATGAACTCCTCAAACTCTTCCTGAAGCCTCGAATTTGTAATCTCTAACTCCTTCGCTGAAGCCTCGAATGAATCCCTTCTAACTCATCCTAAGCCTCGAATGACTCCCTTCCGTCTAACTCTCCTGAAGCCTCGAATGAATACCTCTCTAACTTCGTCCTGAAGCCTAAATGAATCCCTTCTGTTAACTCTTCCTGAAGCCTCAAATTGAATCCCTCGCTAACTTCTTCTGAAACCTCAATTGGAATCCCTCTCTAACTTTTCCTAAGCCTCGAATGACCATCCCTCCTTTCAACTCATCATGAAGCCTCAAATGAATCCCCGCCTAACCTTCCTGAAACCTTCAATTGAGTCCCTCCCTCTAACTTCTTACTGAGCCTTCCGTAATGAATACCTTCTCTAACTCATCCGAAGCCTCAAATGAAAACTTCCCTCTCTAAACTCTTCCTGAAGCCTCAATGAAAACTCATCTCTAACTCTTCCTGAAGCCATCGAATGAATCCCTCTTTAACCTCTTTTCCTGAAACCTCAAATTGGATCCCTCCTCTAACTCTTTCCTGAAGCCTCCGAATGATCCCTCTCTAACTCATCCTGAAAGCCCTCAAATGAAACTCTCCTCCTAACTCTTCCTGAAGCCTCAAATGAATCCCTCGCTAACTCTTCCTGCAAAGCCTCAATTGAATCCCCTCCCGATAACTTTCCTTCTGAAACCTCAATTGAATTCCCTCTCTAAACTCTTCCTGAAATCCTCGAATGAATCCCTCTCTAACCTCATCCTGAAGCCTCAATGAATCCCATCGCTAACTCTTCCTGAAACCATCAAATTCTGAATCCCTCGCTAAACTCTTCCTGAAAACCTCAAATTTGTATTCCCTCTCTAACTCTTACTGAGCCTTTGAATGAAATACCTTCTCAAACATCCTGAAGCCTCGAATGAACTCCCTCTCTAACCTTCTTCCTGAAGCATCAAATGAAACCTCTCTCTACTCATCCTGAAAGCCTCGAAATGAATTCCCTCCCTCTCCTCTTTTCCTGAAGCCTCAAATTGGAACCTCTCTCTCTAACTCCTTCCTGAAGCCTCAAATGAAATCCGCTCTTTAACTCTCCTGAACAAGCACTCAAATGATCCCTCGCTAACCTCTCTTCCTGAAACCTCAATTGGAATCCCTCGCTAACTCCTTCTGAAGCCTCATTGAATCCCTCTCTTAACTCTTCCTGAAGCCTCGAAAATGAAATCCCTCTCGAACTCATCCTGAAGCCCTCAAATTGAATCCTCGCTAAATCTTCCTGAAAACCTCAAATTGAATCCCTCTTTCTAAAACTCTTGACCTGAAGCCTCGTAAATGCATACCTCCCTCTAACTCAAATCATTTTCCTTGAAAGCCTCAAATTGAATCCCCATCGCTAACCTCTCCTGAAACCTCAATTGAATCCCTCTCTAACTCTTCCTGAAGCCTCGAATTGAATCCCTCTCTAATTCCCTGAAGCTTCCAAATGATCCATCGCCTAACTCTTCCTGAACTCAATTGAATTCCGCTCCCTCTTTAACTTTCTTTTCCTAAGCACTCGAATGAATGCCCTCTCTAAACTCATCCTGAAGCCTCATGAAATGTCCCATCGCTAACTCTTCCTTGAAACCTCAATTGAATCCCTCTCCTAACTCTTCCTGAGCCTCGAATGAATCCCTCTTAACTCTTCCTGAAGCCTCAAATGACACTCTCTCTACCCTTCATTCCTGAATGCCGTCAAATGAATCCCATTCCGCTAACTCTTCCTGAAACCTCAAGTGAATCCTCTATACTTTAACATGAAGCTTGAATGAATACTCTCAAAATCATCCTGAGCCTCGAATGACCTCCTCTCTAACTCTTCCTGAAGCCTCAATGGAACCTCTCTCTAACTCATCCTGAGCTCGAATGATCCCTCCTCTCTCTTCCTGAAAGCCTCAAATGAAACTCTCTCTACTCTTCCTGAAAGCCTTCAAATGATCCCTCTTTAAAACTCTTCCTGGAAGCCTCAAATGAATCCTCGCTAACTCTTCCGGAACTCAATTGAATCCTCGCTAACTCTCAGGAAGCCTCAATTGAATCCCTCTCTAACTTCTTCATGAAGCTCAATGAATCCCTCTCTAACATCATCCTGAAGCCTCAAATGAATTACCTCAGCTAATTCTTCCTGAAACCTCAATTTGAATCCCTCTCTAACTCTTACTGAAGCCTCGAATGAAATACCTCTCTAACTCATTCTGAAGACTCAAATGAATCCATGCTAACTCTTCCATGAACCTCAATTGAAATCCCTCTCTAAACTCTCCTGAATGTGCTCGAATGAATCCCTCTCTAAACTCATCCTGAAGCCTCACAGAATCATCGCTAATCTTCCTGAAACTCAATTGAATCCCTTCTCTAACTCTTCCTGAAGCCTCGAATGAATCCATCTCTAAAATCATCATGAAGCCTCAAATGAATCCATCGGCTAACTCGTCCCGAAACCTCAATGAATCCTCTCTAACTCCCCTGCCTGAAGCATCGAATATCCCTCTCTAACTCTTCTGAAAGCCTCAAATGAAACTCTCTCTAACCTTCCTGAAGCCTCAAATGAATCCCTCGCTAACTCTCCTGAAACTCAATTGAATCCCTCTCTAACTCTTCTGAAGCCGGGGAATGAATCACTCTCTAACTCATCCGGAAGCCTCAAAGGAATCCTCGCAACTCTCCTGAAAACCTCCAATTGATAACCCTCGCTAACTCTTCCTGAAAACCTCAATGAATCCTCTCTAACTCTTATGAAGCCTCGAATGAATACCCTCTCTAACTCATCCTGAAGCCGAATGACTCCCTCTCTAACTCTCCTGAAGCCTAAAAATGAAAAAACTCTAATCTAGCTCACCTGAAGCCTCGAAGACTCCCTCTCTAACTCTTCCTGAAGCCTCAAATGAAACCTCTCTCTTAAACTCAATCCTAAGAAGCCTCGAAATAATTGAAACCTCCATTCTCCTCTTTTCCTGAAGGAAACCGCCAAATTGAATCCCTCTCTAAAACTCTTCCCTGAAGCCTCGAATGAATCCCTCTAATCTAAACCTCAATCAAATGAAGCCTCAAATGAAAAATTCCTCTCTAAACTCTTCCTGAAGCCTCAAATGAATTTTTGTTCCCCTTTCCCCCCCCCTTTCTTCCTAACCTTTCCTTGAAACCTCAAATGAATCCCTCGCCCTAATCTTCCTTGAAAACCTCAAATTGAAAATCCCTCCTTAATTCTTCCTGAAGCCTCCGAAATGTAACCCTCTTCCTAACCTCATTCCCGAAGCCTTCAAATTGGAATCCCAATTCTCTAACTCTGCCCTGAAACTCAAATTGAATCCCTCGCTAAACTTTCGCCTGAAACCTCAATTGAAATTCCTCTCCCTAACTTTACTTGAAGCTTGAAGAATACCTCTCTAATACCTGAAGCCTCGAAGGACTCCCTCTCTAACTCCTTCCTGAAGCCTCAAATGAAACTGTTCTCTAACTATCCTGAAGCCTGAATGACCCCTCCTCTCTCTTCCTGAAGCCTCAAATAAACTCTCTCTACTCTTCCTGAAGCCTCAATGAATCCCTCTTTAACCTGTCGAAACCTCAAATGATCCCTCGCTAACTCTTTCCTGAAACCTCAATTGAATCCCTCGCTAACTCTTCCTATCCTCAATTGAATCCCTCCTCTACTCTTCCTGAGGACTCTTTTTCGATGAATCCCTCTCTAACTCATCCTGAAGCCTCAAATGATCCCTGCTAATCTTCCTGATACTCAATTGAATCCATCTCTAACTCATCCTGAAGCCTCAAAATGAATCCCCCCGCCTTAACTCTTCCTGAAAAACCCTCAATTGAATCCCTCTCTTAATTCTTATTGAAGGCCTCGAAGAATAGCTCTCTAACTCATCCTGAAGCCTCAAATGAATCCATCGCTAACTCTTCCTGAAACCTCAATTGAATCCCTCTCTAACTCTTCCTGAAGCCACGAATGAATCCCTCTCTAACTCATCCTGAAGCCTCAAATGAATCCATCGCTAACTCTCCGAAACCTCAATTGAATCCTCTCTAACTTTTCCTGAAGCCCCTCGAATGAATCTCTCTCTAACTCAATCTGAAGCCTCAAATGAATCCATCGCTAAAACTCTTCCTGAAAACCTCAATTGAATCCCTCGCTAACTCTTCCTGAACCTCAATTGAATCCCTCTCTAACTCTTACTGAAGCCTCGAATGAATACATCGCTAAACTCATCCTGAAGCTCGAATGACTCCCTCTCAACTCTTCTGAAGCCTCGAATGACTCCCTCTCTAACTCTTCCTGAAGCCTCAATGAAACTCTCTCTAACTCTTGCCTGAAGCCCTCGAATGAAACTCTCTCTAACTCGTTCTGAAGCCTCAAATGAATGCCTCGCTAACTCTTCCTGAAACCTCAATTGAATCCCTCTCTAACTCCCCTTCGAAGCCTCGAATGAATCCCTCTCTAACTCATCCTGAAGCCTCGAATGACTCCCTCTCTAACTCTTCCGAAAGCCTCAATGAAACTCTCTCTAACTCATCCTGAAGCCTCAAATGAAACTCTCTCTAACTCTTCCTGAAGCCTCAAATGAATCCCTCGCTAACTCTTCCTGAAACCTCAATTGAATCCCTCTCTAACTCTTCCTGAAGCCTCGAATGAATCCCTCTCTAACTCATCCTGAAGCCTCAAATGAATCCCTCGCTAACTCTTCCTGAAACCTCAATTGAATCCCTCTCTAACTCTTACTGAAGCCTCGAATGAATACCTCTCTAACTCATCCTGAAGCCTCGAATGACTCCCTCTCTAACTCATCCTGAAGCCTCGAATGACTCCCTCTCTAACTCTTCCTGAAGCCTCAAATGAAACTCTCTCTAACTCTTCCTGAAGCCTCGAATGAATCCCTCTCTAACTCTTCCTGAAGCCTCAAATGAAACTCTCTCTAACTCTTCCTGAAGCCTCAAATGAATCCCTCTCTAACTCTTCCTGAAGCCTCAAATGAATCCCTCGCTAACTCTTCCTGAAACCTCAATTGAATCCCTCTCTAACTCTTCCTGAAGCCTCGAATGAATACCTCTCTAACTCATCCTGAAGCCTCGAATGACTCCCTCTCTAACTCATCCTGAAGCCTGGAATGAATCCCTCTCCAACTCTTCCTGAAGTCTCTAATGAAACTCTCTCTAACTCTTCCTGAAGCCATGAATGAATCCCTCTCTAACTCTTCCTGAAGCCTGGAATGAAATCCTCAACTCTTTCTGAAGCCTTGAATGAATCCCTCTCTAACTCTTCCTGAAGCCTCAAATGAATTCCTCTCTAACTCTTCCTGAAGCCTCAAATGAATCTCTAAACTCTTCCTGAAGCCCCGAAGGAATCTCTCTCTAACTCTTCCTGAAGCCTCGAATGAATCTCTAACTCTTCCTGAAGCCTCGAATTAGTCTCTAACTCTCCTGAAGCCTCAAAGAATCTCTAAGTCTCCTGAAGCCTCGAATGAATCTCTAACTCTTCCTGAAGCCTCGAATGAGTATCTAACTTTTCCTGAAGCCTCAAATGAATCTCTAACTCTTC
>NC_087214.1:38117023-38127023 GCF_015104395.2 Macrobrachium nipponense | reverse complement strand
AATGTAAAACTTCTTTTTAGCTCGGCTAATGGCGTCAGTAATAAAATGTTCTGGGTACTTTAAGGACCTAAAAGTGTCTACGACATGTTTGAGTTCTCCGTCTAGAAATGCGGGGTCACATATACGAAGGGCCCTTAAAACAAAACTCATAATTACATTCCTTTTAACTTGTTGTGAGTGGTGGGAAAAATAATGAATATAATTTTCTTTGTTGGTAGCTTTTCTAAAAACTGAAAATTTAAAAGAGTTACTGTTTACATCCCTTTGAATTAAAACATCTAAGAAAGAAATCTTACCATCAACCTCTTTTCTACTGTAAATTTTATCGAATCGACAACGTTGTTGGCAGTACTCGGTAAGCAATCTAAAGCTACGTCGTCGCCGTAAAAAACAATAAATATGTCGTCTACATATCTCACCCACAAAGCAGGCTTACAGTTGGGGTTACATCTCTCTGATATTTCAACTTCTATGAACTCCATGCACAGGTTGGCTAAAACTGGTGACAATGGTGAACCCATGGAAACACCAGCCTTTTGTTGGAAGTATTCATCATTAAAAGTGAAAATGGTACAGTCAACACATATTCTAACCAAGTCTAGAAACTGGTCGCAAGGAATAGGAAAGTTGATAGTCCCTTCTTCGTGTCTCTTCTTTCAATTTTCCAGAACATAGTCGAGAGGAACACCACTCACAACTAGTTAAAAGGAATGTAATTATGAGTTTTGTTTTAAGGGCCTTTCGTATATGTGACCCCGCATTTCTGGGCGGAGAACTCAAACATGTTGTAGACACTTTTAGGTCCTTAAGTACCCAGAACATTTTATTACTGACGCTATTAGCTGAGCTAAAAAGAAGTTTTACATTGGTCAAGATAATAAGGAAGTAAAAGACAAGAAACGTGTATCATTGCCCTTTCACGATGAAATCTCAAAAGTAGGTGATTATATAAATAAGCACCAAAAGGACAGAAATTGTTTATACCTACAAAAACACTTTGGCAAAAGCTCTTACAAAAAACAATAACAGAACCAAGAGAAATAACGGAGTTTACAAGGTTCCATGTCATGATTGCGGTGGTTGTTACTACGGGGAAAGTGGTAGGGGATTAGAGGTAAGATTAAGGGAACACAGAAGAGCCTATGATCTTCATGCACAGGGAAGCGCTTTGATGGCTCATAGTTTTAATTTAGACCACAGAATCAATTGGGATGGTGCACAAATCATTTTTAAAAGTGACAATTCTCACGTGAGAAGATTATTTGAAGGCGCCGCTATAAACATGGGAATATCTTTTGAGGATAATAAGTCGTTTACTAATGAAGACCCTTCTATAAACAGTTTCATTGTCAGGCAATACTTAAAAGACTTTAAATTTAAAACTGACGTTGACCATGTGAACCCTGATGCTCTGCTTCCTCTTCCCCTCTCTCTCTCTCTCCAGATAGCCGACATCCCTGTGGATGTTTCCGACTATGGCACCTATGCAGTGCAAGCAGGAGCAACTTCCCAGGTTCGGAGATCGAGGAGGTTGGCGCAACTGCCCGTTGAGTTCGGGATTACCTAACACACGAACAAGCACTTCGATGATAGGCTGTTATTTTCTCGCCCCGCCCACCTTTGTAGATGCTCTTCGGGAGGAAACTATCCTCTTCATTACATTTTAACGTTCACTGAGGAGGAACACCGTTCAGGTGTTCGAAAGTCTTTGTTATATATTTTTACTTAAGAATATATTTTTAATATATAATTGTGGATATTTTTTAACAATATTAATAATAATAAACATACAAAATAGGGGATTTTATAAACCCCCTTTCCTTTCTACCGTTTTCTTATTTTTCGGGCCTGGGCAAGAACAGGACGTCTGGTTGCCCGTCCTAACTGCCCTTAACAATTCGCACGTCCGTCAACAATCATTATGCCAACGAGTAACGAGAATTATTGGCTAATTCACTGACACAAAACTCGTGCGTACCGTTGGCCACTTGTTTCTTCCGGTTATGTAGACACCGGATGTCTGATACAATTGAGAAGTTTTCTGTTCTTGATTTAGTGAACTAGTTTATCGTCCGTTCTATTTTAACCCTTTTGGCCTTTCTAAGGTTATTATTATTATTATTATTATTATTATTATTATTATTATTATTATTATTATTATTATTATTATTATTATTTTCATTTTTTTTTGCTCAATCACAGTCCTCCAATTCGACTGGGTGGTAATTATAGTGTGGGGGTTCTGGGTTGCATCCTGCCTCCTTAGGAGTCCATCACTCTTCTTACTATGTGTGCCGTTTCTAGGATCACACTCTTCTGCATGAGTCCTGGAGCTACTTCAGCGTCTAGTTTTTCTAGATTCCTTTTCAGGGATCTTGGGATCGTGCAGTGCTCCTATGATTATGGGTACGATTTCCACTGGCATATCCCATATCCTTCTTATTTCTATTTTCAGATCTTGATACTTATCCATTTTTTCCCTCTCTTTCTCTTCAACTCTGGTGTCCCATGGTATTGCGACATCAATGAGTGATACTTTCTTCTTGACTTTGTCAATCAACGTCATGTCTGGTCTATGTGCACGTATCACCCTATCCGTTCTGATACCATAGTCCCAGTGGATCTTTGCCTGATCGTTTTCTATCACTCCCTCAGGTTGGTGCTCGTACCACTTATTACTGCAAGGTAGCTGATGTTTCTTGCACAGGCTCCAGTGGAGGGCTTTTGCCACTGAATCATGCCTCTTTTTGTACTGGTTCTGTGCAAGTGCCGGGCATTCGCTTGCTATGTGGTTTATGGTTTCATTTTTCGTATTGCACTTCCTACATATGGGAGAGATGTTATTTCCGTCTATCGTTCTTTGAACATATCTGGTTCTTAGGGCCTGATCTTGTGCCGCTGTTATCATTCCTTCAGTTTCCTTCTTTAGCTCTCTCCTCTGCAGCCATTGCCATGTGTCATCGCTGGCTAGTTCTTTAGTCTGTCTCATGTATTGTCCGTGCATTGGTTTGTTGTGCCAGTCCTCTGTTCTGTCTGTCATTCTTCTGTCTGTATATTTCTGGGTCTTCGTCTACTTTTATTAGTCCTTCTTCCCATGCACACTTTAGCCACTCGACTTCACTGGTTTTCAGATATTGCCCCAGTGCTCTGTTCTCGATGTTGACGCAGTCCTCTATACTTAGTAGTCCTCTCCCTCCTTCCTTTCGTGTTATTTATAGTCTGTCCGTATTTGCTCTTGGGTGTAGTGCTTTGTGTATTGTCATATGTTTCCTGGTTTTCCTTGATCTTATGCTGCGGAGTTCTGCCTTCGTACCATTCGACTATTCCGCGCTGTATCTGATTACTAGGCACTGCCCATGGTTTTCTCTCTGATCTATGCTGCGGCAGTTCTTCTGTCCTTCGTCCATTCGACTATTCCGTGCGCCCTGTATCATGATTACTGGCACTGCCCATCATATGTCCGGCGTTGAGTTTTGACTTGAGTATCGCCTTGAGTCTCTGCATATATTCTTTCCTGATCGTGTCCTTCATCTCTTGGTGTTTTATATCCCCTCCTTCCATTATTCCCAGGTATTTGTATCCTGTCTCATCTATGTGTTTGATGTTGCTCCCATCTGGTAGCTTTATCCCTTCAGTTCTCGTTACTTTACCTTTTTTTGTATGTTGACTAAGGCGCATTTTTCTATTCCAAACTCCATCCTGATGCCCCCAGATACAATCCTTACAGTCTGGATTAGGGTATCTATTTCCTTGATGCTCTTACCATACAGCTTGATGTCGTCCATGAACATCAGATGGTTGATTCGGTTGCCTCTTTTCTTGAGTTGGTACCCAGCATCCATCTTCTGTAGTACTTTTGTCATGGGAATCATGGCTACTACGAAGAGTAGTGGGGACAGTGAGTCGCCCTGGAAGATCCCTCTCCTGATATTAACCTCTGCTAGTCTTATTCCAGAGCTTGTAAGTATTGTATTCCAGTTGCGCATTGTATTTTTGAGGAAGCTGATGGTGTTTTCCTCTGCCCCATATATCTTCAGGCATTCTTTCGCCATGTGTGTGGTATCATGTCGAAGGCTTTCTTATAGTCTATCTTCTCCTACTGTTCTTCATTACCATTTTGTCTATCAGGAGCTGGTCTTTTGTGCCCCTACACTTCCTTCTGCAGCCTTTCTGTTGGTGGGGGATGGTGTTTGTCTCTACTAGGTAATTGTATAGCCTTTCACTGATGATACCTGTTAGTAACTTCCACATTATTGGTAGGCAGGTGATAGGCCTGTAGTTGCTGGCTATATTTCCCTTTCTCTTGTCTTTTTGTACTAAGGATGTTCTTCCTGTGGTCATCCATTTGGGTGCATGGTGATTTGAGATACAATGCTGGAGTTGTTCTGCTATTCGTGGGTGTAGGGCCTTGAAGTTTTTGAGCTAGTATCCATGGACTTCATCGGGACCTGGGGCTTTCCAGTTTGGCATTTTCTTTAGTTGGTGTCTGACTGTGTCTGTCGTGATCTCTGTGAATCTTTGTTTTATTCTCCCTGTTTCTTCTTCCTTGACTTCCTGGAGCCATGTTGCATGTTTGTTGTGTGATACCGGATTGCTCCATATGTTTTCCCAGAGTCTCTTACTTGGTTCGGCTTCAGGAATTTCTGGGTGGTTGTCTTCCCCTCTTAGTTGGCTGTATAGTCTTTTCTGGTTGGTTCTGAATAGTTTGTTCTGTTGGTATCCCTTATTCCTGTTCATTTACCGTTGGATCTTATGTGCTTTGGCCTTAAGCCTCTGTTTTACATCTTCTATTGTGTTGTTTAGTCCCCTCTCTTGTACTTTGTATTTCTTGTTGAGTTCCTCCCTTGTTTTCTTGCTTCTTAGCCTTTTTTCTGTCATCTCTTTCAGTTTACTCAAGTCAGATCTCATCACCATGATTTGCTTTTCCAGGCGCCTTTTCCAAGGAGGTTGCTGTTTTGGTTTCTGTTGGGTTGGTTGTGCTGGTGGTATTGGTGTTCGAATCCCCATATGCCAAGTTATTTGTTTCTGTGATACTGGTGGTGTGTATTATGCCCATTATTTCATTGACCTCACTTGTTTTCTCCCTTAATTTCTTGGTGTTGTAGGCTTTCATGGAGGGGATCTTTGTTCTCTCTGTATCTGGCTCCATCCATTGTCTAATCTTTTCTACCCATTCCGTCCTCTCTGTTACTTCATCGGTGTTTCTTCGTGTGTCGTTGTTTGATACCTCATCATCCCTGTCGTCTTCTGTGGCATCGTCTCTCAGTTCGTCTTCGTGTAATTCGTTGTCGTGGGACATTTCCCTTTCCAGTTCTTCTCTTTCTGTTGGGGAGAGCCAGTTCTTTTTCTTTATGTTCCTTACTTGGTCTGCCAGCCTCTGCTCTGTTTGGGGGGTGTTATTCCTCTCATTCCAGATGTTGACCAATTTTCTTCTATATCCTCTCTCCGTCGGGTTGCTTCTGATGTAGCATCTCCATATTTCCTTATTTTCTTCTCTTGTCCATTTCTTCCTTTTTGCTTCTGTAGCTCCAATCTCAGGCTGTTGATTACTGTCGTTGTGGTGGTCAGTTGCTGGATGACGACCTCCAAGTACCTGACCGTCTTCCCCTTCAATTGGGTTGAATACTTGGTTGCCGGACGAAGCTATACTCTGTTGTCAGAGGTTCCATTTACGTCGTTGTCGTTTATTCCTTCATTTCTTTCCATCATTGCTGAGTTTTGCTATTTAACCCATATCTGGACCCTACCCCATCAGGGATAGGTACTCATTTACAGCTGAGTAGACTGAGGAAATTATGGTAAAGATCCTTTCCCAAGGAATCAACGCCGAGGAGAGCGGTCACCCATCCAACGACTGACCAGCCCCAATGTTAAGACCATCTTACCCCGTGAGCAGAAACTGGAGGAAAGGACGCATGTTCATTCGTATAAAGTTTTGTTTATATCTTCCACTCTCTTTGGTCTGAGAGGAGCCGTTATTGTATTCAGGAAAGAATAAACAACGGTATTTCAGTGTTTTAGTCAAATTAACCAGACCCCTGATCTAGTTTTTATCTTTATAATTTTTTGAAATATCTTTTGATTGGCTCAGCTTAGCCAGTTTGAGGCTTCAGGAAGAGTTAAAGAGGGATTCATTCGAGGCTTCCGTAAGAGTTAGAAAGGGATTAATTCGATGCTTCATTAAGAGTTAGAGACGGATTCATTCGAGGCTTCAGGAAGAGTTAAAGATTCATTTGAGGCTTCAAGAAGAGTTAGAAAGGGATTCATTTGAGGCCTCCGGATGGGTTATAGATGGATTCATTTGAGGCTTCAGGGAGAGTCAGAGAGGGATTCATTCGAGGCCTCAGGAAGAGTTAGAGAGGGATTCATTCGAGGCTTCAGGAAGAGTTAGAGATTCATTTGAGGCTTCAGGAAAAGTTAGAGAGAGATTCCTTTTAGGCTTCAGGAAGAGTTAGAGATTCATTCGAGGCTTCAGGGAGAGTCAGAGAGGGATTCATTCGAGGCTTCAGGAAGAGTTAGAGATTCATTTGAGGCTTCAGGAAAGTTAGAGACTCATTCGAGGCTTCAGGAAGAGTTAGAGATTCATTCGAGGCTTCAGGAAGAGTTAGAGATTCATTCGAGGCTTCAGGAAGAGTTAGAAACTCATTCGAGGCTTCAGGAAGAGTTAGAGATTCATTCGAGGGTTCAGGAAGAGTTAGAGAGAGATTCCTTCGGGGCTTCAGGAAGAGTTTAGAGATTCATTTGAGGCTTCAGGAAGAGTTAGAGAGGAATTCATTTGAGGCTTCAGGAAGAGTTAGAGAGGGATTCATTCAAGGCTTCAGAAAGAGTTGGAGAGGGATTCATTCCAGGCTTCAGGAAGAGTTAGAGAGGGATTCATTCGTGGCTTTCAGGAAAGGTTAGAGAGGATTCCAATTGAGTTTTAAGGGAAGAGGTTAGCGAAGGGATTCATTCGAGGCTTTCAGGAAGAGTTAGAGAGAGTTCATTTGAGGCTTCAGGAAGAGTTAGAGAGGGTAGTCATTCGAGGCTTCAGGAAGAGTTAGAGAGGGAGTCATTCGAGGGCTTTCAGGATTTGAGGTTCGAGAGGCTTCAATTGGGTTTCAGGAAGGTTAGCGAGGGATTCATTTGTAGGCTTCAGGATGAGTTAGAGAGAGCATTCATTGAGGCTTCAGGATAGAGTTAGAGAGGGAGTTCATTCCGAGGCTTTCAGGCGAAAGTTAGAGAGGGAGTCATCGCGGCTTCCAAAGGGTAATGAGTAGAGAGCGATCAATTGAGGTTTCAGGAAGAGTTAGCGAGGGATTCATTTGAGGCTCAGGATGAGTTAGAGAGAGATTATTCCGAGGGGCTTCAGGAAGAGTTAAGTGAGAGGGTTTCATTCGAGGCTTTCAGGAAAGAGTTAGAGAAGGGATTCATCCGAGGCTTCGATGGAAGGAGTTAGAGAGGGGAAGTCATTCGAGGATTCAGGAAGAGTTAGAGAGGGATTCATTCGAGGCTTCAGGAACAGTTAAAGAGGGATTCATTTGAGGCTTCAGGAAGAGTTAGAGAGGGAGTCATTCGAGGCTTCAGGATGAGTTAGAGAGGGATTCATTCGAGGCTTCAGGAAGAGTTAGAGATACATTCGAGGCTTCAGAGATTATTTACACAGTCCGCAAAAATGCACCAGATGAATACGAAAACCCTATTCTTAGGCTTGGGGGCTTCCATTTTTTTAACAAACTCTCTTGGAGCAATTGGAAAGCTTATGTATGGTTCAGGTTTGAAAGAACAGTTTTTCTTCAGCAATGTACTGAAAGTTGGCACAGCAGAATAAGTCCTCTCTGGTTAAGGTTGCTATCAAGCAATTAACGCCCACATGCTTGTGTATGAGGCGCTGGAAGCCCTTCGGTTTAGCGTATTTGAACATTGGGTGATTGAAGAAGGAACCAGTATGGATGTAATGGCAGAAATGTCTGAATTAATGTCCTCACTGGGCAGGGAACTCAAAAAGAGGGTACTCCCATAATGCAAACAGTGCACAAACTTCAAAAACTTCTACCACATTTTCAAATTTTTATAGACCAGTTTGAATCTTGTAAAAAGTACAGCAAAACCTACCAGTTTTGGTGTAACTACTTCCATATGATAGAAATCCTACTGTCATACATTCATGCAGAGAGGAGTGGTGAATGGCAGGAGCACTTATCAGCAACTGCAGAAATGGCTGAGTATATAGCAGCTGCTGATCGTACAAATACATTTTGAATGTTATTCCGTATGAGTTTGTAAATTCTCTGTACTGGAGTTTGTCATTATGTCTGAATAGGTAATATCAACACAAGGGGACATCCTTCTTCGGACTGGTTGTGTTGCCAACACATCAAGAAAATGTAGTTCTGTTGAACTAATCGTGGACGTATTTTTGTTTACTGTAGTAAAGACGAAACATTTGTGAAAAAAGGACAAATCCTGAGAAAAGGGAAATTAAAATCTCGGAAAATGAGAGAGAGAGAGAGAGAGAGAGAGAGAGAGAGAGAGAGAGAGAGAGAGAGAGAGAGAGAGAGAGAGAGATCTGATCCGGTTAAGAAAGGATTTTGCAGGTTAAAGAGAATCAAACGCCGCTCATTTCTTTATGAAAATTTGTTGTGGGATCTAATTCTTTTACATCAAAGTGCAGACGTAAATATTTACTTTTCGTTGTTATTTATAAGTTTGAATTCGTCAAGGAATATGGGGTAAATGTCTGATAATGTTCATATGTACATTTTAACTCGGTTTTATGTTATTTCTACTTTTTTTTAATTTTCGTGCACTTCTTTTTCTGTATTAGTAACCTCTCATTCTGGTTTTATTTTTTACCCTTCATTGTTCATCTTTCATCCCAATTAGGTCTTGTAAACACACACACAGTTACACACACACACAAACACACACACACACATATATATATATATATATATATATATATAGATATATATATATATATATAGATTATGTATGTATGTATATACATGTACACGTATATATATATATATATATATATATATATATATATATATATATTATATATTCCATTAAAAAATAACCCAATTCACGTATCTTTCTGGAATAATATTTCCTTAGTTTTTTAAACTCTTGTAAGCAACCGTCCTTCTGAAGGTTGTATCAAATATCCTGCATATTCGCTATTCCCTCTCGTATATTCTCAAGACTCGGGGGAAACCAAGCAAGAACCGTCTGAGACTCTTGCAAGAATAGAAAGTCTTCATTTGAGGAAGTTTGCTTTTAATCTGCTTTCCTTAAAGAAGATTTGAACCGGACGGAGGAACGAGAAACTCGTTAACGAGTTATTTTCCCTTGTTCCCTCCCTCGATATAGTTGAGGTGGTGTTGTGAATATAAGGAATTGGGGAATGGATGGAAGGGGGAAGTGGGGGGTTGGTAGTGGAAGGATATTGTGTAGTAGGAGGGGGTATTTGATGCTTTTAATGATTGTTTCATAGTAATAACGTATACAACATTCGGTCACTTATAGTTTACATACACATACATACATACATACATACATGCATACATATATATATATATATATATATATATATATATATATATTATATATAATCTATATATATCTATATATATATATATATATATATATTATATATTATATGTAACAGAACGTCTGATAAGTGAAATCTAGTGGCATGGTCCATAGAGTCGCTCAAGTCCGTAGTGTTGTTACTTCAATCTTCAGGAGTTTAATGAAGGAAGATTTTGATGCCAGCGTTTCTCTCAGCCTCTGCCGCGCATGCTCACGGCGAAGGACGGGAGTAGACTGAAGTTCATGCTGAGTCCTACTCTTTATATACTGGTTGGTCAGCAAGGGGTCAACTGCATGCTGCTTGCTGGTTGGCTGAGGCGAAATGTGCATCGTTGATTGGACTGCGAGAAATTTCTTTAGCTTAGCAGAGACTGAGAAACGTTGGCCTTCCATACAGTCATGAGAGTTGCAACGCGACAGACCTGAA
>NC_087214.1:38097995-38116523 GCF_015104395.2 Macrobrachium nipponense | reverse complement strand
GACAGACCTGAACAACCCTACGGACCATGAAACCCAGATTTCATTTACCCGACGCCCACTGTATGAGCCAGAAACATATTATATGTTGATTCGTGGTGTTTCCTTCTCCAGAAATTACAGGTATTGGAGAGTTATTAGCGTAACGCAGTGGCCAAGAAAAGTTAGTTATAAGAAAAATAGAGAAAACTCTATGTAAACTGAATGCAGTTGACGCAGCAATCACCTTAATTAAAACCTATATATTTTAATATTGTTATTATTCCATAAACCGCAAATCTTCAACATGTACCATTAAATGAAAAACTCAATCACTGATTTCAGAGAATTTCCCCCAACTAACAAATAAAGAATTTCAACGACTTATAAACCTCTCTCCTCTCTCTCTCTCTCTCTCTCTCCTCTCTCTCTCTCTCTCACAGTTTAGTTGCTTTTATTGACGTGTGAGAAACAGCGAAAATTTAGTAAATGTTGATGAAACGCAATTTAGTTTCGATGTAACGAACGTAATTTCCATGATGTGTAATTCTAACACACGATGCATTACAAGTTAATTCTGATGTAAAGTTATTAAAATTTGATTATTTAAATTTCATTGAATATTGAATTATTGCAATAAGTCATGGGTTTATTGCAATCTGCACCTGAACTGTTTATAGGAAATACTGTCTATTAGGTCATATTAGCTTTTTCATTTGTCGTCATTTCACAGTTTTTGTTGTTGTTGATTCTGTGGACTTGTCGAAGGATCTGTTGGTTTCCGTTGGCAACAAACTGCAAAGTTTTGTTGCTTGTTGCAGAAATTCTTCATCTTTCACTAATTGAAGGATTTAATAACCTTTTTTTTTTTTTGCTCATTCATTCTTATCGGGACTCGGGACCATCTTGTGTCTATAAATCCTTGTAGCAGATCTATAAGACAGATTGTTATTATAAATATTTCTCATGATAAACAATGAATTTTGTAATTTGGCATTAAGAATAATTCACCCTTCATTGTAATGGACTGCCCATTTGATATAATGAAACCACTCTGTGTGACGTCATCAGGAATCATTTGAACTTCAAAGCTATCGGTGGAGGCGAGAGAATTTTGACTCTTGACAGATGTGGATTGTTTGGGCTCATTTGGGCCTTGTTCAAGGTCACCTAAGGGTCCTACTTGTGTTTGTTGTTTGTTTTTAATGTTTTTGTTTTTTATATGTAAGTGTATGCGTGTGAAGAAGAAGAGAGAGAGAGAGAATGGAAGAGGCGCTGTCTTTGCTGGTGATGACAGGTGAGCGTCAGCACGGAAAATTCTCTCTCTCTCTCTCTCTCTCTCTCGTTGAGACCATCTTACCCCTTGAGCAGAAACTGGAGAAAAAGACGCTTGTTCATTCGTATAAAGTTCTGTTTATATCTTCCACTCTCTTTGGTCTGAGAGGAGCCGGTTTTGTATTCAGGAGAGAATAAACAATGGTATTTTGGTGTTTTAGTCAAATCAACCAGACCCCTGAATCTAGTTTTTATCTTTATAATTTTTGAAATATCTTTTGATTGGTTCAGCTTAGCCAGTTTGAGGCATCAGGATGAGTGAGAAAGGATTCATTTGAGGCTTCAGGGAAGAGTTAGGGAGGTTCATTTGAGGCTTCAGGAAGAGTTAGAGGTTCATTTGAGGCGGCCTTCAGGAAGAGTTAGAGGTTCATTTGAGGCTTCAGGAAGAGTTAGAGGTTCATTGAGGCTTCAAGGAAGAGTTTAGAGATTCATTCGAGGCTTCAAGGAGGAAAGAGTTTAGAGTTCATTTGAGGCTTCAGGAAGAGTTAGAGATACATTTGAGGCTTCAGGAAGAGTTAGAAAGGGATTCATTCGAGGCTTCAGGAAGAGTTAGAGGTTCATTTGAGGCTTCAGGAAGAGTTAGAGATACATTTGAGGCTTCAGGAAGAGTTAGAGATTCATTTGAGGCTTCAGGAAGAGTTAGAGATACATTTGAGGCATCAGGAAGAGTTAGAAAGGGATTCATTCGAGGCTTCAGGAAGAGTTAGAGGTTCATTTGAGGCTTCAGGAAGAGTTAGAGGTTCATTTGAGAATTCAGGAAGAGTTAGAGATACATTTGAGGCATCAGGAAGAGTTAGAAAGGGATTCATTCGAGGCTTCAGGAAGAGTTAGAGGTTCATTTGAGGCTTCAGGAAGAGTTAGAGATACATGTGAGGCATCAGGAAGAGTTAGAGATTCATTTGATGCTTCAGGAAGAGTTAGAGATACATTTGAGGCTTCAGGAAGAGTTAGAGGTTCATTTGAGGCTTCAGGAAGAGTTAGAGATTCATTCGAGGCTTCAGGAAGAGTTAGAGATTCATTCGAGGTTTCAGGAAGAGTTGGAGATTCATTCGAGGCTTCAGGAAGAGATAGAGATTCATTTGAGGCTTCAGGAAGAGTTAGAGATTCATTCGAGGCTTCAGGAAGAGTTAGAGATGGATCCATTCCGGGTTTCAGGAAGAGTTAGAGATTCATTTGAGGCTTCAGGAAGAATTAGAGATTCATTTGAGGCTTCAGGAAGAGTTAGAGATTCATTTGAGGCTTCAGGGAGAGTTAGAGAGGGATTCATTCGGGGCTTCAGGAAGAGTTAGAGAGGGATTCATTCGGGGCTTCAGGAAGAGTTAGAGATTCATTCGAGGCTTCAGGAAGAGTTAGAGATGGATCCATTCCGGCCTTCAGGAAGAGTTAGAGATTCATTCGGGGCTTCAGGAAGAGTTAGAGATTCATTCGAGGCTTCAGGAAGAGTTAGAGATTCATTCGGGGCTTCAGGAAGAGTTAGAGATTCATTCGGGGCTTCAGGAAGAGTTAGAGATTCATTCGAGGCTTCAGGAAGAGTTAGAGATTCATTCGGGGCTTCAGGAAGAGTTAGAGATTCATTCCAGGCTTTAGGAAGAGTTAGAAATTCATTTGGGGCTTCAGGAAGAGTTAGAGATTCATTCGAGGCTTCAGGAAGAGTTAGAGATTCATTCGAGGCTTCAGGAAGAGTTACAGATTCATTCGAGGCTTCATGAAGAGTTAAAGATTCATTCGAGGCTTCAGGAAGAGTTAGAGATTCATTCGAGGCTTCAGGAAGAGTTAGAGATTCATTCGAGGCTTTAGGAAGAGTTAGAGATTCATTCGAGGCTTCAGGGAGAGTTAGAGATTCATTCGAGGCTTCAGGAAGAGTTAGAGATTCATTCGAGGCTTCAGGGAGAGTTAGAGATTCATTCGAGGCTTCAGGGAGAGTTAGAGATTCATTCGAGGCTTTAGGAAGAGTTAGAGATTCATTCAAGGCTTCAGGAAGAGTTAGAGATTCATTCGAGGCTTCAGGAAGAGTTAGAGATTCATTCGAGGCTTTAGGAAGAGTTAGAGATTCATTCGAGGCTTCAGGAAGAGTTAGGGATTCATTCGAGGCTTCAGGAAGAGTTAGGGTTTCATTCGAGGCTATAGGAAGAGTTAGAGATTCATTCGAGGCTTCAGGAAGAGTTAGAGATTCATTTGAGGCTTCAGGAAGAGTTAGAGATTCATTTGAGGCTTCAGGGAGAGTTAGAGATTCATTCGAGGCTTCAGGAAGAGTTAGAGATTCATTTGAGGCTTCAGGAAGAGTTAGAGATTCATTTGAGGCTTCAGGGAGAGTTAGAGAGGGATTCATTCGGGGCTTCAGGAAGCGTTAGAGATTCATTCGAGGCTTCAGGGAGAGTTAGAGATTCATTCGAGGCTTCAGGAAGAGTTAGAGAGGGATTCATTCGAGGCTTCAGGAAGAGTTAGAGATTCATTTGAGGCTTCAGGAAGAGTTAGAGATTCAACTGAGGCTTCAGGAAGAGTTAGAGATTCATTTGAGGCTTCAGGGAGCGTTAGAGAGGGATTCATTCGGGGCTTCAGGAAGAGTTAGAGATTCATTTGAGGCTTCAAAGGAGGTTAAGAGATTCCATTCGAGGCTTCAGGAAGAGTTTAGAGGGCGATTCATTGGATTCGGGAGGGCTTCAGGAAGAGTTAGAGATTCATCGATTTGCTTCAGGAAGAGTTAGGAGAGATTCATTTTGATTGCTTCGGAAGAGTTAGAGAGGGATTCATTTGAGGCTCAGAAGAGTTAGAGAGGATTCGGCTTCAGGGAAGAGTTAGAGGATTCATTCGGCTTCAGGAAGAGTTAGAGATTTTCATTCTTTTGAGGTTCAAAGAGAGATTAGAGAGGATCCATTCGGGGCTTCAGGAAGAGTTAGAGATTCATTTGAGGCTTCAGGAAGAGTTAGTACAGGGTTGCCGTTTTGAGGAATTTCGTCGAATAGTGTGGCTTTCTGGTGACATCTGGCAACCCTCCGTGGGTTTTCCGACCACAGGCCACGTCGCAGTGGAATAAAATTCCACGGCACTGAAGAAAAAAATTCTTCACTTTTTATGTTTTATTATGAAAATAAAGCTATAAAACATATCCTGCTTATTTTTAGAAATGAATTTTATTGCAACCTTTACTTTTCCTCGTCAATAATACTTTATACTAAAGTAGTGACGTCACTGACGTGGATTCTTTTTTTACGTCACGGAAAATAATTCTACATTGGAAAATAGGCATTCTAACCATTAAAGTTTCCGCATTCTAACTGTTAAATCATAAAATTAACGTTTAAAAAAATTCTGTGTCTTTTGTGTGGTATTAATCCAATATGAGTGATAAATAAGACAAATAACCTCGGAATTGAACCAGAGGTTAGCCTAGGCCTACAACAGAGTGACTCCAGACGTAAATCACACTCCACCGGCACTTCACCGTACTTCCTTCTTCTTGACAAGGGTAAGTGTCAACGATTTACATAATACATCATAATCATATCATTATGTAAATAATTAATAATGATATAGTAGGCTACTCAATAAATCTTTTGTATCGTTCCTCCAAAAGGCAGCTATGGCTAACAAAAGAAAATTGCGGGATGATTGGCTATTAATGGAGGAGTTTAAACCCAGGTTATCCAGGGTAGAGGGTGATCCCACCAAAGCATTCTGCAATATTTGTCAGAAGGAGTTTCGTGCAGAACTGACGACTATCAAACGGCACAAGGTAAAGGAAACAATCACTTTTATTCTTCTACTGTATTAATTTGATTTACTGCTGATAATTGTGAAAATGATACAAACTGTATGAATGTTTTATAACTTGTGTTAATTCAACAGACAACCAATATTCGTGTTAATTCAACAGACAACCAACATTCATCACGTCAGTGAAGCCAGTCAGACCCAGAATGACGAAGACCCCCCATAGGCCTAATGTGCAACACCAGATAAAATTGGCAACAATCTTTGCTGATTTGCTTTATTGCAGAACACAACCTGCTTTTCTTGATTGCCGACCATCTCATTGACTTATGTAAAACAATGTTTCCAGATTCGGTAATTGCACAAGGCCTACAAATGAAAAGAACAAAATGCACTGAAATAACAAAAAACCTGGGTACCTGTATGACAAATGATTTTGTTGAAAAATTAAAGAGCAATTTATTTTCCATTATCATAGACGAGTCAACTGACGTCACTGCAAGCAAGTTCCTCACTATTATAGTTAAGTATTTTGACTCTAGAAATTTTACTGTTAAGACTAGAATGCTAGACCTAATTGATATTTATGAAGGTAATGCTGAAAATGTTGGTTCTAGTGGGGAAGTACTTTTCAAAAAACTTATGGGAATATTAGAGGCTCATCAGATTCCGCTGAGTAACTTCATAGGTTTTGCTGCAGATGGGGCTTCAAATGTAATGGGTGCATTTAACTCCCTGAGCAGTAGGCTAAAGGAAACACTACCTGGGATTACAATTTTTAAATGTATTTGTCATTCAATTAATCTTTGTTCTTCAGAGGCTGCAAAAACCCTGCCTAGGCAATGCGAGGATTTCATACGCAATGTCTATACTAACTTTGCACACAGTGCAAAGAGGAAATATGAATTCAAGCAGTTTCAAGGCATTTTTGAGTTAAAACCCCACAAAATCCTCCATGCATGCCAGACACGCTGGCTCTCCTTTCACCAAGCAGTTGGAAGAGTTTTAGAACAGTGGAAGGCACTGAAAGAATATTTTATAAAGAAAGAATCAGAAGAAAAACTCAGGGCAGTAGACTTGATTGTTAAAGACATGAACGACCCTTCAATTTATCTTTATCTAAATTTTCTCAACTTTATTTGGCCTACATTTAATGCATTAAATCTAATGTTTCAGAGGCAGACTCCAACTATTCATTTAATACATTTTGAAATAAATAGGTTGTATAAGACGCTGTTGCTATATTTCTGCCGTAAGGACCTTGTTGATAAAGCAGACTTAATATCTTTTGACCCTAATCTTGAAAAAAAAAACCATGTGCCTTTGAACAATATCTACTTAAGGGCAGCAGTGCATGGGCTACTTCAAACCGAACACTACAGACATCAACCATTTTTAAACCATGTAAGGTATAGGTGCAGATCATTCATGATAAAAATGTGTATGGAGTTACAGAAAAGATTTAACTTAAAACATCCATTATGGCATATGGCTTCATTCTTTAATCCTGATAGACTCCTTGACAACAACACGAGGTCCATATTACCAACATTATTACCTTTTACTGAAATTGTACCCCGTATTTACAAGGGGAATATCCAAGATTTAGACAATGAGTGGAGAAATCTCGACAGCATTTCCCTACCTGCAGATCTCAGGTCAGAACAGTGTAATAATATTATTAACTTTTATAGAACACTAGGAGAAATTAAAGAAGATAATGTGCACCAGTTCAAAAATCTTGCTACGTTTGCTTTACAAATTATATCATTGCCAATAACAAAAACGGATGCTGAAAGACTTTTCTCGAAACTGAATTTAATGAAAACTGATATGAGGAATAAACTTAGTTTACAATCAACTCAAGCATTAACTTTCGTTTCAGAGGCGATGAGGGAACAAGGAAGTTGTTACAAATTTAAGCCATCAGAGGCAATGGTATCCGTTGCGTAGGAAAATATTAGCATTATGGATATAAGTTATTGTTTATTTTTGGTTCTTATATACTTAATCTGAAAAAAAGTACTTGTCTATGTTATTTTTGTCCTTTTGTAAGTTATTGGCTTGTGATTGTTTTGATTATTCATATGCTGTTTACTTGTGAATATATTGTGAAAGTATGTAATTGTTTTATTTAATCCATTTTGGGGTATTAGATTGGAAAGAAATAGAACTGTAGGATTTAACTTGAAATAGCAAAATAGTTTACCGTAATCAACGTTTTCTTTGAAAAGACGATGTCAAAATAGAAAACCTTTAATCTCACCTCGAAAGGTGAAAATGAGGTTTGTACTACGTTTTTGTACACTATACATATTACGATTTTTTTCATTGCTATATTTGTGCATGTGACAGGTCTAAAATGAATGAGAAAACGTATAATTTACTGTATATCGATTTACAATATCATTGACCTCCTAAGTATGTGAAAAAACGTTTGTTGAAAGTTTGTGAAGCACTCGCCTAAAAAGTGCCTTCATGAGCTGAGAGGACAGCGGAATTGAAGCTCACGAACGTTCGCTTCCGACTACGATTTCTTTGAAAATCAGAAGTGCGTATGGTAACACTGCTAAAAGCCACTGTTGTGAAGGAAAAACGGCAACGCTGAAGCTTATACCTTTCCTAGCCTAGGCCCTTTTTTTAATATACATCTAAGTTCTGTAGTTTTCCAGGAGAATTAGGACGTCCAAATTGAAATACAAGACAGAGCATACCGCCATTTTAAACGCTGACTTTAATTTGACACGATTTTAGTACCCAAATTTTGTAGAATTACAAGTTTATATGCTCGTAGGTACACTCGACAAGAAAACTGAAGATACAGTTTTCATTAGCTTTCTTTCATCGAATTTCCCATTTGTTTTTACTGAAAAGACATAATATCGCTGAATTTAATCTAGAATATGAAAATACACTGCAATTTATATCATATTAGTTAAAACTGCAAAACAAAACCGTTCAGATACTTAAAAACACGATATATGTCCGAAGTAATTGGAATTTCTCAGATGGATTCGTTCATAGAGATCTGGTATATAGAATGTGAATTTCTGATTGTAGTACTATGTATCACGACGACAAGATATACTCTTTTTCCTTCATGAATGGGAATATTATTGTATCATTGTAAGTGGCGAATGCAATTATTTTTAGCTTCTACAAACTCATGTTTGTATTCCAAAGCGTTTAATGTTAGCTGACGTCAATGGCAGCCAATGTTGCTAAGGCTAAGGTAGGTTGAGCAAATCTAGTTGCATCGGCAAGAGCGCTTTCTATGATGTGGAGGAGCCCTAGAACTTCGAGCGGGAAAGCGCAAGTCACTGGATACTGGCTTACATAACGGATTTCACACTTTGATTACTTTGACGTTGACATGGATCGAATGCTAGTTGCTGTTTACAAAGCTACTGTCTTTAAACATAAATATTTATCAAGGTTAAAGTAGCATGTCAGCTCAAAGATTTTCTGGCTATATGCTCCCATTACAAAGCAGTTCGTAAATGCATTTCTTTGCTGCGAGGCTGAAAGATCTCCCAACACATCAGCATCATTTGCACGATATAAAACTTTACTTGCCTGTGCAATACATATTGAGTTATTTGTGGTAATAACTATTTTTACTTAACACAACTTTTTTCGGGAATGATTTGTGGATGAAACCCGATTTTCAAAAGTACAGATTATATCAAGCGAGCAAGAATGACCGCAGCCTGTGTCTAAAATTTTCCACGTCTTTTTACAATCTTTGAATGTTATGGCAACTGTCGAATGAAATCAAGATTAGGGTATGAATTTCTTAGAGAATTAACTTGAATATTATGATCCTTCAAATTTTATCTAGCATAGTGCAGCACGATCTTGGCAGTCATATCACCCCGTTTCCCAGGTATCTGTGCACCGACTCACCGCTCTTTCTTCTGCCTTTCCCGGTCACAAGTCCGTCACCAATACTATTTCTCTCTCTCTCTCTCTCTCTCCACTTCTAAAACATACTTTAAAAATATATATATTACCACTCAATCTCCCAAAGAAAATATAATGAAATTAAGTAGTTATAAATAGGCCTAAGCTTTCACATAAGCAGATTTTGTTCTCTCTCTCTCTCTCTCTCTCTCTCTCTCTCTCTCTTTAAACACATTTGAAAAAATATTATCACTCAATATTTCAAAGTAAATATAATGAATTAAGTATCTCTACAGATAGGCCTATGTTTGTGCTCTCTCTATCTCTCTCTCACTTTTAAAGCACATTTGAAAAAATATTATCACTCAATCTTTCAAAGTAAATATAATGAATTAAGTATCTCTATAGATAGGCCTATGCTTGTGCTCTCTCTCTCTCTCTCCACTTTTGAAAAATTTGAAAAAAATATTGTCACTTAATCTCTCAAAGTAAATTTGATGAATTAAGTATCTCTATCGATAGGCGTATGCTTGCGCGCCCTCTCCCTATCGTCATAATGTTGCATTCTTTACTATATTGTTCCTCACGATTTCCACAAGTACTGACCAAATTTTAAAACACTTTCTCTCATTGTTTAAGATCAGTCTTTAATTACGCATGAATGTTACGTCAGTTTAGTGTCAAACATTATTTATAAATAAAGTTTCACAGTAGGTTTTAAAAAAGGATGATCGATATTCTACCCTGAACTGACGTTACCAAATCAACATTAACAAACAATATAGAGCCTGTTTCTACATTCAAGTATAAATTATTAAAGGACCTCTACAGAATCTTGTAATGTATGCAAGACGTTATGTAACGAGCGCGGGAAATCTTAGCTCCGCAGGTAGTTTAAGCCAATAAACACAAGCCAGAAGATATTGCTTTATTATCGCCCTTCATCCCGGAACCTCGGCGACGAGAAATGGAATATTACCTCCAATACTAAAACACCATCTTTCCCTCTACCTACAGGTAAGAGTGAAGAATTGTCGTATGGGTCATATAACTAAAGCAGACCCAAAATAATGACGACAAAACATTGGCGACGCAGGTGACGAGCTCGTAGCAGCCAAATGGAGCCTATAGCCTACGCCTAATCTCCAAGCCAAGAAGCAGAAGACGACGACCCCAATCGGATGAAGTCTACCCGAAAACGAAGAATCTCAATTACCTAGATGCCTTCATCACACTCAAACCAAGCAGCGCTGTGCCAAGTCAGGAGCGTAAACACAAAAAAAAAAGGGTTGGTTTTGAGAGTAAAAGTGCAAAAGGTATGTCTATGCAAGTGTAGCCTACAAGGTAGAAAAAAAAAGAACTTCCAAATTCCTAGCCTAGCCTAAACTTCTAGTATCACAGCAAAATGCCGATAGATGTCCAAAGGTTAGACAGCTTTAGCATCGGTGATGATCCTAAATCAGTGGGTACAAGATGGAAAAAGTGGATAGGCAGCTTCCAAATTTATTTAGAAGCACTAGGGAAAATAAACGAAAATCAGCAGAAGGCTTTGTTACTTCATACTGCAGGTTTAGAAGTTCAGGACGTATTCAATACTTTGAATCTAACAGGTGATTCATTGCAGGACGCAATTGAAGGGCTCACAAATTATTTTGCTCCTCAAGCAAATAAATACTTTGAACGTTATCAGTTCATAGAAGCATCACAGGAATCAGGTGAGACAATAGATTCTTTTGTTACTAGGTTAAAGAAATTAGCTTCAACTTGTGAATTTGGAGATCTGGAAGACAGGTTAATAGAGCAAATTATAGTAAGGAGTAACTCGCCAGAGCTTAGAAAGAAGTTACTGCAGGAAAAGAAGTTAAATTTGCAAAAAGTTCTGGAAATAGCAAGAGCAATAGAAACAGCTAATTACCAGTCCAAGGTCATTGTAGGTAAGACTCATAACAGCAGTAGCCAGGTAAATCATGTAGCCTATAAAAGGAGTTACCAACATGCAAAGAAAGGGCAAACAAATGAAACGAGTAAGCCTAGCCCAGGTATATCCAAGTATAACAAGGGTAAACCTAATGTCTACTCGCAGAAAAGTCAAAGTCACATAGGGACACAAAAACCTCAAAAGAAATCGTGCTTTAGATGTGGTAAACAAGATCATTATAGCAATGATTGGGATAAGTGCCCAGCGTCAGGTCAGACGTGCAATAACTGCAGGAAGCGTGGTCATTTAACAAGTCAGTGTAAATTTGCTAAGCAAAAGACCACAAAACAGATCAGTAGAACCGTAGATTCAAATGACGGCTCTAGCTCAAATGAAGAAAGTGTACATAAGACCACAGAAGTAGAACAATTTGCATTTCACATTAATTCTGTGAACAAAGATGCACAAGAACGTCTTATGGCTCAAATGGAAATAAATGGGAAACTCACACCCATGCAAATAGACACAGCTGCAGATGTGACAATCTTTTCTGAAAGAGTAGCACAAACGATACCTAACCTAGTGATAAGACCTTCAGACAAAGTGCTCAAAAGTTATAATGGTACAAACATAGAAGTAGTTGGTTCATCACAAGTGAAAGTTCAGTACAAAGATCAAGAGATAGGTAAGTTACCATTGACAATAGTCAAGGGTCAAGGACAGACATTATTAGGATTAGATTGGTTAAGATGCATAAAATTAGATTGGCCTAGTATTCTAAGGGTTACAGGTACAAAACAAGAACCAGCAGAAGAAATTTCATTAACTAATCTTCTATCAGATTACAAAGAAGTATTCGAAGACAGAGTAGGAACAGTAAAGAATGCACAAGCAGTCTTAGTTTTAAAGGAGAATGCTACTCCTAGATTTTCTGCTCCAAGACCAGTTCCATATGCATTGAAAACAGCTGTGGAAACTGAAATTAGAAGGTTAGAAAGTGAAGGTTCATGGGAAAAGGTAGATTATTCAGATTGGTCTACACCATTAGTTCCAATTGTTAAGGACAACGGTCAAGTTAGGTTATGTGGAGATTACAAGGTGACATTAAATCCACAATTGCAAGTAGCACAACATCCATTGCCAAATCCTAAAGATATGTTCGCAACTTTGTCAGGATGCTCAGTATTTTCTAAGAGTAGATCTTAGACAAGCATTTCAACAACTATCCATGGATGAAAATTCCCAAAAGCTATGTACTGTAAACACACATTTAGGGCTGTATCGTCCAAAAAGACTTCCCTATGGTGTTGCTAGCAGTCCAGCAATATGGCAGCAAACAATGGACAAAATATTTGCAGGTATGTCAGGAGTATTCATTTTCATTGATGACATATTAGTAGCTGGCAAAAACAAAAAAGAACATAGAGAAAGGTTACGTGCAGTTCTAAAGAAACTAAAAGAACACAATATCAAGGTCAACCAGAGTAAATGTATTTTAGAAGTTGACTCGGTAGAGTATTTAGGCTTTATTGTAAATGGTAAAGGTATTCATAAGACTCAAGATAAGGTAAATGCAGTGCAGTCAGCAAAGTTACCAGAAAATGTCAAGGAATTGCAATCATTTTTAGGTTTAGTAACATTCTATGGTAGTTTCATTCAAAACTTAGCGACAATTGCACACCCATTATACAATTTGCTGAACAAAGATGTAAAATGGAATTGGACAAAGGAATGTCAAAAATCTTTTGAAAGAATCAAAGCAGAAGTGACATCACCCACATTCTTAGTACATTATCAAATGGATTTGCCAGTAAAGTTGGTTTGTGACGCCTCAAACATAGGATTAGGTGCAGTACTAGCACATGTAATGCCAGATGGTACAGAAAAACCAATAGCTTTTGCCTCTAGAGTATTGAACAAAGCAGAGAGAAACTATTCACAAATAGAAAAGGAAGCATTAGCACTAGTGTATGGAGTGAAAAAGTTCCATTTGTACCTGTATGGCAGGAAAAGGTTCACATTAGTTACAGACCACAAACCATTATTGATGATTTTAGGTCCAAAGGCAAGTTTACCGACGTTAGTAGCTGCAAGACTACAACGTTGGGCAATTATATTAGCGGCATATGATTACAACATAGAATATAGACCAACATCTAAGATGGGTAATGCAGACGCTTTGTCGAGATTGCCTGTAGACAAAGCACCAGAACAATATGAGGAAAGTATTCTTAGTAGATGCATATAGTAAGTGGCCAGAAGTTATACCAATGCAAACAACTTCATCGGTAGCAACTATAAGATCACTCATGCAAATCTTTGCAACGCATGGTTTGCCAGAAAGAATAGTGACAGACAATGGCCCACAGTTTACTTCAGAGGAGTTTAAGGAATTTCTGAATGTAAATGGTATACAACATACATTATCAGCAACTTATCATCCATCCACAAATGGTGAAGCAGAAAGATTTGTTCAAACTTTCAAACATAATATGAAGTGTAGACAAGCAAATTCTGGTAATGTAGCATCTCACATTGCAAAGTTCCTATTATCCTATAGAACAACCGTGCATAATACTACGGGTGTAACACCATCTTATTTGTTGATGGGGAGGAGGATCAGGAATAAATTAGATCTAATGTATCCAAGCTTGCAGAGTCAGTTAGAACAGAAATTATGATCAAGTAAAAAAGCTTCCCAATGTAAGACATTTCGCTCCTTCAGGTTATGTCATGGTAAGGTCATACAATACACCAGAAAAATGGGTACAAGGAGAAATTGTCAGGAAGATAGGTAATTTACATTATGATGTTAATGTCGGTGGAAAGATTGTAAAATGTCATGTTGATCAGTTGCAGTCATTTAGTACAAATCATACAGAAGTAAAAGTTTCAAATACCTCAGACTTAAATAACTCAGATGTGCAAACTGCTCACCAAGATGTTCAACCACTAACTGTAAATAGAGAGGAAAATCATGCAACAGCTCAGAACACACCTTTAGTACTCCCTAACAGAATGAGTAGAGGAAAACCTCCTGAAAGATTAGATTTGTAAATGTGAGGAACAGTTGTTTCTTAGTCACAGGTAAAGGGGGAGGAGACTGTTATGTATACAAGACGTTATGTAACGAGCGCGGCTGGAAATCTTAGCTCCGCAGGTAGTTTAAGCCAATAAACACAAGCCAGAAGATATTGCTTTATTATCGCCCTTCATCCCGGAACCTCGGCGACGAGAAATGGAATATTACCTCCAATACTAAAACACCATCTTTCCCTCTACCTACAGGTAAGAGTGAAGAATTGTCGTATGGGTCATATAACTAAAGCAGACCCAAAATAATGACGACAAAACAAATCTTTATGGTGTTTAGTTAATGGAAATCTAGAAAGCAACAAACGCTATGATTTTGAAGCTCCGCCCCCTTTCTAGAGTTGCCAGGTGTGGCATTATTGAACACTATATGTCCGAAGATTTAAAAAACTGTATCTTAACTTTCCTTGCCGAGTGTACTTTTAGAATTTACATGTTGGTTCATAGCATAGGCTATACCACTTATTAGGATAAACCAGGGCTTTTTGATATCTGTTTATATGCAAGTCGTATTGCTTCCCCAGAAGTGGTTAGGGAGGCCTCAGCTGGAAGACTGGAATCAATGGATTCCCATTTTAAATGGTAACATGAATTTATCATTCGATTTGTAGCTCAGACCCTGTAACACCTCAGAAGCGTCCGCTTTACGAACTAGTTCGTCCTAACACTCTCCCCCCCAACCCCCCCTTTTTGAAAGACAAAATAAATAACAATATTTAATTATCTATCGCCATTTTAAAGTCTAACTAAAATTTAACATGTAGAAAAGCACAAAATGACGAGCTTTTAACAAATAGTCAAGTCGTGTCTACGTAAACGAACGGTGGGCTTTAAATAAGGAATTTTTTTTGTAATCAATGTGGGTAAATAAAAAAGACATGCGACTATTCAGGTACGAATAAAAGATATTTTCATAATTTCCTTTTGCGTAAATTACGAGTTAAAATTCGAGATACAATTTAATGTTTTGTCCGTGAGACTGTCTGGGGGAGGTGAGTGCAACAGTCGCTCCAGTGTTATATTTGGCCGGAAGTGGAAGACAAGAAATTTCAGTTATTGCATTGCGGGATGGATGGATAGCTGTGAGATTTTGGTCTTAATTCCGGAATGCTCTGCATATCGATATATTTCTTACTTGAGCATCCGCATAAATTCAGCTCAGTTATTTGGGCGCCTCTGCATACTATAAGGCTAGCTGAGACATACATCATTTGCTTTTGTTGGACATTGGAATGATACCTAGAACGACTTTAAAAAGTTAGACAATTGATATTGACTGAAACTGTGAATGACTGTGTGCGTAAAAGGAGGTCAGTTATAAAATATTGGGCGAATCCGTAGCATAGTCCCACCTTCAGTGGTTATTTTTGATTTCACGGACATAGATATTACTTCAGTACCATAATGTTATTGTTGTATGGATGCAACGGATCTGTCCAGAGAATGAAGTTTGAATGAAAAGAAAATGTGATGTGAACAGTTTGTTGATCAACTGGTATTGTTTCGTCTCAGATTTTACATTGCCCCAAGTATTGCTTACTTATTTGGCTGTTGATCTTAAGACTTTTGTTAATGTTAAATATAATTTAACTGTTGATTATATCATTCATTGTTGTTAAATGTTATAACTTAACAAAGGAGAATCATTATAGGCCACTAACAAATATGCTGAGGTTAAATTTGTTGGTTTTCAGGAATTTGTGTCCTTATTTACTGCAAGGTCGGTTGCTGTCTTTCAGTTAGTTTATACTGTTGCTGAGGCTGCTGTTATTATTAATAGTAGTAGCGTAGCAGAACGCTTGATAATATTGATATAATAATTGTCTCTCTCCACTGCACCCCTTTAAGGTCCTTCCTTGCATTTAGCCTAGAGATGATAATGTAATTTTTAGGTTATTTATACGTTTCTTGAACTGCCATCTAAATGCTTGTTTCTCTCTCTCTCTCTCTCTCTCTCTCTCTCTCTCTCTCTCTCTCTCTGAAGAGGGTATATTTTAGGCAATTAGATATTAACGAGTTTACTATCTAGCAGAGGTTGAAAGTCTTTGTCTCCAAATAGGCCTGATATCGTTTTTTCCCAAAATACATCTTTATTATAAATTCATTGGTACTCGTCACTGTCATCACGTAGGGAATGAGTGAATATCGAGATTATAGTATTCATGGAGTGAATATTCTGCGAATATCCGACTGAATATTCACCCGTTCATAGTTTCTGGTCCGTTGAACTTGCATGGAGCAGATAATTCCATTTTATAGAATAGATAAGTGTTTCAGTTAAAGTTAATTGGAGAAAAGTCAGCCTTTTCTGTTCCTTGTTGTTTAGATTCATCAACAGAAAACTCATTCCGTCTTGAGAAAATGGTTTTGTAGCATTTTATTTTGTATTAGATTTTATTTATAATTTTTTTTTTTTAAATGAGGGAAGTCTCCGTTTATATCAAACCTGCCTCTTGATTGATGGGTGGACATTGCCTCTCAAAGTGACTGCGTCTCTCTCTCTCTCTCTCTCTCTCTCTCTTTCTCTCTGCTAATGGAATGTTGGGAATGAAACTCGGAAGGATTGATTAAACTCGTGATGCGATTTACCGTCACGTTAATTCGTAACTGAATATGCTAATGATCTATAGACCCACATCAGGATCGAACCCAGGCCTTTGCATTGAAAGGCAAGGACGCTGCCAACTGAGCCACACAAGTCATAGAAGTTGGAACCTGAGCACAACTGTTGGGGTTATTGCTCAAGGTTAGTTATTACCGGGGTTAATTATTGCCAGTGGTCATTTATTGGAGATGGTTAATTATTCCAGATGGTTAATTATTGTTGGTGGTTAATTTTTGAAAACGGCTTATTAATTTTAAGGGTTATTGCCAAAGGTGAACTGCGGCAAGGGTTAAGTATTGCAGTGGGTTAACTATTGAAGGTGGTTAATTGTTGCAGAGGTTAGCTACTGCAGTTGGTTAAGTATTGCAGAGGGCCAACTACTGAAGGTAATTAATTATCGAAGCACAAGGTTAATTATTGTAAAGGGCTAAATGTCGCAGATGATTAACCATAACTTATGTTTAATTTTTGTGGAGTGTTAATTACTGCTGATGGTTAAATATTGCAGAGCGTTAATATTTTTAGATGGTTAATTATTGCAAAGAAATAATTCATTCAGTGGTTAATTAATGAAAGTTAACTATTGCATGTCTTTAATTATAGCAGAGGGTTAATTATTGTAGATGGTTGAATATTTCAGATTGTTAACTATACCAGGTGTTAATGATTACAGAGGGTTAGTTATTGCAGGTGGCTGACTATTGCAGTGGTTAATTATTGCAGATTGTTAACTGTTAGGTGGTTAATTATTGCAGAGGTTAGATATTGCACTTGGTTAATTATTGCAGAGTGTTAACTTTGGCGTTTGGTTAATTACTGCAGAGGTTAATTGTTGAAAAGGCTAATAAGTGTAGAGGGTTCATTATTGCAGAGGTTAATAATTTTAGAGAGTTAATTACTGCGGGTGGTTAATAATTGCAGAGGACTAATTATATCGGCGATCAACTATAGTTGGTGGTTAATAACTGAAGGGGGTTAATTATTACTTGTCGTTCACATGCCACAAACAAGTTGAATACAAGTCATTGACTTTTTGGTTGTCCTGACCAGAGCTTCATTCGATTATGCAGAATTTACCCAAGATTAGTTTTTAACAGTCTGTCGCCGACTTCTCTTCAACTTGTTTATGACGTGTATATAAGAAGTTGCCGACAGGTTTAATTATAATCCTGTCAGACAGGAGCTATAAATAGACCTGGATCCCTTTCTTGATCCAAGGAACCTTGCAATGCAAGGTTAAGGAATCGTATTTTATGTCTTCGTTACCCATTCACATGATCTGTCCTCCGTTTACTATACATTTTGGACTGTTACGGTAAACGATCGGAATTAGAATAACGTTGCTGATTTGGAAATATATAATAAGCGTTAAAAATCACTACATTGTCAAGATATACTGATCTCTTCCAGCAATTATAGATTAATGCAATAAATGGAGAAAAGTTACGAGAGTCAAGAGAGGGAAAAATGCATTTGTAACTTTCCTTATTTTACTGTAGCTACTATACAGTCATCGTCTGAAGAGGAGGAGGCCAGTAGGTCTTGCAACAGCTGTGGATCTCAACGTTTTTATTTTTTAAAATTTTTTTTATAGATCCTCAAAACACAGAAGGATTGTAATTCATTCTTTCAGCACGACAATTTGCGTATTATATTTATTGACGGTCTATCTTGTGCAGTTAGGCCTATATGGCAACATAGGGCCCAATTCAGGGAGGATCACGCTCGGATGAAAGGGATTTGATGCCACTGTTTACTCTGGAATCTGTAGATGAACCTATTCTATCATCTATTGCTTCTGTTGGATGCAGATCAGCAGTTGGAATAAAGGAACTTGATATGGAAGCCTTTGCATATGCCTATGTCATTCGAAGCCTAGTATATAGTACTAGTTTACCTCTGGGAATAGTTTTCATGCCAAGTCGATACTTTGCTAAGTTTAGAAATAAATGAAGGAAAGAAGAGAATATGATGTAGATTATTTAAA
>NC_087214.1:38059982-38097495 GCF_015104395.2 Macrobrachium nipponense | reverse complement strand
CGTTTTTTGACCTTTTCGGTTGAGTCAAAGTTGACCGATCGTAGTTTTTTTCGTACTTATCGTACTTTATATGCAAATATTTCAAAAATGACAAATGCTACAACCTTCCAATATTTTTTGTTATATTGTGCATGTTTTTGCGCACATTTCCATATATAAAACTATAAAAAAAGCGTAATATGAAAAGGCTCAAATATTAGGAGAATGTGACCTACGCGTTTCCGAGATTTTCGGCCGAAAATCGTCGCGCGGAGGGGAAAAAAATATTTTTTTCAAAAATTCACCATAAATCGAGATATTGTTCTAGAGACTTGCAATATGTTTTAAAATGAAGATAAATGATTGAATATTACTAGACTATAAGATTTTTATGTTATAAATGCGTTTTTTGACCTTTTCGGTTGAGTCAAAGTAGACCGATCGTAGTTTTTTTCGTACTTATCGTACTTTATATGCAAATATTTCAAAAATGATAAATGCTACAACCTTCCAATATTTTTTGTTATATTGTGCATGTTTTTGCGCACATTTCCATATATAAAACTATAAAATAAGCGTAATATGAAAAGGCACAAATATTAGGAGAATGTGACCTACGCGTTTCCGAGATTTTCGGCCGAGAATCGGCGCGCGGACGGAATAAAAATATTTTTTTCAAATATTCACCATAAAGAGATATTGTTCTAGAGACTTGCAATTTGTTTTAAATTGAAGGTAAATGATTGAATATTACTAGACTGTAAGTAATTTGCTCCCCCCCATATATATATATATATATATATTATATATATATATATTATATATATCTATATATATCATATATATAATATATATATATATATATATATATATATATATTATATTATATATCTATATATTAAATATATATAATTTTTTTTTATACAAAAATATATATATTACATTCTTCGATTCTGGTACCAATACATAAATAAAAGGAATGCAGGTGACACTTCTCTTTTCGCATACAATGAAATGTCTTATTATTATTTTATCATGCACACATTCAGATATATAAAAAATTGTAATAAATATAAAACTAAATATAAACTAAATGCAGAATACTCACTCGTAATCCTGACTCTTCGTTCTATTCTTGTTTTCTCCCTCCTCCATTGAAGAGTCTGGCGCATTTTTTTCCACTCGACATGACGAGGTACAGGTGGAGGAGGGAGACGCACTTGCCCTTACTGCTGATGGACCCGGCGGCCCCGTGCGCCCTCCGCTGTCGGTTTAGGGGCGCGCTCCAATACATGACCTTAGTGTGGTACTTTCGGTCACACTCCCCTATCCTGCAAAGAGCAACTTTGCAGAGACAACAGAAGAACCGGTGTCTCTCCTTCTGCCATTCATATGGCACACCCGGCACCGTTTCTGCCTTCGCCCTTGTAAGCCTCCAGTATGTGTTCCCCTGGCTGCAGCCGACACGCAGGGTCCACTACCCGACGAGAAGCGGTGATGGCGGGGCCAGCAGCAAGAGGGGCGTCGTCAGCAGGGGCGGCGGCAGAGGGGCGGCGGCAGCAGGGCGGCGGCAGCAGGGGTGTCGTCAGCAGGGCGGCAGCAGCAGGGGCGTCGTCAGCAGGGGCGTCGTCAGCAGGGGCGGCGGCAGCAGGGGCGGTGGCAGCAGGGGCGGCGGCAGGTCGAGCAAAGTTGGCCCTCCTATCTGCCCTTTCCTCTAGGGGCAGATCTGCAGCTCGGGGCAGGGGGTCAGTTATGGAATGCCACTCATCGGGATCGAAGTTGATGAGGGCATTCCCGGCTACCTCTAGGAACTGTATGTGGTCAAAACCTCGGAAGATTGTCACCGCAGGGTTACCCACAGTACAGTATGTAGGCATTTTGGAGGGCCAACTGAAGGATGTATTTGAGGAGCTTCTGTGTCCACCTTCTGGTTCTCCTGGCGAAGGGATAGTACTGGATGAGCTGATCAAAGAGATCAACTCCTCCCATGTGCCTGTTGTAGTGCCCAATGACGGTAGGCCGCTCGGTACGAAACTCCTCAAACACAACTCGGCCCTGTCGACGTGTCTTCTTCCGCTGTACGATCTCTTCTTGGATGGGTTCATGACTCGTCGTAATCATGGGGACGAGTCGGACACCCTTCCAACAGATGACGAAGACAGCGCCCTTCCGCCGCCACTCTGTCTCTCCTCTTGCCAGGTGTTGCGGATGACTAGCGAACCTCTTGAGGACATTCGGGGCCCCACGCACCAACCCAAGGGTACCACTGACGTGAACACCTGCTTCATACAGTTCCTGGGCCAGGGATACCGAGTTATAATAATTATCCATAAACAGGTGATATCCCTGGTTACGGAAACGTCCCACAAGGTTGAATACAGTGTCACGCAGCATGGAGAAGACCCTGGAATACACTGAAAAGTCCACAACGTATCCAGTGTAATGAGAAAGAATTTCACACCATATTTCTTTGGCTTCTTGGGGTTATACACTTTTATACTAAGACGTCCTTTTTAAGGCATCATCCCCTCATCCAAAGACAGGTCCTTCCAGGAATCACGAGATTACTACACCGCTCACGGATATAATCCAACACTGTACGCACTAAAATGAGGCGATCACTGTTATTCCGGGGTATGGCCCTTCGGTTGAAGGCGTTGAAGTATCTGTCCAACGCCAGGAAATTATCACGGGACATAACGCCAGGCACATTCGGCATACATAAAAAATAATTTCTCCTCCAATATTGCCTGACGTCGACAGCAGGTGTCATACCAAAATAAATGTGGAGCCCCAAAAAATGCGCCATGTCAATGAGGTTGCAACCCCGCCAGTAATACGACAAGGTCGTCCTCAGCTCATACCAGCAGTACCGAGCGTAGTCCACCGTCTCGTGTACCAGGTATTCCAGCAATTCCCGCGTCAGGAAAAGCTGGATGAACCCCAAAACAGTCAGGGGTACTGGTATGGTCATCCCAGGGGTTGCCGTGAAGGGGTGCATGTTAGGAGGGGTGGGGTCCTCCGTCCACCCCTCGTCACTCTCCGACGACCGACCTTCACCTTGGCTGGCGCGACGAGCCGACCTTCTACGTGCCCGTGTGCACGCACGCGCACGGGTGCGGGCACGATATTGCACACTACCCACCCCCGTTGGCCCATCACCCTCACTTAGGCCCTCACTTTCTGTATCGTCCTCTGCGATAAAACTTGAGCCCGTATCCCCACCCTCCCCCTCCTCCTCAGATTCCCCCTCGTAAGCACTGAACCCACTGAATTCGAGCTCACTTTCGGGATGTGAGCCTCGAATGGACATTGGGGGCATATAATCATCCTCACTTTCATCGGGACTGATGTCCTCATCACTCGATGACCATCCGCCATCAAAATGAGGACTTGCGACATGTTCCCGATCAAGCTCCGAAAGATACTCGTCTATGTCCCTTGGTTGGAGGCCTCCCAAATGCCTACGAATGCCCCCAAGGACGCCCACATGCTTCCTAGGGGTAACCAAAGGCATACGATGTGTTCCTGAAACACTTTCAGCCACACGTGGCCGCACAGAACGGCCTTGAGGCGCGGGGTCAAGCTGGGTGCTTGGCCCCTCGCCAGCATCCAGGTCCAAAACTCGCCTTACACGATCCCTTCCAACGGGTAAAACGCGCCTTTCACGGTTCACACGTCGTTGAGACATATCTATGAATGTCCTGTAGCAATACAAATGCTCAAAGTCTCGCACAAGTCCAGAAAAACACGCTTTTCACGAAAGATCGCTCTCGGATGGTGCGCTACTGATGCTGGCTGGAGCGAGAAGAAGGGATATCGCGCATGCGCACCTGGGTCATGCTTCAAAACAAAACAAGGCCTTGATCCGTGAACTCCCAGCATCCCCTATGGCGCGTGATTCAAAAGTTTTAGGCTGGTAGGCCTATAAGTATTTTTCCGCGAATTTTAAAAAAAAACTTTCGTATGTCGACGTAAAATACGTCCAGTCGGCACCCGACAGACAATTTATCTCGACGTAAAATACGTCCAGTCGGCGTTTAAGGGTTAATGGCTACATGTACTGCTCTGTCATGGAATGGTAATTTTTGTTTAAGAACAGACATCATCCTCAGCTTTTTTTCACATTCAAACACCTGCCGTACAGAAAGAAATATTGTTGTGGCCGCCTGCAAGCTGTCGATATTGCCCAAACTTAGATTCGAGATTGTCAGTTTGAAATTTCCCTGTCAACACATACTCCATATGTAACTCAGTCAGGCAGTACTTTGTTACCTCTAACATCGCATTGGTTGTATGTTTCAATGCTGTGAACGTCTCTTTTGTTAATGTCCCACCGAATTCTTGAGTTTCATCCCAAATTTCCAGCCAAGCACAAAAATCTTTCAGATACTGAAACTTTGCGTCGTCGCTATTATTAGTCATGGGAGTGGCATATTCGTGATTCAGTCTTTTTCCACCAAGTATAAAAAATCTTTATATATTCTGAGACGTGTGCAAAATAAGGTAAGCAGTGATTTTTACCCACAGTTAGCAATGCCTGAATCACATATTCATTAAATATCTGTAATACTAAATTAACATTTTGTTTTTCAAAGCTTGAGGGAGACAATGCTTTCAACGAGAGCTTATACGAATGTTTCAAAAGTGAGCCATCCTCTACTTTTTGAAGTTTCCTCAAAGTACTAAATGGTGCATAATAAAGTTCTGTTTGTACGGTATTATTTTCAATGGAGAAGGAATCATACATAAAGAAGAGAGGCCTATGTACCACTCTGACTAGGATGATGATGCACAGTTGATCATTTTTGTGGGTGGACAAACAATGACATAGCTTTTCCATTAATGGCATTGTTATCGATCACAACACAGAATACTGTAAAGCCTATTTCTTCCAATCCAATGATTATTTTCTTCAATATATTATGCAAAGTTTGGGCTTTCATACACTTAGTAGGAATAATATGCACAACGTCCTTGAATTTAGACCGTACGCTATTTAACAAAAACAAATGCGCTTGTTGCAGCCTCGCTGCTATCAAAGGCTGAGCCAACAATATTTCCCCCTTTATAATCAAAATATGGTTCAAGATGAATTTCCTCAACCATCAGGATCACTACTTTGTCATTGGGCAATAATGATTTATATTTATTTTTCATGAACATCAGGAAATTTGTATCATCTTTTTCCATGGCCGGACTGATTTTTTTTTAAACGAACACCCTTTTTATAGTGGAGTAACTAGGTAATATAAGAAATTTCTTATCTCTCAAGAGCCTGTATCCCTGGGAAGAACAATTATAGAAGACAAAGGAAAATGTCACTAACTCAGATGAAAAATCCATCTTATTAAGAGTCATTAAATGCAGTTGTTCACAAACAAATTTCAGTACGGTAGAATGTTTGAGTGATGGTTCATCTAAAAGATTGGATAAAAATGAAATCACCAACTGAATAACACTAATGCCGTTGCAAGTTTTTTAACTTCTTTTATAGCTATCCGCTCTACTTAAGTTATCCAATATCTTTACAAGTGTATTAGTATCATGAACTTTTACGGGAATCTTGAAGTCCCCTAATCGATTTACTTCAGTGTCTTGAACAAAAGCTTGCACTGCGCAGTTATTCTTTATCATTAGGGATAGAATTATTTTTGGGTATGGGAATTGCACAATGTCTATTGCAACACACTCGGCTATTGCAGCCTGCATCGCTGATTGCCCCTTCCTTGCTCTCTTCGAATCTGGAGATTCTCTTCGATGCGATGGCCCGGACAGATACGAGGGACAGTTGGGTAACTGAGATGGAATGGCGCCTTCACGAAGTTGTGGCATTTTCAGTTTTGTAGTTGAAGTTGTGCCAGTATTTTTGTCATAACAGGATTTTTCCTCTGGCACGAAATGTAAACTGCAAACCTGAAAACAGATTTGCAGTATATTAAAACTATTGCCCATTAACGAATATTGAAGTGTCCGAATATCACAAATAAATACATCATGGTGATTAATGCAAATGTAGCTGTATGCTCATGATCCTCCTAGGCGACGCATATTGATTTTATTAGCAAAACACTACCCCAATATTCCACACACGATATTATAATTTCAATAGTAATGAGGTAAATGTCAAGTGTATTTTTATACTCACATTGCTATATTTGGTCGGGGTGTAGCTTTCTCGTTTTATGGCTCGTATCCATTTTGCTGCGAGTTCTTTGCTCTTGGGGAAAGAAAATATGTTGACTTTGGGCCCTGTCTCGTAATTCCCCTTGCAATTTGGGACAACACAATGATAAGGCATCGTAGCAGAAACACTCGCAAACTTATGTTTACTATCAGTATCCCTTTTGTTCTACAAATAACGCAAAAAAGACGGTAATTCACTCGAAAAAAATCAGCGGTGTGACCCCTTCTGAATACAGATGAGTACTAAAGCATGTAGTCTGACTGACCGTAGGTCGGACTACCTTTGCTTGTGAAAACTCTGACGTTTAATCCGATAGGCCTTCTCTCTCGGTGGCCATGACTAGACTCATCGCAAATAGGAATTTGGACTTAAAGCTTATTACAAAACCCAATAGAGTAATTAACCCCAGCAATAAAATGGAGTTTGTTTTTCGAATATCATTAACCTGACTGGTCCAGAAAACAGCATTAAGTTGACTGTTAGTCAATTACAACTGTCTGAAACTATTTCATTAATACAACGTTTGCCTCATTTGCATACTCGCCTATGACCTGAACGCCATCTGTTGCTTTAAATAATCTACAGCATATTTTCTTCTTTCCTTCATTTATTTCTAAACTCAGCAAAGTATCGACTAGGCATGAAAACTATTCCCCGAGGTAAACAAGTACTATATACTACGCTTCGAATGACATAGGCATATGCAAAGGCTTCCATATCAAGTTCCTTTATTCCAAATGCTGATCTGCATCCAATAGACGACAGAATAGGTTCATCTACAGATTCAGAGTAAACAGTGGCATCAAATCCCTTTCATCCGAGCGTGATCCTCCCTAAATTGGGCCTTATGTTGCCATATAGGCCTAACTGCACAAGATAGACCGTCAATAAATATAATACGCAAATTGTCGTGCTGAAAGGATGAATTACAATCCTTTTGTGTTTTGAAGATCTATAAAAAAAAAAAATTTTAAAGAAAACGTTGAGATCCACAGCTATTGCAAGACCTACTGGCCTCCTCTTCAGACGATGACTGTATAATAGCTACAGTAAAATAAGGAAAGTTACAAATGCATTTTTCCCTCTCTTGACTCTCGTAACTTTTCTCCATTTATTGCATTAATCTATAATTGCTGGAAGAGATCAGTATATCTTGACAATGTAGTGATTTTTAACGCTTATTATATATCTCCAAATCAGCATCGTTATTCTAATTCCGATCGTTTACCGTAACAGTTCATAATGTATCATAAACGGAGGACAGATCACGTGAATGGGTAACGAAGACATAAAATACGATTCCTTAACCTTGCATTCATTCCAGGGTTCCTTGGATCAAGAAAGGGATCCAGGCCTATTTATAGCTCCTGTCTGACAGGATTATAATAAAATCTGTCGGCAACTTATTATATACATGTCATAAACAAGTTGAAGAGAAGTCGGCGACAGACTGTTGAAAACTAATCTTGGGTAAATTCTGCATAATCCTATGAAGCTCTGGTCAGGAGAACCAAAAAGTCAATGACTTGTATTCAACTTGTTTGTGGCGTGTGAACGACAAGTAATAATTAACCCTCTTCAGTTATTAACCACCAATTATAGTTGATCGCCGATATAATTAGTCCTCTGCAATTATTAACCATCCGCAGTAATTGACTCTCTAATATTATTAACCTCTGCAATAATTAACCCTCTACACTTATTAGCCTTTACAACAATTAACCTCTGCAGTAATTAACCAAATGCCAAAGTTAACACTCTGCAATAATTAACCACGTGCAATATCTAACCTCTGCAATAATTAACCACTGCAATAGTCAGCCACCTGTAATAACTAACCCTCTGTAATCATCAACACCTGGTATAGTTAACAATCTGAAATATTCAACCATCTACAATAATTAACCCTCTGCTATAATTAAAGACATGCAATAGTTAACTTTCATTAATTAACCACTGAATGAATTATTTCTTTGCAATAATTAACCATCTAAAAATATTAACGCTCTGCAATACTTAACCATCAGCAGTAATTAACACTCCACAAAAATTAACCATAAGTTATGGTTAATCATCTGCGATATTTAGCCCTCTACAATAATTAACCTTGTGCTATAATCAACGACCTGTAATAATTAACTGTCTTCGATAATTAATTACCTTCAGTAGTTGGCCCTCTGCAATACTTAACCAACTGCAGTAGCTAACCTCTGCAATAATTAACCACCTTCAATAGTTAACCACCTGCAATAATCAACCATCTCCAATAAATGACCACTGGCAATAATTAACCCCGGTAATAACTAACCTTGAGCAATAACCCCAACAGTTGTGCTCAGGTTCCAACTTGTATGACCTGTGTGGCTCAGTTGGCAGCGTCCTTGCCTTTCAATGCAAAGGCCTGGGTTCGATCCTGATGTGGGTCTATAGATCATTAGCATATTCAGTTACGAATGAACGTGACGGTAAATCACGTCACGAGTTTAATCAATCCTTCCGAGTTTCATTCCCAACATTCCATTAGCAGAGAGAGAGAGAGAGGAACGAGATTGAGACGAGAGAGCGAGAGAGAGAGAGAGAGAGAGAGAGAGAGAGACGCAGTTACTTTGAGAGGCAATGTCCACCCATCAATCAAGAGGCAGGTTTGATATAAACGGAGACTTCCCTCGTTTAAAAAAAAAAATTATAAATAAAATCTAATACAAAATAAAATGCTACAAAACCATTTTCTCAAGACGGAATGAGTTTTCTGTTGATGAATCTAAACAACAAGGAACAGAAAAGGCTGACTTTTCTCCAATTAACTTTAACTGAAACACTTATCTATTCTATAAAATGGAATTATCTGCTCCATGCAAGTTCAACGGACCAGAAACTATGAACGGGTGAATATTCAGTCGGATATTCGCAGAATATTCACTCCATGAATACTATAATCTCGATATTCACTCATTCCCTACGTGATGACAGTGACGAGTACCAATGAATTTATAATAAAGATGTATTTTGGGAAAAAACGATATCAGGCCTATTTGGAGACAAAGACTTTCAACCTCTGCTAGATAGTAAACTCGTTAATATCTAATTGCCTAAAATATACCCTCTTCAGAGAGAGAGAGAGAGAGAGAGAAACAAGCATTTAGATGGCAGTTCAAGAAACGTATAAATCACCTAAATATTACAATATCATCTCTAGGCTAAATGCACGAACCCTAAAGGGATGCAGTGGAGAGAGACAATTATTATATCAATATTATCAAGCGTTCTGCTACGCTACTACTATTAATAATAACAGCAGCCTCAGCAACAGTATAAACTAACTGAAAGACAGCAACCGACCTTGCAGTAAATAAGGACACAAACATTAGATTCCTGAAAACCGACAAATTTAACCTCAGCATATTTGTTAGTGGCCTTTAATGATTCTCCTTTGTTAAGTTATAACATTTAACAACAATGAATGATATAATCAACAGTTAAATTATATTTAACATTAACAAAAGTCTTAAGATCAACAGCCAAATAAGTAAGCAATACTTGGGGCAATGTAAAATCTGAGACGAAACAATACCAGTTGATCAACAAACTGTTCACATCACAACATTTTCTTTTCATTCAAACTTCATTCTCTGGACAGTTCCGTTGCATCCATACAACAATAACTTTAAGATACTGAAGTAATATCTATGTCCGTGAAATCAAAAATAACCACTGAAGGTGGGACTATGCTACGGATTCGCCCAATATTTTATTTTACTGACCTCCTTTTACGCACACATTCATTCACAGTTTCAGTCAATATCAATTGTCTAACTTTTTAAAGTCGTTCTAGGTATCATTCCAATGTCCAACAAAAGCAAATGATGTATGTCTCAGCTAGCCTTTTAGTATGCAGAGGCGCCCAAATAACTGAGCTGAATTTATGTGGATGCTCAAGTAAGAAATATATCGATATGCAGAGCATTCCGGAATTAAGGCCAAAATCTCACAGCATCCATCCCGCCATGCAATAACTGAAATTTCTTGTCTTCCACTTCCGGCCAAATATAACACTGACCGACTGTTGCACTCACCTCCCCCAGACAGTCTCACGGACAAAACATTAAATGGTATCTCGAATTTTAACTCGTAATTTACGTAAAGGAAATTATGAAAATATCTTTTATTTGTACCTGCATAGTCGCATGTCTTTTTTTATTTACCCACATTGATTACAAAAAAATTCCTTATTTCAAGCCCACCGTTCGTTTACGTAGACACGACTTGACTATTTGTTAAAAGCTCGTCATTTTGTGCTTTTTCTACATGTTAAATTTTAGTTAGACTTTAAAATGGCGATATATAATCAAATATTGTTATTTATTTTGTCTTTTGGGATGAAGTTTAAAAAAAAAAAGAAGGGGGTTGGGGGGAGTGTTATGACGAACTAGTACGTAACGCGGACGCTTCTGAGGTGTTACAGGTTCTGAGCTACAAATCCAATGATAAATTCATGTTACCATTTAAAATGGGAATGCGTTGATTCCAGTCTTCCAGCTTAGGCCTCCCTAACCACTTCTGGGGAAGCAATACGACTAACATATAAACAGATATCAAAAAGCCCTGGTTTATCCTAATGAGTGGTATAGGCTATGCTATGAACCAACATGTAAATTCTACAAGTACCTACGAGCATATAAACTTGTAATCCTACAAAATTTGGGTACCAAAATTGTGCCAAATTCAAGTCAGCGTTTAAAATGGCGATATACTCTGTCTTGTATTTCAATTTGGACGTCCTAATTCTCCTGGAAAACTACAGAACTTAGATGTATATAAAAAAGGGGGCCTAGGCTAATAAAGGTATAAGCTTAGTCTACGAGCCAACGGGTAGCCAAGATACAAACAACTATTCTTAATTATAAGAAAAAAGTATCGTTCTTTAAATTAAAAAAAAAAAGTTTGTTAAAATCTACAAAATACTGGTGTTGGAACATTTGGTATGGAGCCCTTACCTTTCTCAGGGCCCTGAGGAACGTCGTAGATGACAATAAAAAAAAAAAAAAAAAAAACCCTAATTTTCAATCACTCGACAACACAGAACACAATCACAGCCTTCGGATGCTACTGAAACAAACACCGACATTGGGATACGATAAACAAACCGCTATTCAGAGCCGCGTTCGTGACCTATGGCCGAAGGTCTTGTAAACTAAAGAAAGGACCCCAACCACACCTAGCCACCAGGAGAGCAACTCTGCCCATCCCACCACCAACCACCAATTTCTCCTGCAGCCCTCCGCCAGTAGTTAACTTTTATTAAATGTTTATTATAAACTGGACCCTTATTATTCGCAGAAAGACTAACAAAATGATTTCATATTATACTTGTTCATATACACTAAATACCATATAGATAATTTTATATCATACATTATAAACATTACTATGTTTATATTACTTTATACAGGTTTCTAACTTCTCTCGATATGAAACCAAAGAATTTGAACTCCCCTGGTGCAGTTGTTATCAACAGAAGGGAAACTATTCCTGTGGATTTTTTTCCTGGCAATAAAATGACTATTTTCGTTTGGTTAGCTCTATCAATAAGTTCTGTCCGGTAATATTAATCAATCAATTATTTCCCTTTGGTATGAGTAATGATTATCCTTTCTCTCTCTCTCTCTCCTGATGTAGGATGGGTCCATTGGTCCACACCAGACCAATTTTCTCACATCACCCTAACGGGTAATGAAGGTAAAATAAAAGCAGGTGCAGCTATAGGGGCCAAAGGGACGCTGCAAAATATAGTAATACCTACAGTGCACCAAGTGAGGTGCACTGAAGGTACTGGCCCCTACAGGAGATGTAGTACAGGTGAATGGGTAACATAATCCAAGGTAATAATGATGGTATACATGACAAAAGGTATTTTTTCTTAGCAATGCTGTTGTCTACCATAAACAAAATTCTTCTGGGCTTTTAAAGCAAACCACTGGCCTAGTATTTCATATTAGCTTGTGGGAAAAAAAACATTTTTTATCTTTTTCTTTTATACATTCTTTTGTTTTTAGTCTTCTGGTGTGCCTGTTATGTTTCTCTCCTTTGGTGCTATGTTATGTGGCTGTAGAAAAATAAGGTCTTTTAATATTACAGCTTTTTGGGTAACAGCTTCGTCCCATGACAGAGTCCATCACTGAACTTCAAGGTGATGAAACAACTGCAATTATGAATTGCGTAAAAAAGAACCTCGAATTTTGCAAACGCAAATATATCTGTATTTGTGTCTATGTCGTTAAAATACGCGCAAATAAAAATACTGATAATGGGAAAATATACGGTCACGAATTTCGAGTAGAATATGAAGTTTAGGCCAAAGGCCAAGCACTGGGACCTCTGAGGTCATTCAGCGATGAAACGAAATTGAGTGAAGAAGGTTTGAAAGACGTAACAGCAGGAAAACCTTTTGCAGTTGAAGAGGCACTGTGAAACAACTATTGGGAGATGACTGACGAAAGTAAGAAGGAAGAAAGAGAATGTGAACGAAGGCACAGTAAAAGATATGAAAGGGGAAGCAGTTAAGGGACGCTGAAAAGAACTCCTTAAGTAATGCCTACAGTGCACCGCGTGAGGTGCACTGACGGCACTACTTCCCTACGGGATGGTGATGACTTTAGTCAACATAAACATTAAGAGAAATGTTCTGTTTGTAGACGTAACCGAACGGGAAACATTTAAATATCAGAAAGTTAACATCAATAAAAACATGACATTTGAAGCAATTCTAGTGTTCGTCTCTACAGAGAACACAATGTCTCTTAACAGCGACAGCCGTCAAATTCGGACCAGACTTTCCTGAACTCACAATAGACTTGGCTGTCCCTTGAGGACGGCAATGGGTCACAATGCGACCCACAATTGGACTCGGGAGATTCAACTTCATTAATCTAATATTACTTAAATTCATTCGCGACTTATCAAACAGTTTACAAGATTCAACATGAAATTTGAGTAAGAACAATTAATTAAACTAATAAAAAAGAAACAAGTTCCCTTTTGACTTTCTAAAAAAGGAAATTACAAACATGAAACATTACAAAAGGGATGAGAGAGAGATATATATGACTGTAAGACAACTCGTAAGGTCATCTGACCTTCATTTAAGAAAGGTCATCTTGATCTTTGCCACTGTGGCGACAAAATCTGCCAAGAAGAAAAAAGTTGCCACGAAAGAAGCCGTTCCAGTGGGAGGATTATTCAGCAAAAGCTTCCAAAACTGAGACGGTGAAAATAGTTGCTCAATTATACCGTTAATCATAATCACAATAGTAATAATTATGAGAAAATACGATTAATATTCAGTGTTAAATGTCAATGCAAAATTAGACAACTGGTAATCTTGCCATTATTATGGCGATATACAGTCATTAGCAATATTATTTATCATAAATATGGTCCATTACATTAAAGCGTATATAGAAAATCCCATCTATTTCAGCCCCGGGACATCCACAGACAGAAGGTGGCAACAGCAATAAAAAGTCGGGACTTTTATTTCCATTTTCAATTACTCTCCTAGTGAATAACAGATGAATAATGATGAAAAACAAAACGCCCCTATGAAGGGTTATTCATTGATCTTTATGGTCGTTCAACTCCGGCTGGATTTGGGTCGATGCGATTTGCATTAATCCTGAGTCAGAAGGTATTTTGTATAGAGTGAATAACTGAATTTATTATGGATTTAGGGCATTGCAAAGTGAAGGCGTGATCGGGCCTCCATAGGCCTATTTCCTCAACCCCCCAACATTAAATTGCAATATATATAGTAGGTAGTCAGATATCAGTTTTAAGCAAGTGAATAATTCATGAGAGAGAGAGAGCCATATATTGTCTATATAGCACACTGAGACAATCTGATCAATCAATCTGAACAGAAAGGCGTTACAATCGCCAGGGTCACTCAGGAGAAGTTGCAAGTTCTAAGTGACTGGAAATAAAGCAATAAAAAAATCAACGTCTTTTTACAAAGACCTCTCTCTCTCTCTCTCTCTCTCTTACAGAAAAGAACATCGCTGCTTCATCCGAAAACGACGTCGTAAAATGAAACTAAACTAAACTAACCGTGAATTTTGAGACTTTTTTTTTTTTTTTTTTTTTTTTTTTTTTTTTTAAGTCTTTCTATGTTTCCTCTCCATCTACAACTCGTCAGTTCTTCTCCTCATTCTCTTATGTTTCTCTCTTAATGCTAATTTGACAGATAAGCGTAACCAACGTCAAGTGGGCTGACCTATAGGAAGGAATAGATTATCAAAATATAATTAGCCTACTTAAAGTAATGAATTGGCCTATTCAACTGCGAAGGGATCCATACTGTTAAAAGCGTGAGGCGATTTTGTGAACTTAACACAGGGCCCAGCCGTGGCCGGCCCAGCCCGGGTGGGTGAGGGGTGTTGATTACAGGACATTAGCTAAATTCCCCCCCACCACCATCCTGTCCCAAACTGACGATAAACACCCATATTATCCTCCGTGAAATAACTGTTAACTTGTTAACTATTGTACGAAAGTAAGTAAATAAAAATGCATATTTAAGTGAAAGTCATCCTCGCTTTGGTAGAAATTGTTCTCATCCAATTTGAGGTTCAATTCTTTCGTATGACGTCATGTAACGGTCCCCTAAACGAAAATTCCAGTTCAAAAACAATATTTCCAAAATTGTTCATCATCCGAATCTTAAAAGCAATAGGCCTACCACTCGTAAAAACTAGCACAAAAATATGTGTTCAAGCTATATATTAGGTATTGTTCAGTATACTATATTCAGTGTACTATAACACAAATGCAAAAGTCACATAGTATGTTTGTAGTTTATGCAATGTACATCAGTGTTTTCACACTCCTCACTTATCCCTGGTTGGCTTCTTTTGTTGTTGCAAGTGAAAACTGAACATCCACATGCTTCTCTACATGGGTTATTGTTTTTTCGACAACTACACCTTCCTTGACATCCACGTTTGCATCCGCACTTTATCAGGTGCAGTATTGTCTCAGGAGCTGGTGGATTCAAACATCGAATGGGAGAGAAGTGACTTGATTTTGTGTCAGACGTCCAACCAAATGCTGTTAGTGCTGGAAGGAAGGCTGGGATGGTTTTCATTAGCTTTCCTCCAAATCATGGCTATGAAGTGTGTGCGACGAATATGCAAGTTCAGTTAACCTGAAGTTGGTTGGTGGCAGGCTTTCTCCTTCAGCAGCGGCACGATTTGAGTAGAGGAACCAGCGAGGCTCATTTACTTTTGTGTGGACTTTTGATCTTAAAAGCATACATACAAAGCGTTCAGGTTGTAAGCAGACATCAGAGAGCACATCATTCTCGTATCCTAACATTACGAATATCTTGAAGCTCCAGTATTTAGTTCTGCCAGCAAATCTACCAGACATATCCAAGCCTGTCAGAGCATGAAAACCCAACAGGGCAGATGCCGCTTTTGTCCTAATTTGTCGTGTATGTTACAAACAGCAATATCCCGTGTACAGAAGTATGTGGATGTTCGGTTTTCACTTGCAACAACATAACAAGCCAACCAGGGATAAATGAGGAGCGTGAATGTCACGGGAGGATTTCTCCCTCACCATGACATTAAGATATACGAGATTAATAATACTACTGTACATATGCACTGTTGTCAGTCTTCTTGCCTGGAGACAGGGGTCGGAGAATGGTACTGTGTCATAGTTGACACAGTGGGTATGAAGACTAATGACCTTTACGCTGCCTGGGAATTAGGGTAGGCTTGTCCTACCTGCTATTACATGATATTCCTTGTGTATATGGATCTTATTACTGATGAGGCCAGGTGATGTCTTCCCACTGGGAGGCAATTGAAGTGCTGATTTCCATTTTAGGGGTATTGAAGAAAATTCCTGGTACTCAGCTTGTTTCTTTATTACTCATTACATCATGCCAAATTTCTCCCAGGCCTAGTCTCCTGGACTTGGTTAATATACCTAGTCTTCAGAACTCCTGGACTAGATCACTGGATTAGATCCCTTGCAAGGGAGAGAGAATCATTTGTATTAATAATTTGGTAAAATAGTCAAAATGAAAGGGTGGACCGGTTGATGTCCTCACACCTTCGAGCATTCGTGATCCTTACATGGTTTTATTAGTGTTACCAAATTGCAGACGAAAGATTCAGGGCAGCGCTCCCATACTCAGAGCGAAAGAAAAACAAAACAAGGGACTGGCTACACTGCCACGCATGTGTGTCCGCAACAAAAACGAAAACATTTTACAGTTCCAATCACTCTTACAAAAGTAGTGCAAAGATATTAGAGGAGGATGATGAATCAATTCCTAAATAATCACTAACAATTAAAGGAATATTATTCCCATTACAAAGCTTTTCCCTCGGGGAAGAATTGATTCATGTCCACTCTAATATTGTGGGGGTTTCTTTAAGCCCACATCGTGCAGGAAGGTAAATGAATTGAGGAGAGCGCCTGGCTCAAGGAAACACCATGTTTGTGTTGTGAACTCTAATTTTATTAAAACAACTTAACTCTTAAGTAAACATAATAACAGGTACATTGTGTAAAATCAGTTGCTAAATTCATACTCATAAATGTGTTGACTAGTAAATACCAAATACTAAATTACTTGTACTTCAATATGCACTTCAAGTAAGAAAACAGGAGGAAACACTTAATAAACAAAAAACAGAAAAAACATTGGAACCTGAGTGTATGAAAGAAAATGGCAGTGCTATTTCAGGTATACTAAAGAAAACTTCTCTCAAGTAAATATGCAGAAAACCACCTTTCTAAATTCAACATTCTCCCGGCAATAGGGGACGAAGCCACCTATTAAAGAGCACAACTTGGACCTTATCTAAATTACATCTGACAGAAAAATCCCCAATGAAAATTAGTAGTGTAGTTTCACAAACTAACAATCACATCAAGTTTTACCTGACATGCACAACTGCATGATTTACAGTGACTTTATAAATCTAACTTAGTAGGGGGCTTAATTACTCTACCAGACTTAGACCTAGGAAGTACATCATCATCACTCACAGTATACATGGGTGTGAGAGGTTGACAAAGAGACAGGTAGAAGTGTACTGATTTTTATTACAGTCAAGGGAAATATAAATATACAGCATGCGGACGGAAATGTGGTCACCGACCCGCGCAGAGAGTAAAAGTGGGTCGGCGAGACCCGATTTGTGTTTCTTGAGAGACATAAAATACAAAATATAAAAGTACACAATATGTGGTTATACAAGCTTTATACACTGACGGAAAGCCCGCTGAATGCTCTCTCAGGGGGAAGTGAGAACAACGCGAATGATGAATTATGTACAGAGAAAATTATGAATAAGCGTTGTCCTTACAAATACTCCCCCCCTAAGACAATAATTAGGTATGATTGTTGGCTGACTTCTTTGTACTTCGGGTAGTCACTCGCGGAAGCGAGCTGGACGGCGGAGGCGCCCTCGGGTGCGTGATATTAGTTGTTGTGGTAGATCCTCGGGGTGGGGTTTTCCGGGGACGGGATGCCTCCCCTGAGGTGATCCTCAGGGGGTTCGACCGTCTTTCGAGGGCGGCCGCGGCTACGGCTAGGAGGTTTGGCGATCGAAGGAGTCGCTTTTTTTCGAGGAAGATTGAGGCGCCCTGTGGAATCCGCGTCTGCGAGGTCCTCGTCCATGATGAAGGCTGGTTTCAGGCGATCGATTGTGACCCAGTCCTCGCGACCGTTGATGGATAAGAGATATGCCTTGTCAGTGCGTCGTAGGACGCGGAAGGGACCGCGGTAGGGTCTCGTTAGAGGCGGGCGGCGGGCGTCGTCCCTGACGAAGACGTGCTTGCACGATGATAGGGCCTTCGGGAGGAAACGTTTGGTTCTGTCGGAGAAGGTTTTGCGCAGGGCGTGAACTTCCCGGCGGATTCCCGAAGCCTGGCGATGGAGACGTCAGCGTCGTCGGCATTGGTCGGGAAGAACTCGCCAGGGACTGTTAATGGCTCCCCGTATACCTTCTCCGCGGTGATGCTTCGCCGTTTGCCGCGGGGCAGTACCTGAGACCGAGGAGGACCCACGGTAGTTGGCTCTTCCAATTTTCGTCGGTGCAGCGCGCCATCAGGGAAGCCTTGATCGAACGGTGGACTCTCTCCACCATGCCGTTAGCTTGCTGGGTTGTAGGCGGTGGTGGCATGTAGCGACGTTCCCATTAGGCGGGCCAGGCGGTCCCCACAACTCCGACAGGAAAACTGGTCCGCGGTCTGTCGTGATTTCGTCTGGCACTCCGAATCGACTGATCCAGCTGGCGAGGAGTGCTTCGGCACATGCTTTCGTGGTCGCCTCCGACATCGGCGTTTGCTTCGGGCCATCTGGTGGACCGCGATCGATTACCGTCAGGAGGTACCTGGCGCCTTCCGACGGGGGCAGGGGGCCAACGACGTCTATGTGGATGTGGCCGAATCTTCGGTTTTTCGGCTGCGGAAGGAAAATTTCCTTTCCCCCACGCCTGATTCCGTGTGCCGACCTGATTTTGCTAGTTTGGCAAGGCACGCAGGTCCTGGCCCACTCGAGGGAGTCCTTCCGAATTCCATGCCAGACGAACTTCTCCGTCAGGAGGCGCACCGTCGTCCGGCCCGAGGGGTGCGAGAGTCCGTGTATGACGTCGAACACGGCTTTCCTTCGGGAGGCTGGGATCAGCCGCGCGGCGGCCCGTGCTGATGTCGCAGAGGAGCGTCATGCCTGCGGGTCCGAAAGGCACGTCTTCCCACTTGAGGGCGGTGATAGCAGTGCGGTATGCGGCAGTCTCCGGGTCGGCAGCCTGTTCCCGGGCGAGGTCTTCGTAGTCGACCCCGAGACGCACGGCGTTGATTTCTATCCTCGATAGGGCGTCTGCCACGGGGGTTCTTCTCGCCAGGCACGTACTGGATGGTGCAACCGAACTCTGCGATGGCTGCTAGGTGCCTCTGTTGTCTCGCTGACCAAGCGTCGCCGCCTTGGTAAGGACTGGCTTGTGTACCAAAGGGGAGGTGGTCCGTCCTGATCGTAAAGGGGGAGCCCTCGAGGGAGGTAGCGGAAATGTCGCACTGCTTGGTACACTGCCAGGATGTTCGCGGTCGAACGTGCTGTACCTCGTCTCGGCGGCTGATAGTTTTTTTGCTGTAGAAGGCGAGTGGCTGGGGCTCGCCCTGGACCACCTGCTCGAGGACAGCCCCGCAGGCGACGTTGCTGGCGTCGGTGGTGAGGCGTAAAGGTGCAGCAGGGTCTTGGTGGCATAATGTCGCCGCTCTGGCGAGGGCCCTCTTCGTCTCGTTGAAAGCCTTCTCTTGTTCGGCCTCCCACGTTAGGGCCTTTGGTTTCCCTTTCAGGACCTGTGTTAGAGGAGACATGGTGCGGGCGGCGGCGGGGATGAATCGGCGGTAGTAATTGACCATTCCGATGAACTCCTGCAGGGACTTGACCGTGGTTGGTGTTGGGAACTTCTGCACCACGCCTACCTTCGAGGCCATGGGGCGCACGCCCGTCGCGGAGATCTCGTGTCCGAGGAAGTCCACCTTCTCGGCGGCCGAAGGTGCATTTTGTCGAAACGGACGACCAGCCCGTTTCCTGTAGGCGCTTCAGGACCGCTCGGACGTGATGTAGGTGCTCCTCCAAGGACCTGGAAAAAATCAAGATATCGTCGACGTAGCAGACGCAGAAGGGCAGGTCCCCCAGGATGCTGTCCATCAGGCGCTGGAAGGTGGCCCCTGCATTCCTCAGGCCGAAGGTTGAGTAATGGAAAACGAAGGAGCCAAAAGGCGTGATGATGGCAGTCTTGGGGACATCCTCGGGGTGCACTGGAACCTGGAATAGGATTTTAAGAGGTCCATTTTTGTGAAGACCTTCGCCCCATGAAGGGCCCCTGTCAAATCCTGCATGTTTGGCAAGGGGTATTGGTCGGGGATTGTAACGATGGGTTGAGTCTTCTGTAGTCTCCGCAGGGCCTCCAGGTGCCGTCAGGTTTCTGTACCATGTGCAGGGCGACGCCCAAGGGCTCGATGCTTTCTTGCAGATGCCCATTCGTTCCATCTCCGAGAACGCCTGCTTCGCCTCCTGGAGGCGGCCTGGAGGGAGTCGTCGGAACTTCGCGTGTGTCGGGGTGCCTGTGGTGGCTATGTGGTGGAATATCCCTGCCGCCTGACGAAGTCTTCAGACTTCGGGGAACTCCTGCAGAGGTTGGCCGTATTTTGTGGGGGGGCGATGGTACAAATTGTAGGGGCCCCGGGCCTGCTGCTAGTGGAAGGGAAAGGCATGTCCCCGTGTCGAGGAGGCGTTTTGTGGCCACGTCCACCAGGAGGCCGTTCTGCGCCAGGAAGTCTGCCCCCAGTAGCGGGATCCTGACGTCCGCGATTGTGAATTCCCAGACGTAGTTTCGCCCCAAGATGGATATCTCGAGGGGCTTCGTGCCGTAAGAACGGATGGGGGTCCCGTTTGCGGCGACGAGGGAGGGTTGTTTTGTGTCGCGGCTCGCGGCTACGGTCTTTTCCTGACGGCGGGAATATCGAGTGCATTGCCCCCCGTATCCACCAACATTCCTCCGGCCGGAGATCGCGTCGCGGACGTAGAACCCTACGGTGTGTGGTTCCGACGCGGCCGTTGCCACGGGCTGGCCTTGGTTTTGTTTGCCGTCGTCGTTTTTTTGACTGTTGGAAGGTGCAAGGGCTTTCGCACCTCCTGGCGAATCTCCCGAACCTCCGGTGGAAGCGGCACCAGGAGTTTTCACCTCGCTGCGTGTGGGAGGACTTCCCTTGGGATACGGCGCCGATCTCTTGCGTAGGGTCGTCGTTGTCTTCTTCATTTCTCTGCGGCCAGGCCACACGGAGGATCGGGGGGGGGGTGGGCGGCGAGCTTCGCGGCATTGTTTGACAACGTCAGCTTCTTGCCTTTTCTAGTAGTTCGTCGCCTCTAGGGTGTACGCGTCGGTCAGCTGCTTTCGGACGTCCGGCTCGAGTTGCCGCAGGAATATTTCGCGGCTCAGGCTGATCTCTACCTTTTTTCCGTCGGGGCCTATTTCGGGCAGACGGACGAGGCCCATCACAGTGTCCCCAGGCATCTTGGGTGTCGGCGCCGCGCATGGGGTTCGCGACTAGGTCGAGCGGGCGCGGGCGGCCCTTTCAGCGATAGGCACGGAATAGGCTGTCAAGAGCCTTTCTTTTATCTCGTCGGGCGTTGACGAGTCCGATTCGTGCTCGGCCGGTCAGCCAGGTTTAGATATTCGGCGAGCACCTCTGTCGGAGAGCCGCTGCGCCGAGGTCAGCCTGCAGCACTTTGTTTGTGAGCCCCGCGATCCGGAATTGCCCTTCGGCTCGGAAGAACCAGAAGACGGGTCAGCCGTTGTGAAGGGGGCAATTTGACAGCTTGAGCGGCCGCTGTGTCAGAGTCCGTCGCTGGGGCGGGGGAGGCCCGGGTTCCGCGAGGTTTCCCGCCGAGGTACTGTTTTGCGCCCATTGTCCTCTCTCACAAAAACGGTCGACAGAGTCGTGAATGGCTGGGCCAAACCGTTTGAGGAAACGCCTGAACACACCTTGGGCAGGTATGCCGTATTTAGTCCGTTAGAGGCGTTGGTTATTTCCACGGGAGGAGCTTTCAGAGATCTATACTGAGGCGCCGTATGAGTCCGTTAAAGATCTCTGAAGGTGAGCGGCGGTAGTGAGTCCCTTAATGGCTGAGCCAAAACCGCTTGGGTCACCGTCCAAAACCGGGAGGTCACCAGTTGTGAGAGGTTGACAAAGAGACAGGTAGAAGTGTACTGATTTTTATTACAGTCAAGGGAAATATAAATATACAGCATGCGGACGGAAATGTGGTCACCGACCCGCGAGAGAGTAAAAGTGGGTCGGCGAGACCCGATTTGTGTTTCTTGCGAGACATAAAATACAAAATATAAAAGTACACAATATGTATACAAGCTTTATACACTGACGGAAAGCCCGCTGAATGCTCTCTCAGGGGGAAGTGAGAACAACGCGAATGATGAATTATGTACAGAGAAAATTATGAATAAGCGTTGTCCTTACATGGGCATTTGAGGATTATCACATACATCTCTATCAAGATCATCACAGGATGCATCAGCAGTAATCAAATCTTCGGATCTACCTACTTCTAGATCATACAATCTTTGAATGGGTCTAGTCACCTCTCCCCTTTTAGTTTTGATCCTTACACTTCTTACAAGTCCATCTTTACCTTTAAACACATCTACAATAACCCCAAGAGGCCACTTCAATCTAGGAATGTTATCCTCTTTAATCAACACAAGTTCACCCTTAGACAAATCACATTTCTTATTGAATCCTTTTACAACTTGAGGCAAATTAGTTATATAATTGTTACTCCAAAGTTTCCAAAAATGTTCTAGCTTTTGGTTTCTTACAACTTCTCTTTCATTCAAGTCCCTGGAAGTCACCTTACATGGCTCTACATTTATTAAGGATTTACAGTGTGAGGCTCGTCCTAGGATAAAATGTGAGGGAGTGAGATAGTGAATGGAATCAGGTTCATCACTCACATAAGTCAACGGTCTAGAATTGAATACATGATTCTATTTCTACTAATATAGTTTCTAATTCACTCTTACTTATATAGTTCAGATTTAGTGTCTTTCTCAAAGCAAGCTTAACTGACCTAATGAGCCTCTCCCACCAGCCGCCCCACCGGAGCACGAGGGGGCTATAAGTTCCATTTGGGAGCCAAGTGGCTATACATCCTTTGTACCTCATATTTAGCAGCTACAAAAGTCTTTGCATTATCTGAATATATGACACTAGGTAAACCTCTCCTGGCAACAAATCTTCTTATAGCCAATAAGCAGTCAGGACAAGGATACAGATTCTGTAACGCTTCTAGGTGTACGGCTCGTACAACACCACAAGTGAACAACAATACATAAAATTTCTTACTAGGACAATCGTCACAAAAAAGAGGGCCTGCATAATTCTCAGAAGCCTGTTACATCAAAGGGTGGAGAAGACCTTACTCTTTCTTTGGGTAATGGAGCCACAGGTTGACTGCAAGGTTTTGTATCATGCCAACGGCAACTTAAACATTCCTTCAATTACTGTCTTAGCTAATCTCCTCATTCCTATAATCCAAAGCTATTCCGTATTGGATGAAAATTACAGTATCCACACCTGCATGCTTCAAAAACTCGTGCTGAAATCTGATCAACAACTTAGCAAATTGACCCTTGGGAATTATGACAGGATGTTTAGTGTCATAGTCTAAGTTAGAAAACTCAAGACGACCCTTAATTCTTAATAATCTTTTATCATCTAGAAAGGGGTCAAGATTTCTTAATTTAGACCATTGAGGAATAGCCTTGTTACCTAAAAGTGCCTTTATTTCTACAGGAAAACACTTCTCTTTGGATGCAGTAAATCAACTTCAATTTAGCAAAATCAATCTCTTCAGTAATGAGAGGCCCTCCACTTTATTTTGACTAATTTTACAATTTCTGATAAATCTTAAGACATAAGCTGTAACTCTACACCTTGCTTAATTTACTGATCGATCTAATCTATCAAAGGGTTTTTTTGGCACTCCTTGTACATTGAGACAGGCAACAGTGCTTTCTGTGCTTATTTCTTCTTTATCTTTAACAACTGTGTTACCTTCCCTTTCCTGGTATAGGGTGTCTTTTAACATACTAGGCCCATAGAACCACATAGTACTATCCACAAGATTGTCCGCCAAAAAGACCCCGTGTTATCAGGTCAGCTGGATTGTCCTTACTTCCACAATGTTGCCAGCAACTTGGAGGTGTTAACTCTCTGATTTCCTTTACCCGATTAGCTACAAATATGTCCTTCTTACTAGCATCTCCTTGAATCCATGACAAAGCAATGGTAGAATCTGTCCAACACCTAACTCTAACACTGTTATCTAGGTTAAGGGCGTTCTTCACAAAGTTGACTAATCTTGAACACAAAAGAGATCCCATGAGTTCTAACCTCGGCAATGTAATTGTCTTTATGGGTGCAACTCTTGACTTAGAGGATACTAATGACACCTTATATGAGCTGTTCTCCACAGGTACTCGCAGGTACACACAAGCCCATAGCCCTTTTCAGAAGCATCACCAAACCCATGTAGCTCCATATGACTAAGCTTCTCCCAGGCTTTTGTGGGAAATAACATCTATCTATCTGAAAATTCTTAAATTGTTGACAACTAAGGAGCCATCTCTGAAACTTAAGCTTCAACTCTGATGGCATTTCTTGATCCCGAGTCCGACTCCAGTTTTTCCAGAGTTCCTGAAAAAGTATCTTGCCGTACATAACATATGGACTAATTAATCCTAAAGGGTCAAAAATCTTAGCTATCACACTAAGGATGCTTCGCTTAGTAGAGACTACTTCTACAATAGAATCTGAGGTTATGCCATCAAAGGAGAAACTGTCCTGTGAGTTACACCACTTAAGGCCTAATACAGTATTACGTTCATCAGAATTTATAAAGGGTACCTTGTCACATAACTGAGAAGTAATCAGCAAACTATTTGACACAAGCTTTGTAAGGTCCATACTAGCATCAGCAAAAATGCTACAGGCTTCACAAAATTTATCAGCTGCTTCTACAGCAAAATCCGCACCACTCAACCAATTGTCTGTATACATGTTAGCCTTCAAATCTTGCACTACACTAGTGGGGGGATACTTATCCAAATGATGTTTGATAGTGGCATTTAACAGAAATGGGCTCGCCGTGTTACCAAAGGGTACACGTGTGAATCTCATGTGCCGTATTGTACCATCGTCTCTTGGCCACAAAAATCTATGAACAGTCTCTGTCTTTCTCTTTGTACACTAATTTGCAGAAATGCCTTTCTTATATCAGCTGTAACAGCAATGGGCCAACGACCGTAAAGCGAATGAGCGACATCAACCAAGGATTCAGGATTGAGTGATGGGCCTGAGGACAAACAGTCATTCAATGATACACCATTGTAACAAGATGCAGAGGCATCAAACACAGGCCTTATCTTAGTACTTGAACTGCTTAACTTCACTACTGGACGATGAGGCATATAGTACACTGGATTCACACCTGAAATTTCCCGTCTTGGTACCTCTTCTATCATGTGATCAGACTCATAACTATCAAACACTTTTTGATACTCTTTCTTAAGCTCCTTATTTTGTTCTAACTTAACCATTAGCTTACTTAACCTTTTATGGGCTATGACTTCATTATTCAAAAGTTTTTCTTTAGCAGAATCATCCTTCCATGGCAGTGCAACCTCATAGCGACCATTCACAAACTTCACGGTACTCTCAAATTCTTTGAAAACTTTAGTCTCACTATAACTTTCAACAAGTTCCCTAGGCTTAACCCCTACAGTTTCCAGATCCCAAAACTTACACAAATCTGAATCTGAAACAGAGGAGATACACAATAATTGTGGTACAGAATACGTACAAGTGCGAGTGGTTTCATACAGCCTGCCACTCAAGACATAACCAAAGACAGACTTCATGGCTACAACATATAGGAGAAATCAGTGCCCAGTAGAAATCTAGACCAATCAGTATATCAATCTCAATGGGAGAATCATGGTGGTAATCATCAGCTAATGCAACATGAGAAAAAGAGTTAAGCACTGAATATGGTACAAGGCATAAACTAAACGGGCTGACATATTCTGGGAATCTCCGCAGCAATGATAGGTACCAATTTCTTGTCAGAGTCCCACAACTTTAACTCGTAAACATTTCTGTGTTCATTTTTTCCACTACTATGACTCCCAAAACTAGAGTATGGCATAGGTGCACTAGTGATCCAGTGTGGTTTACACTTTTTCACAAATTTACTACTAACATATGATCTGTCTGCACCATTATCAAACATTACCTGAGCAGTGACAACAGTACCATCACTACCACTCACTTAAACTTTGGCTGTCTGTAAAATGGTACAGTTACCACCTTGCCCTGTCAGAAGTGCCACATCAGCAGGCTTGTCACTGCCAACAGCACCTACCTTTGCTTCACTTTCTTCCTTTTTTAGGTTAATTTTCAGCCTAACACCACACATTAAGGTAGAGTGGGCACCGTTACACTTTGTACACCTTGTACGAGCTTTACTCTCTCTTGACATGTGTCCACTCTTCAAACACTTGAAACATAGGCCTAAACTTCTAATTTTTTCACCTCGCTCTTTTCCACTCAATTCTAGAACACCAAACAGTTTTCTGATTTGTGTTTCTTGCCACAGAAACTGCACATAGTGTTTTCTTGCTTGGACGAAGCATGAAGGGCTGCGGCTGAGTACTACCTTGTCTTTAGAACTCTTACTTTCAATTTCTTTTCCTCACTACTACTCTTTCCCTTAAAGGCTTCAGACCTTTCTAATCTTGAAATTTCCTTGTCTAAGAATGTCAATAACCAATCTAAATCACTTTCATGTCCATCACCATCCCTGGCCCACTCTAGCCGCAGTTCACTGGGCAAACGAGAGAGGATGATAGGTGTAAGAAACACTTCACACTGTTTACCAGTGACGCCTAGCGCCTCCAAACTGCGGATATGTATTAGAATGTCATCTCGTAATTTCCACAGCTGTGCTACACCCTTTGGTCCGCTGACATTAATGTTGACCTGACCATTTAACAATGCCTGGACATGAGCAAAAATAATCCTTTCTGGCTTTTAGTAGCGTTCCTTCAGTAAATTGCAAGCAACCGGGTAATTAGCACTGGTATGGGCTAGTCCCTTTACTACATTCTTGGCATCTCCCTCCAGCAAAGACAACAAATAAGTGAACTTACTGATCACTGGAAGGTCTGTTGCATCGATGTGGGAAGTATATTGATCCCAGAAGGACTGCCACTGGGTCACTTCACCACTAAACTTTGGCAGTTCCAGCTTGGGTAACTTGACGTTGGTGACATCTGATTCTTGAGATGAAGACTGACCACATACAGAACCAAGGACCCGCTGCTCTTGCTGCTGCTTGCTAAAATCTTCCTTATCTGGTCTTCAGCTTGTATCCTAGGCTGCACACTTTTTGTTCTAAACTCATGGGCTTCATCCAAAAGTTGTTCTAGTTCTTCTTCAGCTACATCAATTTCTATTGCTTCTTGGACTTCATCCAACTTAGCTAGTCTTTGGTCGTATTCCTTGATGGCGTACTCAAATTGACTAATGGTTGTGGTGGAGGACTCCAGAAGGTCACTCAGAACCTTGGAAGCTCTTGTCACCCACCCTCGACATGTCATCCTTGTCCTCTTTAACTTCTCCATTATCTTCCCTGCACAACTTACTTATCTTCTTAGAGGGAGTGTTCACAGGGTCTGGGCACCAAAATGTGGGGGTTTCTTTAAGCCCACATCGTGCAGGAAGGTAAATGAATTGAGGAGAGCGCCTGGCTCAAGGAAACACCATGTTTGTGTTGTGAACTAATTTTAATTTTATTAAAACAACTTAACTCTTAAGTAAACATAATAACAGGTACATTGTGTAAAATCAGTTGCTAAATTCATACTCATAAATGTGTTGACTAGTAAATACCAAATACTAAATTACTTGTACTTCAATATACACTTCAAGTAAGAAAACAGGAGGAAACACTTAATAAACAAAAAACAGAAAAAACATTGGAACCTGAGTGTATGAAAGAAAATGGCAGTGCTATTTCAGGTATACTAAAGAAAACTTCTCTCAAGTAAATATGCAGAAAACCACCTTTCTAAATTCAACAAATATCAAGGACAACTTTTCCTAACGGAACCAAACAGCTCCTTAGATGGGTCTGCAACTGCGGAAAAACAGCTCTTGTACAGTAGAAACAAGCAACGATCTCAATTAGAGACTAAAGGGGCTCTTGCAACAGCATAAAACAAGGATATACTTGAGTACTAAATGGGGACACTACCCTATAGGTGTGCGTTAAATACAGCTCTCCTAATACTGGGGTTAGATTGACTCCACTTACACAGGATGTCACATCAATCTGCAACAAAAGAGTTCTCCACATGTGAAGACAGAATTTACTCCTATTGAGGCGTCCTAATGATTATCAAACTCACCAGAGCTCTTGGCTAGAAACGACTCTAAATTTGAATCTCAAAGGGGTTTGGAAAGTGGTGTACTCTATCCTCTAAGATGTACCAAACCAGTACTACAAGAGCAAAACTCTGACAATTTCCTATAAGACAAGACCCATAAGACCACAATTGCATTCCCAACTAGGGCACTAGTGAATTTTTGTACAAAACATTTTACATTATTCCTTTGTTCATTACCTCAAAACTATAAAGTTTTCACATTACTGGTCACTGCGAACAGAAAAAAACTATATTTTCATCAAACTTCAAACCAAGTAAAAAGAGAATACACAAAACGTCACAAAATTACAGTACTGTACATCATCACACAGAGTCTATATCTCTTCAATGAGACGTGAAGGAGGTACAATATTCCTAGCACCTCTTGTACGAATTCCTTCAGTTACTATATCAGGCACATTTTCAGAGTGCTCTTTCATGGTAACTAACCATTCTTCATCAATTGGAATGTGAGATGTATGTGGTGTAGACATTATGGGTGGTTGAGTGTTATTATGTTCGGGTGTTAAGTGTTGTATTGTCCCCTGTAAGTCAACCAACTTCTGGTCCAAGTCCTTGATTAGATTTGATAAATCTCCCACTTGAGACCAAACATCCTGGTAGGATTGAGTGAAGCACTTAACTGTCTGTAATGTTTGTTGTGTTTCTTGTTCTAATTGAATTAAATCAATATATGATTCATCACTACCAGTCGCCATTGTTACAATATTTCAAACACTTATATATAATCAAATAATAAAATGTAAACTACATTAAGAGACAATACCATACAATCCGTCACTATAGAAACAATGAATATGCATGTTAACAAATCATGACCTTACTCAGATAAAAATCAACAATATTGCATAAAGAAATGCATACCATACAATAAAACATTATAAGTGACCTACATTATATATAGGCACAGTGGGTATGGATCAATAGCACTGGACTACAGATCCAACACAGCTGCCACCAAATGTCATGGAAGGATTTTTCCCCACCATGACATTACGATGCGAGATTAATAATACTACTGTACATATGCACTGTTGTCAGTCTTCTTGCCTGGAGACAGGTGTCGGAGAATGGTACTGTGTCATAGTTGACACGGTGGGTATGAAGACTAATGACCTTTACGCTGCCTGGGAATTAGGGTAGGCTTGTCCTACCTGCTATTACATGATATTCCTTGTGTGTATGGGTCTTATTACTGATGAGGCCAGGTGATGTCTTCCCACTGGGAGGCAATTGAAGTGCTGATTTCCATTTTAGGGGTATTGAAGAAAATTCCTGGTACTCAGCTTGTTTCTTTATTACTCATTACATCATGCCAAATTTCTCCCAGGCCTAGTCTCCTGGACTTGGTTAATATACCTAGTCTTCAGAACTCCTGGACTAGATCCCTGGACTAGATCACTGGATTAGATCCCTTGCAAGGGAGAGAGAATCATTTGTATTAATAATTTGGTAAAATAGTCAAAATGAAAGGGTGGACCGGTTGATGTCCTCACACCTTCGAGCATTCGTGATCCTTACATAGTTTTATTAGTGTTACCAAATTGCAGACGAAAGATTCAGGGCAGCGCTCCCATACTCAGAGCGAAAGAAAAACAAAACAAGGGACTGGCTACACTGCCACGCATGTGTGTCCGCAACAAAAACGAAAACATTTTACAGTTCCAATCACTCTTACAAAAGTAGTGCAAAGATATTAGAGGAGGATGATGAATCAATATATATTTTACAAAGAAATTGAGGCAAGCACAAAAATACCCGTTTTACCTAATTTGGGGGTGCTGAATTCAAATTTGAAATCCGTTTTTACTCATCACCTCTAGTTATCTATCCTGTTTTATCTGTTATAAGCTGCTGCAACTCTTGAAATGTGCACATATATTCTCTGTTTATACTAAAATGAGACTATTTAAAAGCCAGAAAACTAGAGGTGATAGAGCAAAACTATTTATAAATTTGAATTCAGCACACCAAAATTAGCAAAAAACACCTATCCCCATTCTTGCCTCAGACCAAATTTTTTTTTTTTTTTTTTTTTTTTTTTTTTTTGTAAACCATTATAATTAAAGGAATATTTTTCCCATTACATGAAGACGATTGACGTCCATTGCATAAACTACAGACATACTATATTACTTTTTGCATTTGTGTTATACACTGAATATAATATACTGAACAATACCTAATATGGTGTCACTATAGTTGGATTTGTTATTTACCTTGTGACAAACTTATCTCTTTAGTCAAACATATCTTGTTTGTACATTTATTTCCAATAAAATAGTCTGGATTACGATGTCAAATTTAGAGTAACAGTTGCCATTGTAGATGCCATCTTGATATGAGACATGTAAATAATGCACTGAGCCTTAATTTGATGATCTATTGGTTTCCTCATGTCAGAAAACTCATATTTTGATACTTTGTTTATAATTATATCCCTTGCATTAGCGAAAGTATTGCATTATTGCCAAATAAATGAAGGACATTTTGGACGCCATCTTGGATTTTAGACCCTTAGAATGTACAGAAAAAATGACACCCTAATTTCATTTCAAGTTTATGGTGTCTTCTTTCAAAATCAAGTGAGGTTTTGCTTTTACCAAAAAATATACACGAACTTACAAATGATCCTAAACTATTATCTATCAGATCAGAATTGGAAATCAGCCTGCAGTGAGAGAGAGACAGAGAGAGAGAGAGAGGAAGGAATGAATTTGCTCCACACTTGAGTATTTGGAGTCCAGAAGCCTCCACATCTGCACTTGGCGAACTGTTGAACACATTTCAGTAGTATCCAAGATAAAAAAAAAAAAAAAAAAAAAAAAAAAAAAACTTAGCAACTCTGAGAAAGACCATCCACCAACTCCCTTCTACCTTTAAGAGGATCCTCAAACTAACTCATAATGACCAGAGAGTTGAAGGGTTGAAGTTCTCCAGTTCTGACCCTGTAGCCTACCTACTGACCAGCCTTGAATATTACATAGATTCCTCTAAGCGATCAGGTAGGGAGAGGTAGAATACTCATAGGATATTCAGAGAATATTCATAGGAGTGAACGGTATTCGTGACAGTCACTCTACAGCCCAAAGTTAATTGGAAATAAAGAAGAACGTTTGGGACTTCTGGTCTGGTAGCTACACTCACATGTCCATTGCTACTTTTGTTAAGGTTTAATTTGGATAGCCATTACATTTGACGTTAATAAATGCAGACTCTAAAGTATTTCAGTTAAAGTTAAAGTCATTAGTGAAGTTCAGAATCTGGTGGCAACAGAAACGGAAGGAGAGAGAGAGTTCCAGAACTTGGTAGTAGAAAGGAAAAAAAAAAAGGTCATTACATTGGATTTACACAGAAGGAAGACTTGGATGAAATGGAAAACTCTTACAAGTTGCAGATTTATTGACTGCCCTTAAAAAAAAAATTGCTGTATCCACATCAACCCCGTAGAAGGGCAGTGCCGTCAGTGCATTTCATGTGAGGCACTGTAGGCATTACTTAAAAGTTCTTTGCAGCGTCCCTTCTTTAGGGCCTTAGCTGTGACCTCTTGCATTTCCTTTTATTGCACCTCCGTTCATATTCTCTTTCTTCCATCTGACTTTTCTCCACTCTCTCCTGACAGTTGTTTCACAGTGCTTCAACTGCAAAAGGTTTTCCTCCTGTTACACCTTTCAAAGAAACCTTTTTACTCTTGTTTCCCTTTCAGTGCTGAATGGCTTCATAGATCCCAGCACTTGGCTTTTGGCCGAAATTCTATATTGTATTCTGTTATGAATCCATCAAACCTCAGAGGCAAAACTGGACTTTTATGGCACAAAAAACAGCTAAATGCTTTCCTTAGGATATGCCACCCCTGCATCGTAACCCTACCCTCAGGATATACCACAGCATGTGGCGCGGTCACACGCCCCCCTCCCCCAAACCCCCCTCAGAAACAGTAAATCTGAAGGACTTTTGTCGCCCCCACAAGGATACAGTTCCAACGTCTCAGGACAGAGAACTAGACTGTCTTAGTGTCAGTAAGACATGTAAAGACTTCAGATTCCCAGAATGAGTTTGGGAATAGTTTCAGTGTGTTTTAGGAATTGGCCTGCTTGAGAATATTCCCAGAATGAATTTAGGAATTGATCAAAGATATTTCACGAATTGGCCTGCTTGAGATTATTCCCAAAATGAGTTTGAAAGTAGGTCAGTTATATTTTGGGAATTGGCCTTCTGAGGAATGTTTGCTGTCTCGTGAGCCCGTTTGTCTGAATCAATAGATAGGAAAATAGATCAGTGTTGTGAAAGTAACTTATATACTACAAGTGGGAAATAAGCATAAAATGAATAAAAAAGGTCTTAATATGCAAGAGAAGACATTAACAATAATAAAGGAAAATCATTATCTGTAAGGTTTAGGGGAATGCTTATACATAGTGAGAAAACGTTTATGATTAGTTCTAACCTCTCCCCCTCCCCCATTAGTCTCCCTCTGTAAATTAAGGCCACCGCCCCCCCCCCCCCACATACCTCATCTCTCTCTCTTTGTGCCACAACTCTTGACTCATATTTCTGAGAGATTAATAAGAAATTTCAAGATTCCCAAATGGATCTGTTGTGGCGGGCAAATCCCCCCCCCCCCCCCCCCTCCCCCCCCCCATAAACTTAATCAATCCAGCTGCCAAACTCACCCTCAGTCACACTTTCCTCTTTACACTACTGAATACACGCACGACAATTGACCTACAAAAACCCATAAACAAAAAAAATTCTTGACACACTCAGGGCAAGGAGCTGTACTGTCCACTGGATACGGCTGTCGTAACACGCAACCAACAACTAAGGCAACAACCAAGAACCACAACCCCACAACCAAGGACCACAACCCAACAGCACAACAACAACACAACAGCCAAGGACCACAACAACAACCAAGGAACACAACCACAACTCAACAACACAGCAAACAACCAAGGAACAACCACAACATAACAACAAACAAGGAATACAACCACAACAAAAGACCACTGCACAAACAATCACTTACACAAAAAACAACACAAAAAGGCAACACGCACAACCCCTGACAACACCAAGAAATCTCAACAGCTCACCAACAACAACCCACATATAACTCAACAGAAACTCACAAGCACAACAAATCCAATGGCACAGGCACAACTCCAAAGCAAAAAATATCAACTCAAAACAACTAAACAACAAATCAACAAAACACAAAACTTAACTGACTATAGCTATCAATGCCTTCACAGACCGCTGCCGACACTTCTGACTATCACAGCTTCTGACTAAAGACTCAAAACACAGAGACTGACCAAAGACTCAAAACACAGAACTCTAACAATCAACTCCAGCTGCATCAGCAGACAACCCAGAACTCACCAACAGCCTATTCAGTCATTAACCCCCTCTCTCTCTCTTGGACATTGTCAAATGGAACTCTATAACTCCTCCATACTGTAAGAGATTAAACCAGAGCATTTGATTTCGACATATAGTCTTTGACATAAAGCTTTGAATTTTGAAGAATTTCCTTTAAAATGACTTCGGTAGCTCTATTTTCCCAAAATTGTGTAAAATGATCCAGCAACCCTCACTACTGTTATTAAAAATCTCCAGACAGTAACGGTAAAGATGAAAGAATATAAATTGGTAAAAATCTAATCCTTTTTAATTCAGACACTAACCATCATTCGTCACAGCCATCAGGCAGAGACAATATTCAGTTGATTATTTCCGCTCACACGATTGAAAATGTTGAACTGCTGTATAAATATTCCCCTAATATCCATCCCTGATGGTTTGTGTATATTTGACAAATATTGGAAGCCAAAACTACCATATTTCTGGTCGGTTAAACTTTCATGGGACGAAAGTACGTATATTCCATGTTAGATTCCACAAGATTTAATGTTCAGTACTATTTTCGAAATTCTTTACTCTGACACAAATGAATTTAGACCTCAGAGTGCTAAGATTTCATGAAATATATTTTGGACGAGTCATTTTAAGAATCAAATGTTTTTAGGTTAACAAAATATGACCTCGTATTCATCTTGATAACATTTATTCATTATAATGATTTTTATATTTTCGTTGTTTTATTTATATGCACTTATTTTTCTCTTATGTTTGGACAATGTTAGACATTATTTTCCTTTGGTGAAGTATGAGTTTGATGTGTTGAATATAGAATTTAGGCTAGAAGCCTAGCACTTGGACCTATGAGGTCATTCAGTGTTGAAATGGAAATTGACAGTTTAAGGTTTGAAAGATGTAAAAGGAGGAAAACCTCCCAGTTGCACTATGCTGAGAAGAACCTCTAGTAATGCCTACAGTACACCGTATGGAGTCCACTGACGGCACTAATCCCCTACGGGAGAACAGTGTTTGATGTGTTAACTTTCCATTGTTTCATGATAAATCTGAACTTTTTCCAAGTAACACGATCTTTTTACTCATTTCCACAACTGTTATATACATATCAAAACCTTTAAATGAGTTCACATACACGCTTAGCAGATTTTTCCAAATCCCATTCATACATTCTTTCTTTACCTCCTTCCAATGTTCAGAATGGCATTCAGAAACTTGCAATCCTTCCAGAAAGCTCTGAGCTCTTTGTCCTCATTATCCATAACCACAACAAACATATTCCCAAGATAATAGCCACGACGCCCTAATCCATGGGTTGTATGAGAGATGTTGTGTTTGGTGGCAGAAACACAACTTTTACTCTCTTGTTGATATCTGCGATGTGCTGAGGGTGGCCGGGAAGCATTGTCTAGAATTAGGAGAATTTTGAAGGGGATGTTGTTTTCCCTACAATACTCCTTCACTTCTGGAATAAAGCAATGTTTGAATAGGAGCGCAGCCATCAATGCTTTCTTATTATGTCAGTAATGCACATGCAGCGTATCTCTGCTGATCTTTGTATGCCTTAAACCCAGGGAACATTTTTTCCTTTTTGTGGATGTAGGACCGTTCAGGCATCTGCTTCCAATACAGCCGTTTTGTTGACACTGAAGATTTGATCTGGCAAGTACTACCCTTCACCAACAACGATCTTATGCAAAGCATCTTTAAATTTAGCGGCTCCTTCAGCATCAGTGTTTGCTTCTTCACCACTAATTTTCACACCATTAAAATTAAAGCAGGTTTTGAAACACTGCAACCAGCTATGACTTGCCACAAAATCCTTGGTGTGAGTATCATCATAGTTTTTCTTTAGTTAATCAAAAAACAAGCAAGCCTTTCTTTGAATGGTCAAGATGCTGAGTGGCTTATACTTTTGTATCTGGTCCTCCATCCATGTGACCAGTAACTGCTCCATTTCTTCAAAAGGCCCTGATCTCTTTTTTTTTTTTATTATGAAATGAATTGAAGCTGATGACTTAAGGGCATCCATTTCTTTTTAATGATGGTGGATGCCGTTGACTGCGATAGACCCTTGTTATGTGCTATGGGGGGACTGCCTTTCCCGTTCTAATTGATAATTTTCATTTTCTGCTATGAAGTGATGGATGTCTCTCCTTCGTCACACCACAAGCAGGAGATTCACAATCATTGCATTTAAATGGCTTCTCTCCAGGGTGAACCCCTGTATGACTTGCAAGACACGTTTTCCAAGAAAATGCTTTCCCACAGTCTTTCCATATAAATGCTTCTCTGGGGCTTATGTTATTCTTAATTTTCAATTTATATCAGGGCTGCACTTCTAGATTCCACTGGCCTTATATCCAAGGGCTCTTTACAAGATGTTTACCGTTCACCTGAGGTAAGCAATCTTCACCTAATTTATACTTGGGCAACTTGGTATTGCCTGAAGATATTTTCTCAGGTTTTTCTTTCTAAGACTGTTGCCCCTACCACCACAGGTATTATTTCTAGTTCTTTCAGTTCCCATGTGCTTTTCTGGTCGTTCTTTACACCTTGGTATTTTCTTATTTTGTGCCTTTCAGATATAACGAGGCCAAAGTCACTGGGTACTGTCACATCTATACTCTTAGCTGTTTTTTCTTCCTTGTTGCAGATCACAATATCAGGTTTTATAGCACATCCTACAATATATCTTCCTGTTGGAATTTCCTTGTCATAAAAGATGGAAAGTCTTATTGAAGGTGACTGGATCTGGTTCATACTTCCAGTCCTTTTCTTTTACTTAAATTCTGTAATCTTTACATATTTTCCAATGTATGTATTTAGAGATCTTGCTGTGGCAGGCTGTGTAGTGACCATCTGCAAGCAGGGTCTGGCAGGCTGATATCAGATGACCAACACTCTCTTCAGTGTGAACTGTCATATGAATGTTAAGATTACCTCTCAGAGAAAATGCTTTCCCACAGTCATTACATTTAATTGGCTTCTCTCCAATGAGAACTCTCAAATGACATTGAAGATCAGTTTTCTTGAAAAATCCTTTCTCACAATCAAGCAAAACCAAGTAGTGACCTTCCAAATAATTTATTATTAAGAAAATTTGCAGAAAAGTAATTTACATTTATACAAATGAGTCAGGTTCGTAAATAGATGGGAGTGAAAAAGTTATAATACAAAGTCATAAAGTCAGTACATAAATGGTCAAGAAACAATGACCAAAATCAAAACATACCAGTCAGTAAAATAAATGACCAAAAATTAACTAAACATCATAAATGTGAACAGCTCAATAGTTACTCTAACAGTCAGTAAATTCATAAAAATTGAATCTGTAATATAAAAACACAAGAAACAACAATCAAAGCCAAAAATAGTTACTAAGCAAATGACAGAAGTCAGTAAATGAACATCGATCTATAATGACCATTAACAGCAAAAGGATTACATTTCAGAGTCAGTAAAAATATGTGAAACAAATGACTTCAATTACTACATTAAACAGTCAGTAAATTACATTAAACAGGATCAGTACAAATCATATGACCTCCATAATTAAATCAGAAATTACAGATAAAGCAAAGTAAAAACAACCACATCCAAAATAGTTACTACTCTAGCAAGCTTAAACACATTATTCCTGCAAAATACTTTCAAAACAAAAAGTATACATTGCACAAATATACATACTATATAAGAGGCATGAAGACACTGTCTAATATTGTGATATCTTTATCACAATACATCTCTTACCCCTAAACAGGAAATAAACATAACAAATGCAACCACAACAGGGCTAACAAAGATGAGGTGATCTTCTGAAACATGCGAGGCTGAATACTGGGACGAGATCCCACAC
>NC_087214.1:38044556-38059482 GCF_015104395.2 Macrobrachium nipponense | reverse complement strand
GATAATTGCAATATATTGGAAAAATATACTGGAATAGAAATAGACTATATCTTAGAAACCAGACCTGACCCAGGAAAATGAACTGTATTTTTCAATTCAGCAGCAAAAAGGGTCCTAAATCAGTTGAAAAACCCATGACCTTTGTAAAAACGTTTTGAAATGCGGGCCAGTGTTATAATATTCTTTTATCCTTGGTGTTGTTGTCTAGAGATTGTTATTAACACGTAGTGAGAGTTGATGCCGGACCATTTTTCAGTTGAAAGGAAAGAGATTCATCGTTAAGTCATCTTAAAGGAAATTCTAAAAAATTCAAGGCTTTGTGTCAGTCTTTATATAACAAAATATAATGTTCTGATTTAATGGCTTACTACAGATCCATTCTAGAGCCCTGGCATGAGAGAGAGAGACTTCAATTCTTCACTCAGTGAAGGCTCTCTCTTCCGTGTTAACTGGATTTTATTGAATTTCCGTGGAAGGAATTAATTGGAAATGTGAACATTGTTTTCATATGTCGTAAGTTCTTTAATTGTTTGTAAATTAGTGTTATTCTTTATTTTGTTCCATTTTATGAGGACCCAGAGATGTTGGGAATAACATCCTGTAATATTGCTTTGTGTAACTGATTCATTAGCTAACATTCACAAACATTAAGTGTCACAGGGTCGAATATTTTAGTTTTATGTTATATATTAAAGCGTTGAACACATCTCTCTCTCAGTCTTTATGCGTATGAGGGAGATAGAGAGATCTGACCCAATTAAGGAAGGATTATGTGGATGAAGGAGAGCAGATCCTTCTGCTGTCTCTTGGGAGTCCTTCAGAATCCTTGGGATTATTTCGTTTTAATTTTACAGGATTTTAAATTTTTAATATACTAAGTCAACTTAAATTTGCTTTGGTCAGTGTTTGGAAGGTGACCAGTGATGAATGCCACATTTTAACATATTTAGTTCTTGGTACATTCTGAAAGTAAACATAAGTAAATCGCTTGGTATGGTCAGGTCTTGGAGGGGTTACCATAGTGAATGACTTTGGTTGTCCTCGAGGTAAGGATATTTACTTTTTGCCTTTTAATACCTTAGGATTTGTCCTCACAGCAGTAAAGCATGTCTTAAACAAGATGCCAACATGTCATTCACACATCATAAACAGGTTGAATACAAGTCAACAACTTATTGGTACTCTAATAACCAGACCTTCGTACCATTTATCCAACAATTTGCTGGAGATTTGTTCATCCCTCACGGTTGTCTACTTATTTTCAACATATTTTTGATACATGTGCAATAATTTGACGTGTTTTTGATACCTTCGAAATATGTATGTGATAAGTTAGCTTGTTTTTAAACATGTTAGTGATATGTATGTGATAGACTAACGTTTTTAAAACATGTTTAGTGATTGTATGTAATAAGTTGCAGATATGTTTGGTGACATTTTTTTTACAGTAGTGTGGAGGCAACTAAAGAGAGTTAGTAGGCAGGTGTAAGTAAGCAGTCTTCATTCCAGGAATCTGGGTGAAAAGTGGAAATAAAGGAAAGAAGGAGAATATTCCCAGGAGATCTTTCCTTGGTGCAAGCAAAAGGTTCAACTCTCTGGAGGAAATTCCTGTTGTGAAGAGAACATCAATTCAATGCTTCTCCTCTGGAGGCTTCGATGCTCTACGACGTTTCTTGGCTAATGACATTTGGCTATAATCAGCTAACTCCTCCTCTTCTTCTTCTTCTTCCTTCCTTCCTTCCTGCTCTCGTGATAGACAGGAAGTCCCCAAGTGTCTTTAAGTTATGCAGAAATAGGAGATGATTGTCTGTAGATCTCTGCTTCTCTACAGCCGCCTGTAGTCTTGATTCTTGTTGAGGCAAATATATTCTTCTAAATTTTCGTCAAATGTGAAGGAACCGCAGCAAGATTTCTGGGATACAAAAGCAAAAATTCTCTCTCTCTCTCTGCTCTCAAGGGAAAATCGTATCCTTTATGGCATTAGAATGAACTGGTTGACAGAATGCAATCGTAATATCATTGGAACGTAATGTCGGCCGATTATACCCGGATGTTTATCGCTGCTCAATATTCTGTTTTTGGAACTGAGTTTTCGAAAGGGAGTTTCCATTGGATTTTCCCACTATAAGTTCAGATTTTAACATTTCATTACCATTTCCTATATATATATATATATATAATATATATAGATTATATATATATATATATATATATATATATATATATATATATATATATATATATATATATATAATATATATATATATATATATATATATATATATTTGATATATTAATAAACTTGAAGCTCCCAAATTTCACTTTTCCTTTTCACTGATAGGGTCTGTGCTTGGCTCTTTGTATCTTTGCGTATTTTTGTCATTGTGGGTTGTAAGGCCTGCCACTTACACTGAAGGAAGAATGCTGAATCTTTATTCACACACACGCACACAGACGTACAGACATTACTATAATCAGACAGTGAAAAAGACTTATATTTAATATCTTTTTTCATTTCTGTTTCCGTCTGTTTCATTCTTTTATGTATTCTCTCCCATGACTGTCTATTGTTGTTTGAATTACCGTTTTCGGTTTGTACCTCCCTTCTCTCTCTCTCTCTCTCTCTCTCTCTCTCTCTCTTTACAGGATGGAAAATGGAATAAAGCTTTTTTTCATTTGTAGATTGAAAGGAATTATTCTGGACGTTGCAAAATAAAAATCTTTTATAGATATGTGACGAACAAAAGGGATTTTGGAAACGAAAGTTTCGTTTAGCAATTTTTTTTTTCTTTTGATTAAGATTTAATAAGACAGGAGAGTTGTGTTCTATTTTTCTTAGTGTTTAGTCAATTAAAACGAACATGTGCAAGGAATCTTTTTTTTTTTTTTGCATTTTATACGTTGCTGAGAGAGAGAGAGAGAGAGAGGAAAAAGTAATAAAATACAAAATAAATACCCTCTTTTTCTTATTTGAAATTTGAAGGTGGGAATTTCTGGAAAAAGGTCATAATTGAGGAGGCCTCCCCACTTGCAGAACGAAAATTGGGGGATGGGGCGGGGGGGGGGTGGGGGGGGGGGGGGTGAAAGGACCACAGAGTGGGCCTGGGGACGGGGTGGTTAGAGAGGGTCACGGAAGGATGGTAGGAGGAGAGGGCCATAGATGGGTGTGGGGGCGGGGGGGGACGGGTTAGAGATTCCTGAGACTTCTCCTGACATTCTTCAGTCTTGAAAGGTCGAATAAGAGGATTATTGAGTCGATAGACGAAAGTATTCAGTGGTTTGAATTATTCGCTCAGAATCCAGGATTGGCTGTTTAGTGTTAATAGTTGGTGGTTTCCAGAGAGGCTGTCGAGGAGTAGCAGATCAACTGCCTCTGCCTCTTCTTCCTCAAAATCAAATTCAACGGAATTAGAAGAAAGTCAGGTTTTCCTAGGGATTTTTTTTTCATGTAGTTACATATTAATGAATATTTATTTGTGGGTGTCGGAATGTCATGAATATTTTTAATTTTGATTTAAATCATTGGACTGAGGGATGAAGACGGGTTTATTCATCGGGTATAAAAGTAATTATTAGTAAATAACTAAAAGAAATAACACTACAACAGTCAGCCTAAACAATGTTTGAACTTGATAGAAATAATGAAAATATTAAGAAGAAATGTCAGCAAAGTAATGCTTACTTATAGTAGCATAATAAGTTTTTTTTTTTTTTTTGTCGAAAAACTTTCCAAGTCAGAGGTTATAAATAAGGAAATGAATAAATAGATAAGCTATTTGAGCTATAGTCCAATTAAACAGTGTCGGAAACTTATTAAAACAAAAGTAAAACAAATTAAGAAAAAGCATAAATGATGCACAAAAAGTCTGCAAAACTCTCGTCGATGTCTCAGCCCCCGACACCCCCCCCCCCCCCCCCACCTCCTCTCTCTCTCTCTCTCTCTCTTTCTCTCTCTCTCCGAGATTTAAAGTCGGTGACAGCTCTGAACTTGAAATTCATTTGCACATCAGATTAGTAGAAAATACATAAAATGACATTTTTGAAGACGAATGCACCACTGAAATCATTGTATTTCATCATCACACGACCCTATAGAGGTGCAGACACTTTCTGTTTTCAGAAAGAAAATGAATGAAGTTGTCCAAAACTGATGTTTCTCTTAGTCTCACGCTTTCTCGCCCTTTCTAAATAGCGACAAGGGACTCTGATAGCAGTCCCCAAGTACCCTCTGATTTCTCTCTCTCTCTCTCTCTCTCTCTCTCTCTCTCTCTCTCTCTCTCTCTCCTTCCCCACTGAAACGTGACAAGTAACCGATTCTCCCACTGAAGGAAACGTCGATTCAGGAGTCTATGGTAATTGCAAGGGGAAGGGGAAGGGAAGAGAGGGGGAAGAAAGAGAAGCAAGGGTTTTTGAGAAGGGAAGGGATGGAAAAAGGGGAAAGATCCAAACAGGGAATAAATGAGAAAGGGGAAAATGAACGAAAGTTATTTTATGTGCAGGAGATTATAAAGCTGAATAATTCAGTTAATGATAATGAGAGAGAGATTCTATATTCTAGCCTGGTTAAATTGTATATAACAGAATAGATTTAAAGAACTCACCCCCCCCCACCCCCCCCCGGCAATAATGGCCCTTCATTGGAGATTGAGGGTGAGGGGAGGGGATTGAGCGTTGAGGCAAAGTAGAGTGTGGGAGTGGAGGAGGTATCAGAAAACATGGATGAATGAATGAGTGACAAGCAAGAAATCACTAATAAATTGGAGGGAATAGACTAGACGAGTGATGTCGAAGAAAACTAAGGAGCGCTCTTTGGAATGGGAAAAGTGCAGATGTTGCATCGTCAACGACAACGACAACTGGTATGAAGCGAATAGGTTAAGAACTCTCAGTAAGTGAACCTTCATTTTGCAACTTTTGGTTTTATTAAATTGCCCAAATTTTATGTTCTTATTTTATGTTAGTTTAATTTTATCTTTATATTCAAGACATTTTATTTTTTACATTTGCTTAAAAAGATATAGCAGCTGATTATTAAATACATTCTCTCTCTTTAAATAAATCTCTCTCTCTCTCTCTCTCTCTCTCTCTCTAAATGCACACACACACACACACACACAAACTCTCTGTCTGTCTGTCTGCCCTTCTTTCTCTCTCTCTCTCTCTAACTAAAATGGATACACACACACAAACTCTCTCTCTCTTTCTCTCTCCCTGAAATGCACACACACACACACAAACTCTCTCTCTCTCTCTCTCTCTCTCTCATTGATAGGTCTACGCAGTGAGACAACGTTCCTTGTTTTCTCGGTTCCGCTTTGTATCTGAAAGAAAATATTTGCCAACCACCGAATTAGTCTGTGATGGGGAACAATCATTCTCCCTTTTGCCTCTTCGTTTCTTCTCTCTTCCTCTTCTCCCTTTTTTGTCAGTCGAGTTATCTTAAAATTTGCCCCTTTTATCAAGAGATCTCTTCCTTTAATCTTTAAGAATCTCCTTTTAATTAGGAGGCTCTGCAAGTGAGCCTGATTCTCCCGGAAATGACGTCATTTCTGGCAGCCAAGAAGAAGAAGAGTCGGTTGTCAGTCTCTGGGAAATCGTAAATAAACAACGAAGGGAAATAGAAAAGTAGCTCTTCCTTTCTCTGGTCCCGATGGATGGTGAGGGAAGATGAAACCTTTGTGTGTATGTGTGTTTGTGTCGACTTCTCTGCGTTTGTTGTGTTCAGTCATCCAAACAAACACGCCTTGAAGGAGGTTGTTGTTGTAATATATAGGCCTTGTTAGGCCTTGTCTTGCTCTCCGATCTCCCAGGGTGCGTCCATAAGAACGTGTCGGAAACTTGTGACACACAAATTACAAACAGGTTGCATACAAGTCATGAACTTATTGGCCCTAACCAGTGCTTCTTACAGTTATTCATTACTTGTCAAAGATTCATTTTTTTAGTAACGGTTGTTGAATTGTTTACAACTTGCCTGTGATATGTATGCGATAAGTTGCCAACTTGTATTTATGATGTCGTTGACTTATTTTCAATATGTTTGTGATATGTGTGTGACAAGTTGCCGACATGTGCATGGTATAGTTCGAACACCTGCTTGAACGCTTGCAATAAGATACATTTTGCTCCTCATGAATGACTCATACCTCACCCCCCAACTCCTCTCTCTCTCTCTCTCTCTCTCTCAGAGGAGGAAGGAGCGTAAAATATGCCACCGTCTATAACGTCTAATTTCCTCATTTTTCTCTGATCAAAAACTGCGTCGTCATAAGGATATATGTGTGTGTGTGTGTGTGTGTTTGTGTGTCTGTGTATGAAGCAAAAGGAAGGGAAATTATTAGGCCACAAAAATTAAGTGACGAATCAATGGCGGAGAGGCTGCTCACTTACTCTGGATTCCGGGAGTTAATTTTATTGAGGGAAAGAAATAATGTAGAAATCAGATCTCTCTCTCTTTCTCTCGCCAGTAATTTCCTCACTTAAAAGGTTTATTCGCCACCTTCTTCTTCTTCTTCTTGAAGAGGCAAAAGAAAAAAAAAGGAACTTTCTTATCAGTCTCATTTTTATCCAAACCAAACTTTCAAACCAGAGTTTTTATCTCACCTCCCTTGGCACCAATTATTCTCTTTCTTCTTCTTCTTCGTCTTTTTCTATTTAAGTGAATTCTTATCTTGCTTCTTCAAGCTCTCCTTCTGACCGGAAGTCTGCTTTTGTGAACAATTATCTTTAGTGTCCTTCTGGAATTGAGAGACCAAACATGAGAATGAGATTCCCAGCGATGAGATCAGATTGAAAGAGAGAGACTCGGAATTCAGAGATATTTTCCCGAAGAAACTGCTTTGTTTTTGTTAAGTTGTTTATATTTTTAAAGAAAATTGTCAGAATTTGTGACGTCGAATGATGACAGCGGTTATGAATTATAGTCTTACCTATTCAAGGATCCACATAGGGGACCAGTGCCATCAGTGGTCTTCACGTGGTGCACTGGAGGCAACTCCTTTTATTCTTTTACTGTACCTCCATTCATATGACCTTTCTTCCATTTCACTTTCCTTAATGAACCCTCACCTGACAGTTGTTTCATAGTGCTTGAACTGCAAAAGGTTTTCCTGCTGTTACGCCTTTCAACCTTTCTACTCTCAATTTCCCTTTCAGCGCTAAATGACCTCATAGGTCCCACCGCTTGGCCTTTGGCTTTAATTTCATATTCCGTTCCAAAGTCATCCTCATATATTTTCCCACTATTATTATGGAATGATTTTTTTATTTTTTTAGTTTTACGCGTATTTTAATGAAATACAGGCAAATACAGACATACTTACGTTATGTGACAGTCACAGTCTTTTGTACACAGTTCATAACTTTGTTTGTTTCATCAAGTTCAAGTTCAGTGATGGACTCTTGATGAGACCTTTATCCTAACAGGTGTAAAGTTAAAACCATTTTATTCTCTTTAGTAACACAACATAACACTAAAGGAGAGAGATGCAACTCACATAAAAGAGTAAAAACAAAAGAATAATACAGAAAAAAAGATTAAAAAAAAGTCTTTCATCAAAGTAAATATAAAATGGGTCTGTGATTTACTTCAAAAGCCAGATGAATTTTGTTTATGGTAGACAATAACATATAAAAAAATGCTTTGTGTCATAAACACCATCATCATCATCGCCTTAGATTCTGCTACCCATTCAACAGCATATCTCCCCCTAAAGGGTGATAGTGCCGCCAGTGCTCCTCACTTGGTGCACTGTAGGCATTGATATATTTTGCAGCGTTCCTTCGGCCCCTAGCGGCAACCCAGTTTTTTTTTTTCTTTTTTACCCGTTGACTTACATCCATTACCCATTAAGGTAATGCGGTAAGGGGAAGAAGTGGTCTGGTGTGGACCGTGGACTAGTCCTACATCAGGAGAGAGAGAGAGAGAGAGAGAGAGAGAGAGAGAGAGAGAGAGAGAATCCTTCCTGTCAGCTAACCAAGCAAAAGCACATTCATGGTACTATCAAGTGCATAATTTACAATAGGCTTATTGATTTTTCAGGAAACGCCCTAATTAAATCGTTTCCCCCAATGAGATCGATCCTGGGGTCTCTTGCTGGTGTAAAAGGTTGATAATAACTGACCAGGGTGTTCAAAATGTTTAGTCCCATATTGAGAGAAGTTAAAAAACCTCTAATTACATTAAAAGTAATAAACAAATATTTATAATGTATATTGTATAATTTTTGTTTATTTGTTTAAATATAAATAAAATAAAAAAAATTTACTTTAGTTAAAATAAATTTATTTTTTCATATTTATACATAACAAAGACTAGTTAGTCTTTGTTATGTATAAAATATAAAAAAATAAATTTACTTTAATTAGTCTTTGTTATAATAAGGCTAAAGTTTATAATAAGCACTTAAATGGTGAACTACTGATAAAGGGCCGACGGACAGTTTGGGGTGGGAGGTGGGGTTGGGCCTGACTTGTCGTTCCTCAGGGATTATTACCAGATAAAGCTGGGAAGAAGACGACTCGCGTGTATTTACCCCCGAGAGGGTGGTGGGTGGGTGGGTTGGGCCTCAGACTCTTTAGTGTTCAGATAATTTCGGCCTTAGCCACAAACGCGACTCCGATAGCGGTTTGTTTATCGTATCCAAATGTCGGTCGGTGCAAGGTATATATTCTATATACCTTGGGTCGGTGTTTGTTTCAGTAGCATCGGAAGGTGCGATTGTGTTCTGTGTTGTCGAGTGATTTAAAAGTTAGTGGTTTTTAATTTAGCTCATTATCGACGTTCCTCAGGGCTTGGAAGAAGGTAAGGGTTCCATACCTTACCATCCAGCGGATTCATTTTCCAGATGTGAACTAAATGTAAATTTTTTCCAGAACGTCAAGTGTCTTTTAGGACTAGGTATTTGTACCTTTCCTAGGTTAGGTTAGTGGCCTTTTTTTCTATTCATCTAAGTCTATATTTCTCCAGATGTTAGGAGGACTAAATTGATATAGTACCTTACGTAATATATCGCCACTGTAAACATTAACTTGAATTTAACACTGTTTTCTTAATCAAATTTTGTATTATTACATGTTAAATACCCCCTATAGTACTTTTAGTGATTACCGTTGGTTCATAGCCTAGGCCTTTAACATAACATTTTATTAGGCTAAACTAGGGCCATGTTTTATTTATACTTGTCATATAGTTTGTATAGGAGCGGTTAGGAAGGCCTAAATTACAAGACAGGAATCAATGTATCGCCAACATTGAAATTAAGATTTTGTAGCTCAAGGCCCTCAACACCTCAGAGGGGCGTCCGCGTTACGAACTAGTTCCTTCACCTGGCGTTATATGTTTATGCTTGGGAATTCCACCCCACCCCCTCTTTTTTTTTAACTTCATACTAAAGACTAAATACCGAAATTTTATACACAAACTCTTGAATATGACTGATATTGACTATCGCCATTTTAAAAGTAAACTTAAATTTAATATTTCTTTTTGAAATTCAAGTGCGCGCGTCAGGAACAACTGCATTTCATTCCATCTGGCCGCTCATCAACGGAGGTTTTATGTTAAGTAGATTTGGCAGATGTATAACCAGTGGCTTACTATAACTATATGCACATTATTTCTCCTGTAATGTATTGGAATGCTACAGCTATATATAAAGTACATTCACACCTTCTTATTTAGACGATAAAAAGGCTTTGTATTGATGATATAATATTAAGTTGCCAGATTACAAGATTAATAATCCGGGGACACTTAAGATTTCTCACTATATATATAAATTTATAGCAATAGTGTACACATCCAGACTCCTGTACTATAAGACAAAGTAGTGACAATTATCACAGAAGTGAAAAATATATAAAGCAAGAATTTTAATGGTGTGGAAAGAAAACAAAAGGAAAGCCATTTGGAAAATTAATATTTAATGCAAACAATAACGAAACTCCACAAAAGGATAATTTTGAAAATTAATCATCGATAAAAAAATACAGACCCCAAAATAATAACTTTCTTTAAATTTGGAGATAAGAGTTTAAACAAAACTAAATTTATATGCACTGAAATTGAATTTATATAAATCTTTAATTATATTTCTCTGACGATTTTGCTATTTATTAATATCTAACACTGGCTATTAAATTCTTGACACTGAACATGAAGGTTCCAATTGAAGGAAGAAAGCTTCTATCGGAGACACATCCAACTTGTTTCGTTTCTTCAGTCCACAGGATATTCGTTGGAATGAGATGAATGAATACACGCTCAACGTAGAGTAAAAATAAAGTTGCAAAATAATTACGTCTCAGAAGGGTCAACGCGAGAAAAGGGACTAAATGATCAAATTTGGGACATGTCCCGGAAAAACGGGACGTCTGCAACTCTGTATATATCAAGGCAAACGTCGAGCTTGTAACAAAAAGCCAAATCGTGTCACCATGAACGGTGGGCTTCAAATAAGGATTTTTTTTTTTTATATGTGGGATTTATAAAAAGACACCCGACTATGCGAGTACGAATGAAAGATATTTCAATAATTTCTTATGTGAAAATTGCACGTGTAAGTTAGTATTCGAGATGGCGGCAGTAATATACAGTTTTGTCAGGGAGACTGTCTGAGGAGGTGAATGCAACAGTCGCTCCAGTGTTTATATTTTGGCCGGAAGTGGAAGACGGAGGAATTTCAGTCATTGCATGGCGTGATGGCAGTGAGAATTTGGCTTTTTCTAAGAAATATTCTTCATTTTGATATATCTCTTGGTGGGCATGCAAATGATTATAACAGCTCAGTGACTCGGGGCCGTTCGGTTCAGTTCCCGTCACCCTTAGTGTGTCTTGGTGACATTGTATATATCCCTATATTGCCCAACATGACTAATTCGTCATCTAAGTTTCTATTGGCTTTCAACGAGACAGAATAACTCCATACCCCTCTGTGTCAGTCATGACCAATTCGTCTACTCTTCCACTCCAAGAAAAATGAGGAGAGCTATGCTCAGTGTAATGTTGACAATTTAGAATTGTGAACCTGGATGTTACTGACAACTTTTCAAGATCATGGATGAATTATCAGGTATGTTACTTGTCTCATTTATATTTTTTTCTGAAAGTTTATCAGTTCTAGATCACGGAGATACAGTGTCTTCTCAGTTTTTGTTGAAACATAGAAATTATGGACATTTTCGTCATGTTAGTCATATCGTTACTGTAACTGCATTACTGCAACCGTATGGTTACTGTGATTGCTACATTCAAACATGAGTAAATCCTGTCTGTGTAGCTAAAATAAAATAAAAGTTTTTATAATAGTATATCCTGAAATTTTGTTTTACATTTTCTTGTACAAGTTTCCTGAATATAAAAAAACGGGTCTAAGTAATTGTAGACTACAATACAATAGTTGAAGTTGTTATAACTTTCTTTGAGTTTGTTCTGTCATTTTCTTTTTTCTTATCCTTATTATTCATATAATTTTCTTTTTTCTTATCATTATTTATTAATAATAAGCCTTAGATATTTTCATGGATTGGTGCATATTATTCTCTCTCTCTCTCTCTCTCTCGTCCTCTCTCTCTCTCTCTCTCTCTCTCGCAATTATTTTTTTTTATCATTCATAATAGATCTTGCTTTTTTTAGGGATTGATCCAGCCATTTTTACTCAAGAATTAGAACCAGGCAGCTTTGTAGAGAAAATACAGGAATATTTTGCCCATTGAGCAAGATAATGGGTTGAGTGATGAATCTTCAGATGAGGATGAAGAGGACATGGAGGATGTTGAGTTTGGATTACCTGACACAGGTGACATTGATTTAGGTAGGTGAAAAATAGTTTGCTTTAGAATCAAAAGTGTCCAATTTCCTTTTGAAATCACCAAAATATTAGAACTTAGCCAAAGCTTTACTATGCACTTTCTGCTTCACATGTTGGTATAAATTCAGTTGGAGAAAATTCATATCATGGATTCATGAGGTAATTGAGTCAGCCCTCTTCAGTCTCCTAGTCTAAAATGAAATTACTGCTTCACAGATGTGCCAAATGAACGTACTGATGATGTCGTGATGGAAGACAGGATTGGAAACGAGAGTATCACTGAAGAGAACAGTGTGGTCATTGAAGTTCCAATTGGTAATTTAGAGGTTATTCAGGATCAGTCTGCCCTTCCATCAACTTCCTCAAGCACTAGGAGAACTACTCAAGCTTCCCAGCCCTCAAGACGAGTTCTCTGGGCAATGAAAACAGACAGCTCCCCTTCACCAGTGCCAGCTTTCATCCCTAATGGTGATGAATCCTCAAACACCTATGACCCAGATGTATATTTAGGACACCCGATATGGTACTTCAAGAAGTTTTTCACTCCAGGTATCTTAGATGAAATAGTTCATCAAAGTAATTTGTATGCAACACAAAGAGATGTGAACAAGCCACTTAATCTTAGTAGGGGGGAATTTGAACAATGGCTGGGATTACTTATTCATTTCACTATACTTCGAACTCCTCAAACACGACTCCAGTTGTCCTGGAGAATTGTTTTGGGCAGGTACAGAGATTACACTGCTATGGTCATGAGCAGATCTAGATGGGAGACTATAAAATCAAACCTACATATTCGGGATAATAATGATGAGGTAAACAATGATAAGCTTTTCAAGGTAAGACCATTGATAGATCATTTGAGAAATAAGTTCCAGGAACTTCCAATGAAACAGAATATCTGTATCGACGAGCAGATGGTGCCTTTCAAAGGAAAGCATAGCATGAAACAGTACCTACCTATGAAGCCCAAAAAGTGGGGATTCAAGCTCTTTGTACTTGCAGACAGTGGGGGTCTTATTCATGATTTCATTCCTTATACAGGGTCCATTCAGCCTGTGAATAAAGAAGGTATTCCAGACCTTGGTGCATCTTCAAACATACTCTTGCACTTGGCTGAGACAATACAAAGTAACAGGAATCACCTTCTCTATTTTGACAATTGGTTTACATCTGTTCCACTTATAAAACACCTGGCTGAAAGAGGTATCTGGTGCTGTGGAACGGTAAGGCCATGTCGGCTTCCAGGGCAAAGCTAAAGTATATCAGATACTGTCCTAAAGAAGAAAGGTAGAGGAAACATTTGAGGAATGAAAGTCATCTGGTGATGGCAGTAAGTTAACAGCAGTCAAATGGCTTGATAATAAAGAAGTGACCTTGCTCTCCACCTTTGCTGACAGCCAACCAACTCATACTGCACAACGTTTTGACAAAAAAAATGAAAGTTATAGAGATCCCACAAGCCGAACATAGTAAAATTGTACAACAAGAACATGGGTGGTGTAGACCTGGTGACTGTCTGTTATCATTGTACAGAATTCCAGTGAGATCAATGAAATATTACCATAGACTAATCTTTCATATGATTAATCAAGCTTGGTTGCTCTACAGAAGAGATTATGAGACAGCAGGGCTTTCACAGGAGAAAAAAGCATTCCTTACTGTCTTTCAGAATGTCTGTGTCTGAGTCATCATTAGGGCAGAAAAGTATGTGCCTAAAAGAGGTCGTCCATCTTCATCTAAGAAGACAGCTGATCACCCAAGAAAAGGCGTCACAGATGGGTCAGGTCAGACCACAGAAGGATGTGAGGTTTGAGAAAGTAGGTCACTTCCCTGAAGCAAAAGATCCTCGTTTGTACTGCAAGCGACTTGGTTGTAAGGGTCGTACAAACATCAGGTGCATGAAAGGCAGTCAGTTTGTGCCTAAATAAAAAAAAAACAACTGCTTTCTGCAGTTCCATACCTAAAACAGTACGACTCTCCCCTTCTATCCCTCACACTTTCTAATGTAGAGATGAATAGGGAAAAAAATCAAAGAATTTCCTTTTCTTTCATAATTTTTTTTCAAGTTTCATATTATTATAAAAAGATATATTTAGTTTATATGATAAAGCTATTATTCATTCCAGCTAAGAACAGCAACTTGTTGCTTCAATGTTCCTAAAAAGTAATAAATCTAGGTACTGTATTTAATGGTACATTTCATTCCCCTTGTGACCAACATGACTAATTAGTCACATGACTGTATTACTGTATAAATTGTTGTAAACATTAAGAAAATTATCTGGGACCTTTATCAGGTCTTTAAAAGTCTAAAAAACAAAAGCCATAATTTTTTTTACCGGAGGAAGTATGCGGTCCATAGGGTTAATACCCGAAAGCAAACCAGGAAGACAAAGGGCGAACAACTTTGCGCAATAGATGGGGTCCTCCTACCCGTCACCCCTCACCCCCATACCACCGATTGTCACGCTTGTCCAACAATAGCTGCAACCAATTCTCTTTCATTTTTTCTTTTTGTAACAGACGCCGCGGTTTTAGTCCGACCGTTGCATTCAATTGAATCGAGAATAGTCGCATTAAAAGATTACCATATTGCTCAGCCGTACTTGGCTGGAAATATCTAAACGCAGCGGGTCCGACATTTCAATCTGTCTGGGCAAATAATACTCCACTGAGAAAGTTGTTATGAACCTTCTTTATCTTTCTTGAATATCATATCTACGCATACCTTTCCCAAGCCTCACGTCGTCGGACATCTATTGTGGGTTAGTTGGCACCATCCGAGTCGTTTCTCTGATAAAAATGAATAAATCAGTCTTTCACTCTTGGGGTAAAGGTCCAATTTTTCAGCGATATTTGTTATGGTTATTTTTACAACGTTTCATAATCAACGTAAACAGTTTGTCTCTAATTACTCAAGTAAATGAAACTAGGTATTAAGGGCACAGTTTTAAAACTTAGAAACAAGTCATAGCTCATGTTTAAAGTGCATTATTTCATTTCTTTCAAGAGAGAGAGCTATTTCTGACCATCAAACAAAGCAAAACTGGTTCTAAAAATAAGATTTTCCTCCATTGACAAAAATAGGCGTTTGACATTTGTTTTTTTATCAC
>NC_087214.1:38037056-38039556 GCF_015104395.2 Macrobrachium nipponense | reverse complement strand
GACATCCTAGGCGTTGCAGAGGATGCTGCTTTGAAGGAAATAGAAAAGTCCTACAGGAAGCTGGCCCTCAAGAGCCACCCTGATAAGTTCCAAGGGTCTCAGGCAGAGCGAGAACAAGTGAATGAAATCATGCAAAAGATCAACTACGCTAACGACATCCTACGTGACGCTGACGAAAGAGAGGAATACAACACTCTCAGGGGCTTCGTCAAGGACGTTGCGGATAAGCTGTTCGAAGATCCCAAGTTTCCCGATGAATCCGATGATGAAGAAGAAGATGAGTCAGAAACTGTCTGAGGAAGAGGAAGAATGTGATGAAGAGGACGAAGAGGACGAAGAGGAAGAATGTAATGAAGAGGACGAAGAGGAAGAATGTGACGAAGAGGAGGAAGAGGACGAAGAGGACGAAGAGGATGCAGAGGACGAAGAGGATGCAGAGGACGAAGAGGAAGAATGGGATGAAGAGGACGAAGAGGAAGAATGGGATGAAGAGGAAGAATGAAAAGCAGGAAAATTAAAGGAAACAAAGAAGAAACAGCAAGAGAAGCGCCCAAAACTGAAGAATTTTGACTGGTAGCGAGTTGATGCTGCTGCGTCGTATTCCGGAGGCGTTGCGATCTGTTCGGTCCATACTCTGGGGTTGACTTCGGGATGGGTGTTGGTCTGTTGTAACCGGGCTCCCCCACCCGGTTCCAGCAAACGGGAGGTCCCCCCACCTCCCAAACACCCATCCTTCAGCCAACCTCATAGACTGGGCCAAAGAGATCAAAACGCCCCCTGGAACAGGATGGAACAGCACCAACAAACAGTCAGTCGTAATTCACCTGTGTACTTTGCATCTTATTTCATAATATTTGCAACCCAACAGAGAACGCTGGTAAATCACAAATAAATATAAGGGCCTCACGGGCATGAAGATAGGTGACAGCCATTCCTCTCTCTCTCTCTCTCTCTCTCTCTCTCTCTCTCTCTCTCCCTCTCTCTCTCTCTTCTTTCTTCCTTTCTCTGTCTCTTTCTTTCTCTCCTTCTCTCTGTGAGAGGTAGGAAGAGGAGAAGGGACTCAGGGCAGGAAGGGAGGTCCCACCCCTCCCTTTCAGTCCTTAATCTCTCTCTCTCTTACTCTCTCTCTCTCTCTCGATCTATTTTCTTTGTCTTCCGCTCCTGTCTCTTTCTCTCTCTCCTTTTCTATGTGAGAGGTAGGAAGAGGAGAAGGAGCTCAGGGCAGTAAGGGAGGTCCCACCCCTCCCTTTCAGTCCTTAGCTTCTTTCCTCTCTCTCCCTCTCTATCTTTCCCTTCCTCTATCTCCTTCTATCTTCCTTTCTCTGTCTCTTTCTCTCTCTCCTTCTATTTATGAGAGGTAGGAAGAGGAGAAGGAGCTCAGGACGGGAAGGGAGGTCCCACCCCTCCCTTTCAGTTCTTAACTTCTTTCCTCTCTCTCCCTCTCTATCTTTCCCTTTCTCTATCTCCCTTTCTTTCTCTGTCTATTTCTCTCTCTTCTCTCTATGAGGAGGTAGGAAGAGTAAGCTAATGCCTCGTCATCAAAACTGGATTTCTGCCCAACTTTTGATTGCTGGTCTAAGCCTCCTTAAGGAGATTGGTAATTGTTGGACCAGCTTAGTGTGGTATACAGTTTTGAGCCATAGGCAACCTCTGCATGCTAAGTAATGCCTCTGTCATCAAAACTGGATTTCTGGCCAACTTTTGTTGCAGTGTGGTCTAGACCTCCGGGGTCAAGGAGATTGGTAACCTTGTTGGACCAGGCCAGCTTAGTGTGGGTATACAGTTTTGAGCCATAGGCAACCTCTGGCATGCTAAGTTAATGCTCTGTCATCAAAACTGGATTTCTTTTGGCCACCTTTTGGTTGCGGTCTAAGCCTCCTTCAGGAGATTGGTATGTTGGACCAGCTTTAGTGTGGTATACAGTTTTGAGCCATAGGCAATCTGGCATGCTAAGTTAATGCCTCTGTCATCAAAACTGGATTTCTGGCCACCTTTTTGGTTGCGGTCTAAGCCTCCTTCAGGAGATTGGTATTGTGGACAGCTTAGTGGCCTATACCAGTTTTGAGGCCCTTAGCAAACTCTGGATGCTAATTAATGCCTCGTCATCAAAACCTGGAATTTCTGGCCACCTTTTGGTTGCTGGTCTAACCTCCTCAGGAGATGGGAGGAGGGTAGTGCCAGGTGCCATGACCCTTCCTTGTTTTCTAAATAAGGAAAGGCTAAACCCACCTGATGAGCCCTTTGGCAAGGGTGTGACCTCAGGATGAAAACTGATGATGATGATGATAATAATAATAATAAAATAATAATAATAATAATAATACTAATAACAATAATAATAATAATAACAGAACAAACTATTCGGAACCAACCAGAAAAGACTATACAGCCAACTAAGAGGGGAAGATAACCACCCAGAAATTCCCGAAGCCGAACCAAGTAAGAGACTCTGGGGAAAACATATGGAGCAATCCGGTATCACACAACAAACATGCAACAT
>NC_087214.1:38000320-38036556 GCF_015104395.2 Macrobrachium nipponense | reverse complement strand
TGTAGATTATTTAAAGCAAGAGATGGCGTTCAGGTCATAGGCGAGTATGCAAATGAGGAAAACGTTGTATTAATGAAATAGTTTCAGACAGTTGTAATTGACTAACAGTCAACTTAATGCTGTTTTCTGGATCAGTCAGGTTAATAATATTCGAAAAACAAACTCCATTTTATTGCTGGGGTTAATTACTCTATTGGGCTTAAAGTCCAAATTACTATTTGCGATGAGTCTAGTCATGGCCATGGTTTAGTGGTGTCAGTACCTAAGTACCGAGAGGATGGATGTTCGATACATCGATGTAGCATTTGGTTTTTCTTGAACATAAAATTACGTATTTCTAGTAGATAAATATGTAATATTCTTTAACTGCCAAAGTTAAATCTGTTAATATAGAATTACTGTCTACAGTGAGTCTTGTGGAGTCAGTCAGCACCGAATCAGTGTTCAACACATTGTGAAGATTTAACTTTTCCCTGAACATGAAATGACAAATCCTGTCAAAAGAACAGAGAAACCTCAGATAGACAAATCTTGAGAGGCTAACCTTTTCAAGCAATGAGAGAGAGTAAAATGTATCCTCCTTAGATCTTAGGGGGAGTTTGGGAGTGTCCCGGGGGTCTCTTATCGGTGGCCACGATACAGCCCAAACTCACCTCGCGGAAGGCAAGGATGATACTAATAAACAGACAAGTGCCAAAGAAAGACTAGATAATATAGGTTGATGACAACTGAGTGTTTAACGAGGGAATAATAGACTTTAAGATAGTTAGATCGTGATGGTTAGAGACCTGGCCTGCAACTGTAAAATTGTCATCTCTGTTGTTGCTTTTACATTGTACTTCCGCCTGGTTCTTATCTTAAGAGGCCACTGGATTAGATCATTTGTATATGTGTAAGGGTTACATTTAAAAACATATATATTCCATATATAAATAAGCCAATGACCCAAGGGGTCACTGTTGAGATAGCAAGGAGTGTGATAAAGATTGATAAACAGAATGCAAGCAAGACCTTGGCGTGTTGTGTCAGCGACGCCCTGGTTTGCATTTGCCTGTGATAATCAAATCCATTGTTGTGTCAAACAGGTCACAGTGCTTTCGCCTGAGAACCTATTGACCTATAACCCACAGATGTCTATGTGACTTCCTCTCACATGTTCCTCTGTCTGTATGTTAGTATGCTGAGCTAAGCTTTGCTCTCCTATGATTTTGTCAATGCATTGTAACTCAGAACTCTTCTTCCCCTTCTAGAATCAAGTTCTCTTAACCGCCTTCTTGCCTCTACTCAAGAGATGTAGTTTCGCAAATATATTGTTAAGTCTATCATCATGAGTTTGAAACATCTCCGCCTTTATACCCAAAGAAGATACTGACTTAGAAATTATCGTCGCAATCTCCGACGAGGATGGGAAGTATACAACACGATACTTGCGTATAACATTGCAGGTCATAATAACCTCACGGTGCGCCTCGTTATACAAGGCCTAGCACTACATATATAATATGAGATACAAAGACGATCCTATCTGGCATGAAGGAAAAATAGTAAGAGGATTCTTCAGTATCAATTTTAGGCAGTTCTTACGAAACTGATCATCGTGTAAGAAAGGAGAACTCCCAAAATATCTCAATATTGGAATGATCATCACATTTAATTAAACTCTCTTAATCCACATGCCTCTAAGGTTGTTGTGAAAAAAGGATAATTGAATAACAATTTTGCTTCTAATAACTGGTTAAGAAAATTATCTCTTAATGAAATAGGGACCAATTGGATGTATGTGCAAACTACCTTTGGAGGAGGGTAGAATACCATTTAATAAAAATTTTAAAAAAGCAAGAGGACAAAAATTCATACCTAGTCTTGACAGACCAGAAATAGAGCCATCAATATCCCTAGACACTGTGGGATCAAGATACGGAAGAATATTATTAATTCCATTCTCCAATGTGAATTTGATATCAGGGTGCAGTTCGTGACGAACTGCAGAAAGAATTCGGCGTTGTGTCATGTCGGAATAAAACGAAGGCATCCTCGACATATTTAAAACAAAGGCAGAAACCTCCGGGGACAGTCCTCCATGAGGCGCTCCTTCAGGAAGCACATGGAGATATTGGTAGCAGTGCGGATTGAAATTACGGATTCTGGCGTCATTATCAATGAAAATCTTACCTAAAATAATGCCTATCGTCTCCACCACAAGAACGTTAGTGAACAATGATTCTGCAACCAAACCAGCCATAAACAAATCAGAATCTTGTCATATAATTTGTTCCTGAAACTTCTGAGAGAATTGAATTTCGTAAAGGGTTATAATAATGTGAACAGAAACTTATCTAAACCAAAGTTGGGAGAACTGACAGAAGAGAATATCATATATATAGGCCGAAAGGGAACTCCTTTGTAAACTTTAGGGAGACCTAACAGGATCCCGTAGGTGGAACCGGTAACAAACCAATTTTGGAAGGTCTGGTCTCGATGATCTGTTCCTGTTTAGTCAGAAAGTCAGAATCTGTTGACTTTGTCTTCATATTATTTTTATAATATTCTGAAGGTCTGGGAACCAACTCTGAAATCTGGTTTCTCATTTAAAATAATTTCCTTTTTGTTCATAGAATCGTCTCTATTAAGGATAAATTTTCCTCTGTCTTTGTCAGATTTTAAAATATTGTTGTCATAAGAGAGATTCTTTAAAATATTTACATCCGATACATTGAAAAAAACAGCGTCCTCCTAATATTAATGTTAGACAAGGTGGAATGAGATAGTGACGACTACTGCTTTTATGCCGTCAAAAGACAGTTTCATATCGCGTCCTGTAATTGAAAGATCTCCTTTTCGTTATCTATTATTAATAAAAGCTCTGATTTAAGATGAATGTTATTATGAAGAAAGATAGACATCCCAGCTCACACATACATATTTGATGACGAGAGAAAAGAAAGTTTCAGAATAGAAATGAAAATAGAGCATAAAATTCTCCATTACGAAGGTCGTTCTTTACAACGCAAGTCTGCTTCTTATTTAAACGAAAGTCTGAGAGTTATACAGAAACAGCCGGATTACGACGCATTAGCGACGGATCGCTGGGGATTATACTAGAGATATTAACATCGTTAAAGCCAAGACTTCCGGGATGAGAAATGCTGAAATGCAGCCCCTCCTTTGCTTTCTTTCCTTCGCCCTTCTCAAGCTTACTGCAGTAAGTGTCATCATTAGTATTTGTTCAGCGCAGCAAATTGGCCTTTGCCGTTTGTTATATATATATTATATATAGAGATATATATTTATATATATACTATATATATATATATATATATATATATGTATAAATATATTTTATATTGTATATATATATATATCATATATATATTATATATATATGTATATATATATATTAAATGTATATAATATATATACATATTATATATATATATTATAAAATATATATATAATTACCATATGTTACATATGTATAACTTGATCACTTAGTATATAAAACGGGATGCTATGTATAAATAAAGGTTTTTGCCAAGGAGGAAAAAAGGAAAGGCGAGAAAGCCAAGAACTTTCGGTCTAGCATGACCCTTTACTCGGGAACAACTGGTCATACAGAGGAAAAACATAGTAAAAGTAGGCTTAGTATCCAAATTGACATTACAAGATTATCAATAAGGTCGATTTCACTCTATAGAAACGAGGAAACACCTGAGGGCAAGATTAGCGATTTTTAGGTAGCCACACCTTGGAGGAGCACACACGAGGTCAACAAATGATTCATCCAGAAAACAATACATTTTGAAAAAAACAAGGAGGCATATACGGCTTACTACCATGAAATTTACAAAAAAGGTTCCCAAAAGAAGAAAAAAGGCTATAAATATACCGAGCAAGAGAGAGAGAGAGATGATAATTATATACATGTGGGACTAATTAATTAGTAGTTCATTTATTTTAAGATCCTTCAAAAACATTTTACAAATATATGTGTCCATATATTTGTAAAATGTTTATGAAGGACCTTAAAATAAATGAACTACTAATTAATTAGTCCCACATGTATATAGTTATTATCTCTCTCTCTCTCTCTCTCTCTCTCTCTCTCTCTCGGTATATTTATATCCTTTTTTCGTCTTTTCACTCATTTTTTGGGAACATTTTTGTAAATTTCATGGTAGTAAGCCGTATGTGCCTCCTTGTTTTTTTTTCAAAATGTATTGTTTTCTGGATGAATCATCTGTTGACCTCGTGTGTGCTCCTCCAAGGTGTGGCTGCATAAAAATCGCTAATCTTGCCCACAAGCGTTTCCTCGTTTCTGTAGTGTGAAATCGACCTTATTGATAATCTTGTAATGTCAGTTTGGATATTAAGCCTACTTTTACAATGTTTTTCCTCTACATAACCAGTTGTGCCTGAGTAAAGGGTCGTGCTAGACCAAAAGTTCTTGGCTTTCTCGCCTTCCATTTCTTCCTCCGTGGCAAAAATCTTTTATATATATATATATATATATATATATATATATATATATATATATATATATATATATATATATATTATATATATATATATATATATATATATATATATATGACAGGTAAAAATGTTGTTACAACAAAAATTCCATTTAATAAAAGGAGCCCATAAAAACACCAAAATATAGAGAGAAAAAATACTATATTTCATATACCTGAAGAGAGAGACAGCAGTCTATCAAATATGGTACTTTTCTCTCTATATTTTGGTGTTTTTATGGGCTCCTTTTATTATATATATATATATATATATATATATATATATATATATATATATATATAATATATATATATATATATATGTAGATGTCCACGGAGATGCTGTGTTTTTAATTATAGTTTGTATGCCTTCACGATGCAGACCTGATGATGGAGAGTTATTTCGAAACCAGTAGTCTTAACTAAATAAAGGATGTTTTACGAACAAATACTGGTTTTACACTTTCTTGATATATATATATATATATATATAATATATATATATATATATATATAATATTACAATTTGCCTTTAACTCTTACCTCCAGAATGAGAAAACCTTCTGGTACTTAACAAATACTATTTTTGTGAGATTGCCGGCCCACTCCCTTTTCGTCTGGATTGCATTCCACCACTTTCGACTTTCAAATGGATACATGACAAGCCTTCTGTTGTAAGAGGCACAATATTATCTTACTCAAAAAGACCAAAGAGTTGCCTTTTTTTTTGCGATATGCATGTGTCTTAGGGATACGATTGCGACCTTCCACAGTTACCTTACTTCCAAGTACATAATTCACTGCTTTAGACGGCGACATCTGTTGTGAATCGAACGGAACGCGTCTTAATGGTGAGGAGAGAAGCACATCCTTTGAGTGAGTTCACGAACGCTATCTGCTTAATTACAGAGAGAGTGGAAATTATTCTTTATATAATCCGTGTACTTTCCTTAAATTTCTTCATTCTTTTTTACAAATAAAAATGCTTCCCCACCAAGCTTGAATACATGATTTAAGTATAGGAGCAAATCTGCGATTATTATTCCCTCAAAGAAAAAGGCTCTGGAGGGACGAGTCTAAATAAATATTCCTTACTGCTTCTTCACTGACGTTTCGGGACACGGAAATTCGAGATGTTGGAGACGATTATGCAACAAAGTAATGGCCTCGATGTGTCTCCCATGAAATAACGCCTGAGAACCACACAGCTGTCTCCTGCTGACACGCCCTGAGAGAGAGGAGAGAGAGAGAGAGAGAGAGTGGGGGCTGGCCATATACCTTTTTGTATTTATCGTAGGTAAGATTTAGCGTTCTTACATACTGGAAGTGGATAATTAAAACATTAAGTATATATGTATGTATGTATGTGTGTATGTATGTATGTATATTATATGTTGCTACTTTTATGATGCATATATCTTCTCCTAGACTGTATGAAATGTTAGAATAGAGTTTTGCAACATTTTCAGATTCCTTAGCTAGCTTAGAGCTATAGGATGTCTAAAATGTATGTTCGCGTAATATAGTGTAAAAGAATATATAGCCTAGAATGAAAAGAAGGGAGATTAACTTTGTTTTTTCCAAGATAGAAATTGTACTTGTCATCGCCTTGAGATTAGAGACCTCGAGGTCTCCGTGTTGTTTTCATAACATGTCAATCATACTTGCTCGCTCAAGTCTGTTTCATACATGTACTTCTTTGTCAATAACCACGTTCAGATTTCACGATTTTTCTGTAAAGTTACATCATATTAGAAGCTTCTAGAGAGATTGCACCATCTTTCGCATGCCCAAAATATTTCGAGCCCATCATTCTCTTGAAGTTGCCCATACAAGGAGAGAGCAAAAGCGTTCATTCAAGATTTTGAATCCCTGGCGTTTAGACATCTCCCCCCTAACCCCTCTCTCTCTCTCTCCACTTTTGAGTTCATATTAACGTAAAGATTTTATACTTACTGAATGGTCACTCGTAAATTTCAGATTTAATATATCTTAAGTATTATTTAGTGCTTTTTGTTGAATCTGAACAAACATTGTACAAGTGTGTAACAGCACCTTATCTTTTGTGAAATATTGTGAATTGGAGAATTTTTTGAACTAACTGCAGCAGAAAGAAAATTTATACAAAGGTAAAGTGTATTTAAAATTTCTTAGTTGCAACAAATAGTTACAATGGTTTGAGTGAAACTTAAAATTTTTACACATTGCAAATTTTGTTTTGTTTGTTTCATTTAAAGTGATTTTTTTGTGTGTGCATTTATTCATTTCTTTCTTATTGAAGTGTGTGTTTTTATTTTATATTCTGTGTGATTTGTGCTTTATGCAATTTTGGTATTTTACACCTTTTTCTGGGTTTTCATTTGCATTCACAATTTAATTAACTTAGTTGTTTTCATTAATTAATTGTTGCACATGTAATTGAATTTAACACTAGTGAATTAATTTGCATTTACTTAGAATTCTTTTCAAGTTTCATTGTTGTTTAGCACTTGTGAATTAATTGCCAAATTTTGATTATTGCCTAACACATTTGAATTTCGATTGAATTAATTTTCTTGAATTTTGTGATAAATAAATTTTGATTTAATGTTACTTAATTGATTCATGAATTAAATTGAACTCTGCTTTGTTTTCAAGTAACAGTAATTTTCCCTGATATTGTGAATTTCACTTATAAATTTTCAGTTTAATAATAAACTTTTGTATGAAAAATTTTTATAAGTTTTCTTTTTCACCATTATAATTATATATGATTATATTTAGCTTAGGTAGAAACAGAGTGGTAATAGATCTGTTTTCCTTCAATTTACTTGAAGTGAGTTAGAACCAGGGAAGTACTTAGACTTCTGAAATCAGGTCAATACTTAGAAGTTTAAAGTTGTTGATGGAGTGATGCCCTTTAATTAATTTCATTACACTTATGATTACCTAGCACCTGTTTTAATGAACTTAGTCTGATTTTCTGCAATACTGGCAAGTTGTTTAAGGGATCACTGTTGCCTATAGAGTATTCAGTCGTTTAGTACCTGTGATGAGGGTTCAGGTGCCTGGCTGTTGTGAGGAAACAATTAATGATTGGTAAGTGTAGTAACCAGATACTTGGCACTTCGTCACACATCATGAACTGAATTTTTATAAAGTAGACACTCCAAAATACTCGTAAACTATAGGCACCAAGGAAACGCAAAACATAGTTAACCAGTATATTAACAATATACCAACATACACTGAGAAATTTCCCTCAAGTAAACAGGAGCACCTAATAAAACTCAAAAGGCTCTCGTTACATTAACTGTCTGTGGGCCTGAAGAATTTACGACGACTAACGATGTACGATGTAGCGGATATACAATGTGTCTAATTCAGTTCTGTAATCATCTGAAATTATGATAGGTCATCGTTAAACACGAAAAGCACAATGAAAAAAATACTCAGTCTTGAACTGCCTATCAATCTATAAACGGTTAACTATCAACGTTTAAGTGATTAATGGCTATCCTAGCAAAATGCATACGTATTACAAACGTAACACTCCCAAAGGTATACAAAAACTGCTAACAGTCACTAGAATACTAGATGCCAAGACACAAGACACGTAAATTTTGATGCAGTTTGATGATTACTTGAATTTAAGACAAGCAAGGCCTTACTTATAGAATCACTTCAATAAGGCTAGAATTTACAAAGGGCTTAACCAATGACCTGCTTTCAGGTTGACCCTTACCTGTAATGAATTCCAGAGCGGCGGTTGGTTTTATTAAGAGGTTATGTTCAGGCTCTTGATCACGACTCATGCCAAGACGATGACGAGCGTTGTAGAACTTCTTCGAACAGACGGCGGCACATGGTAGACACTGTAGCACACTCCCCAGGAATAAGTTTACACCACGATCATTGCTGGTATGTCAGGTTTATAAAAATGAATATGAAAGTCAGCTCCTTCCAGGTCTTATTCATATAAGGAAAGATTAAACTTCTGCAGTTGGTTTGCGTCCGAGTCTAAGACAACTGCTGCTGCTCACTCAGTCCGTCTTAACCGAAGTAAACTTTCTTTGCCCGATAAACTACAGGTAACAGGTGCAAGGGTCTATTTGAAATGGGTCAAGGGGTAATTATATAAGTGACAAGTACTTAACAAAAACAGTAATTTACATATCTTATGTCTTAACATATGAAATATATATTAATAATGCATATAGTAAATTAAATTTCCTTTAGTCCACCACCAGCGATGCAATTTTTTCTCTAAAACAAAAATTGCATCTTAGAAAATAAAATAGACTAATACTTCACTCAGTCAAAATCTCCCGTGTTTTCTGCTCATTAACTATAGCAGCCTTTCTTTTTACACGGGGAGTAGCCTTTGATAAAAGTCGAAGTGAATCATCATTAGTCCCTGCAATTTCTTGATCATCCGATCTTTGGAGAAAAGGAATCAGTGTTGTCATATGTCTTTTAAGAACTTCTCTAGAAGAACCCTTTATATTAATGCTTCTGTAACCTCACCGTTACTGTTGAATTGCAGTTCTTTAACCAAACCCATAGGATAATTGTTAGGTTTGGTGTGTATCTCTTTCAGTAGGACAATATCCCCAATTTTAATACTCCTATGTGTAATAGGTTTGTATCTATCCTTTTTATCAACAGCTTGGTTGATAAGTGTACCTAGAAACTGGGAATGATAATTAGACAAGATTATTTCTGGCTTTCCTTAATTTCATATATTCATCTTTAACCTGTTGGGGATTGACACAATGCTGCCAGTCAGGATCCTCATCTGGTATGCCGTGCAATTCTGGAATGAGATTAAGGGAAGTCCGTTCATAGCCCTTAACCAACTTTTCGGGTGTAATTGGTTCAGGTGCAAAGTTTAAATCTGCCTCTCTAAGAGGTTCCTTAAATGCTATTGGTCGCCTATTAACAAGGTGAACAGTGTGAAGAACAATAAATTCAAAGTCTTCATAAGATAAAACAAGGTTTTTTATACTCCCAAACAACAATCTCTTAACCAGCTTGACACAAACTTCAACGCTGAAACTGCAAAGGGCGAACATTATTCTCTTCAAAATATAACAGAGTTGCATGATCACTTAAAAGATTCTGCATCACATTAGCCCCAGCTATAAGTTGTGTCCCCATATCACTGACGCATGATTCAGGGATTCCGTCATCAAAACAATGCAGCTGAAAGGATCACATAAATTCCTTTACACTGAGATCATTACAGATTTGAAGATTCACAGCCCTACTCCAAGTACAAGCAATGCATAATAACCCTACTTTTTGAGTTTCATTGTTCTTCCTAACATTGAAAGGACCCATATGATCAATGAACTCATTCACAAATGGCTTGGATGGTAGATTAGACCTGAATTCCCTTTATGAATTCTGACTTAGTTTGAAAGTCCTATTATTAAAACGCCTACAATGCGCACATTGTTTTAATGCTTTTTTGATTGTTGAAAAATGCCTTGGGATATGAAATTGTTGGCGAATTTCAGCCAGAACTAAATAACATCCTGAATGAAACAGTTTGAAATGAACATCCAAAATAATTAGTCTCTTGGCAGTAAAATAGGGAAACCCTTATTAGTACCAAACCATTTCCTAAATTTGCCTTTAACCCTAAGAATACCGTTTTCATCCATGAAAATATTAAGCTGAGTCATGAGGTTAGGAATGGCCTTCAGATAAAAACGATTCTTAGACTGACAATAAGCAAATAGATCTGGAAACCACCTCCTTTGCTCAGTTGAAATAACTCTTTTACTTGCTTCTGCAAAGAGATTAGGGTTAGTGTCAGATGAGGGTTGATAACCTATACCTGCCTTACCTTTCCAGTTTCTTATGCCTATGAGTATTCTACGAGAAATCAAAATCAATTTACGAAAGCTGGAATATTTGCAGGGATTAATAACATATTCAGGAGATCCTGTTAGAGAAGAAGAGGTTGTTCGTGAACGTTTTGCCATCGAAGGTGTACTAAAACTGTCAAGGGATTTGGAATAATAAAGGACAGGTCCTGTTCTCCACAAAGGAGGTCATCCGACTTCTTCTTATCAGGACCGACGAGAAAATGAGTTTTAAACAACTTCTTATGGGAGAGGCATCTAGTAACACAGTCGGCCGGATTGTCTTTTCCTGAAATGAAACAAAACCTTATTGGAAATCGGTGACACAACTTTTGAATATTACCAATTCTATTAATTATGAAAGCTGAAGAACACTTTTGCATTTTATCCAGTTCTGGGATGAAGCATTAAGCCAGTGCAGTGCACAAAGAGAATCAGCAGAGAGAGCAGCCATTTCCACAATATTAACAGGTTTCAAGCAGGAAGGTCCCGAGATATCTCTAGACTGCAGTTCCACAAGAGTTTCGACACCCAAAACAATGGCGTTTACCTCTGATGAAGGAATTGACTTATTCTTAAACCGAGTGTTAACCATAGGGTTCTTAGCTTGAACAAAACTTACCTTACCAGATTCAATGTGCTGCAAAAATATTACTGTACCACATAGGTCGTGACTAGCATCAGTATAAGCCAGAAGCTTATAACTACCATTCCTCGGTCCGACATACCTACCTATTTCAATGGGAGGAGAAGCATTAGCTTGTTTGCATATATTCCCCCATTCACGTTGAACTCTGCTGGCAACAATACATCCCAGCCTAGGCTTTTATTGCACTGAAGCCTGTGCATAAACAACCGGCTTCTGTTTAAAACAGGCATGTTAAAACCATATATGTCAAATTGAGAGGCAATTGTGCCCAAAACAGTACGTTTATGGTTGCCTTGCCATCAAGGCAAATAGGCCTGGTAAATATTTCATCTCTCACTCTGTCCCATGTCAGACCAAACAACTTTCTTTTTTTCAGGGGTCTGAGTTTTCATGTGTTCATCTATCTTACTTTGTAAGGAAGTATCATTAGTGATAATTTGTTGGACCTCGAACTTGTAAGGAGCAAATATGCGAGGCAGCTCTTTATAAGCCTATTCTAAAGACTGCCTTTTCAAATGTAACTGCACCATTATTCATGTAAATCAATGTATACATTAACTTTTTTAAGTCTACCAAATCTTTATCTCGCTCTTCTTTAACCAGTAAAATATAATATAAGGAAAGCATTAACAAAAATGGGCAATAACGCAACCCAAAAGTCAGCCTAACATTGCGATAAGCAACAACAGAAAAGTCACCAGCTTTGACATTTCTATACCAAAAGAACAGCAACTTTGACTGATCAGATTCACTTAATGAAAGCATAAGGGGACGAAATTATTATCAGCTAAAAATTCCCCTTGGGTACAAATATGAAAATACATCAATTCCGAGGTAGACCGAATTAGATATTAAAGGACATTTGTAGCTCGAATGATATATATATATATATATATATATATATATATATATATATATATATATATATATATATATATATATATATAAAATAAACTGTTTGTCATCAAAGCTAGATAGATCTATAATAATTAGATACAAGGAATAATATGGAACATGATAAAATCAGAAAAGTTACGTAATGGTTAAGAGGTAAAGAGGAATAGAATCATATAAACCATTTATTAGATTGTCCCATTTCATTGCACCATATTTATGAAAATGCTTTAGAATTCGTTCCCACAATTGACAATTTCGAAATGTTTTCCCGTGGAACACGTGGAACGAAGCAGAGAGCTTATTCTTTTTTTGTTACGAATACACCAATACAAATCTGAGGAAATGCATTTGCTACATTTTAGTATTCTGTAAAAGAAAACTATTGAGATGATTGTTTTGTCTGTCTGTTTCCGCTCATATCTTAACAACTACTAAGGCTAGAGAGCTGCAAATTAGTATGTTGATCATCCGCCCTCCAGTCATCAAAAATACTAAATTACAGCCATTTAGCCTCACTAGTCTTTATTTTATTAAAGTTAAATTTAGCCATGATCATGCGTCTGGCAATGCGCAGCAATAGGTGCCAACAACTCAGGCCACCACGGGGTCGTGGCTAAGAGTTTCATACAGAAACTTCGAAGCATTTTTTATTGTATAGCACTGGATATCCCAATGCAAGAACCTAAATAGGAGGCCATAAAACTTTTCCTTTTACCATCGGATCTCAAACACAGAAAGAGAGAGAGAGAGAGAGTAAACACAAAATGAATATCAGATCAAACATTCCTACAACTGTCGTGATCATATTTATACCTCGATGGTACAGGGAGGGTTACTTTTTTATTTTCAAAATAGGAATTACACTGGTCGCGTTTTCCAAAACTCTGCGCTTCATTTGTATTCTGCTCTGTAGAAACATGACTTCCTACTTTCCTGAATTTTTTTCATCGGATAATAGTCTACCCAATTAGGGACCTTCATGTATGAAAGACGTAAATCCATCAGGTTTCATATTTCCTTAACCGCACACACACAAAAATATAAATATATGTATGTATATCTCAAATATAAAAGCCCCATTAAAACACTTTGGTTTAAAGCTAAGGACTATATTTTGTGGACTGACTTCCACCCTTATCAAATAATGAATGACAGAAGTTTCATTGGCGAAATATATAGAGTGGGAGATATGCCCTTAGTTGATGATGCCTGGGGTCACCAGTAAGCGACATTGGTTCTGTTAATTGTCTTAATCCGCTTCATTGTTGCCTTAAGGAAGATATCGTTGATATGGCCAGAGTAACAGGCTCCATTGGAATGGTGTTTCCTATTATCTTGTTGTTTTTTCAGTTGAAGATTCTACCATCTGACATTTGTAAAAACAGCTGCTCTTGTATAAAATTCGGGATGAGTTCAATCCATGGTATGGTTAGTATTATTTGTGTGATGGAAAATTGCCGAACTATGTTGTCCATATCTAACTGAGTGCTTATGTTGAGTTAATCTATCTGAGCAAGATTTTCGTCTGAAGTCATAGTATGACTTATCACAATCCCTACAGGGGACTTCATAAATCCCTATGTCTTTAGAAACTGGCTTCCACTGAATGGTAATGAAGGAATTCCTCAATGTATCTGGATAAGTGAAGATGAAAGGGTTGGGTTGGCCCAAGATTTGTGTGATCTCTCGTGAATTATCTATGTGAGAGATTATGATTTTGATTTTTTTACCATATATATATATATATATATATATATATATATATATATATATATTATATATATATATATATATATATATATATATATATATGAGAATCACGCTACAGTTTTCAACTTTTTAAATTATTTTTATCCAAGAGAGAAGAATTTCTGCTGTCCCTTGGGTTGGATTTTTGTTTACCAAATTATAGGCCAAAATATAACCAATTCTTCTTACCATTAGAATCGATTTTTCAGAGGTTGAAACGCCTCCCCTTTAATACCAATTTGAGTGGTTTACAAAATGAATTATCTAGTCTATCTCAACGTGTTTTTTCAAAGTTAAAAACTAATTGGGCTCCTTTTTCAAAAAATGTGATTTTGATCTAATTAAAAATTTGGCTAAGCGTGAAGACATCATAATTGTGAAACCAGATAAGGGGAAGGGGGCTGTCATTCTCAACAAATCAGATATAATTCGAAAATGGCAACTATCCTTAATGATCATACTAAATTCATAAAGATAGGTATACCTGACTACCGAAGATAAAATCAACCGGTTTCTGAGATCTCTGAAGAAAGACAATGTCATTAACGAAGAAACTTATCGTCACCTTTTTTCCCACCGGCTCCTCTTTTGGTGTTATGTATGGCCTACCCAAAATTCATAAACCTAGTGTTCCCCTCCGCCCTATTCTAGCGTCTTACTATACACCTAATTATCAACTTGCAAAATTTTTAGTCCCGTTGCTTGAACCTTTAACTAAGAATCAATATACCGTTTCCAATTCAAAATCGTTTAAAGAATCAGTACTCCCCCAAGATTCTGATACATTTATGGCGAGCTTTGATGTTGAATCCCTTTTTACCAATGTTCCTGTTAGGGAGGCCATTAGCATAATTTTAGACAAGTTATTTCCCCAACCTGATTCGTACACAATTTTAACCGTTCTACTTTTAAGTCTCTTTTAGAAATGGCGGTGCTGGACACCGCCTTTATTTTTTAACAATAACTTATATAGACAAGTGGAGGGTATGGCTATGGGGTCTCCGTTAGGTCCTACCTTTTCCAATATCTTTATGTGCTCGCTGGAAGAGCGCTTTTTGGACGAGTGCCCTTTCCTTCCGCCCTTTATTTTATAAAAGATACGATGACGACACCTTCACCCTTTTCAGGCGTAATTTTGATTGCGATGCATTTTTAGAATTCATTAATTCATATCACCCAAATATTAAGTTTACCCTTGAAAGTGAAATGAACGACCGTCTTCCGTTTTTAGATGTAGAAGTATTTCGTGAAAACAGTAAGTTTAACACTACAATTTTTAGGGAAAAGACATTTACAGGTTTGGAGACGAATTTTCATAGCTTTTGTTTTAATAATTTTGAATCTAACTCCATTTTTACCCTTGTATATAGAGCCGTCTCCCTTAAGTCTAACTGGCATGTCTTTCATAATGAAATTGCCTTTCTTTTAGCATATTTTAACGATAACTGCTTTCCCACCAAACTCGTCAACAAAATTATTTACAAGGTCCTTAATAAAGAGTTTTGCACCAACACCAATGAAATTAATGTTCCAAAGCTTCCTTTTAATGCCCGATTCCCATATTTACGCGATGATTCCTTTAGGGCCGAATTTACAAAAATCGTACAAAAATACTTTGGAGCATTAAAGGTAAAACTCATTCCTGTCAATCCACTAACAATTGGATCCATGTTCAGATTTAAAGATTTTATGCCCCCTCATGTCCTCTGGTATAGTGTACAAATATTCTTGTCCCAGATGTAGTCTGGGAACTTACGTAGGTTCTTCTCAGAGGATGATGAGGGTTCGCAAGGGAGTTAGTTTCCGTACTGGATGTTCACCATCAAATCCCGAACAGTCCAGTATACGTGAACATAGCAAAAATTGTAAAGTTGATATTAAATATGATGATTTTATTATTGATGGTCAAACCTCCAGTCCAAAGGAACTATTGATCCTCGAGAGCCTTTTTATTAAACAACTTGTTCCGCAGTTGAACAAACAGACCTTCTCCACCCTCTTGTATCTTTCTTAAGCCTATGTTTCTGTGTACATTCTTTTAGTTTTTGTTTATCTCTTACCATGGTAGGTCGACCCCCAATGCGCCTCAAATATTTTTTAACTTTGTATTTTACTAATTTATTTATTTAGTTATTTGTCTTAACTTTCTATCTGAACTTTTAACTAACGTATGTGCTTTTAATTTCTCGTGTAGTTTTATCAATTGTTGGTGTATTTTTATCTATGTGTGAAGTTTCGGTTTTCATTCTAACTAGTTTGTAAATAAATTTTAGACAATTTTCAAATCATTTAATTCATATTAGTCATTATTTATTATACAGACCCTGAAGATGCATTCTGCTGAATGCGAAACGCGTCGGAACAAAGTGTGAAATACTTCACCATGTTTGTACCTGCTCCTGCTCCCTGTGCATTGTATCACTTTGGCTGACTCGCCTACTTTCTCCGTTCATATACATACATATATATATATATATATATATATATATATATATATATATATATATATATATACGTGTATATATATATATATATATATATATTATATATATATATATATATATATATATATATATATATATATATATATATATAAAACTAAATTACAAATTGGGTCAGAAATTCGAGGGTCCTTATAGAGTCATTAAGGAAAAGATTGGTAACAGATTTGTAGTCTTAAGAGGAAAAAACAGGTCCGTCGAAATGAACACTTATATCAAAGCTGAAGAGAGTTGGCCTTGGTAACTAATATAATGTCGCTCAGTTGCATTTTTCTGGTTTTTGCAAATTGATGGTTAAATGTGTTTAATGGTTTTTTTTTTTCATTTCTTCTACTATTTTTCTTATTATGCGCTAACTGCGGCGTTTTGGCGGAAGATTCAAAGGTAAATATTTCACGTGGGAAATTGGGTTGAAAATATAGCAAATTTCTGTTAAGCTGAGAAATATTATGATAAGCCCGTGGTGGTTCCTGTGTGTATGGGTTTAGTGGGGCTGAATTTTTGTGGTTTTTTGGGTGGTGGATTTTTGGGGCTGAGTTTTTTTTTTTGTGGTTATAATCTTTGGCAGTGGATATATATATATATATATATATATATACATATATATATATGTATATTTTGTTTTTGTTTTTTTGTCGGTGATCTGTAGTTTTACGAGCCAAGAGGGGGTTATTGTGGTTTCATGGGTTTCTGTGAAGAGGTTGTATTTTATTTCACCAATGGTTATATTTGCTTATATAACGGGTAAATTGTGGTTTTCTGTGGTTTATAACCCGACGAGGTGGTTATGCGGCTTTATATACTTGTGGCAGTATCATGAATGAGTTATGTTTTCAAGGACAATTTTTGGGTACCTTTGGTGATGTCCTAGGGATAATTTTGTAGAATGTGGCTATATAATATCAGTATAGAATTTTTGGGCTATTTGGAGAATAACGATTTCTGAGGTTGCAAGTCTGACTAGACAAATCTATAGTGCGATTTGAGCACATGAAATACTCACAGGTGGATTATTGCTGACAATGCTGTGATGAGACCGGTTGCTGATTTTTCCTTTCAGAGTTGATTACTCGGAGATTTGCACTGTCTTCAGAGATGTTGATTATATCATTCCATGGGAATGTATGTAAGGGGTTAATTCCGGTCGATGGGATATGTTGTGGCAGCAAATTCCGTAACGATATATGTTGCGTTTATGGGGGCTAGCGCTGGATTATATATGTTTTTTCCATGTACTTTTTGTAATGGGGAAAGTTCAATTTTTTTTTCCTACGAGGGATGTTCGTAATTGGGGTTAAGCCTTACATAGCATTTCTATTTTAGATAGGAAGTATAATTTATCGGGGTATATGTGTCATATAGAAGGGGTATTCGGCATTATTTTTTCATAGAGGTTAAATATATAAACAGTACAGGGGTTTTGCTGTTAGACATTTTGTTAGACAGGTTTTGATAGTATGTTTATTAGATATAGGATTACTTGTGAGGATTCAGTGGGTAAAGATCATATTTTGTTTAGTGAGGAATTTTTAATAATTGACAATGAGATTGGGTAGTTAATGATAGATTTGTGTGGTAAAACCAGACTTTAGTTATTCTATGATCATGTAGACTTTTCAAATACGGACACATGATGACTAGAGAATTCCCAACTTCACGTGATGGTGACGTCGGAAACAGCTTGGTTCTACAGTACCAGAGGTCGAATCTACACACTTGTGGCGATGCTATGGATCGCCTTTGCAATGGACAAGATGCCGTTGGTGGATCGTCTCAGGATATGTTCTGGGACATATCAGGAGTCTACAATCTTCTATGAGGCGGGTGCGAGACACACTTCCATGGAAGTCACGGGATATTTCCTTGACAACGAGGTGGTGGTCACGATTCCTTCATTGGAAGATGTTGAATCTACAGTTCGGCAACGAGGGGGTGTTGGATACACTTACGGGGGTCGCAGATGCTGAATAATGGCGCATGCTGAATTCTTTCGAGATGGTTCATGTGCTCAACCTGGGTCTACAACTATTCGACAAAGGTGTTTGTGAAAAACTTACACGGACTCCCAAGGTGGTTCAAGTTCCGCCTATCTTAGAGACGGATGAATTCTTCTTCAGCGAACACTACACTATTCCAGTGATTGCGTTTATGATATCAATACTGATAGTCGAAATATGTGTTATGGGGCTATCTTGCAAACATTATGAACCAGTATATACTAGTTGCTGATGCGGTGTGCGATGGGAGTGCACAAAGAACATAGGTGGCTGAGCCATCTTAAACAATAGGTGTGGTGGTGAATTATTAATCTCAGCTTTTTCCGCTTAGTGACAGGAGGGCTTAGCGACAAGCACTTGATTCCTCAAAGAGTGCTGAAATGAAAGAACAGTCAGAATTGGTGACCATGCGATATGAGGCTAACGACCTTTCAGAGACTGGGTGTGGTCACACTCAGTTGCTATGCCATTCCAAAAGGCATGTCCGTGTGTGTGTTCGTGACGTGTAATGTATGGGGCCCAACAGTACGAGGTGCCAAAGAAGACGGCACATTCTTTGATTACCGGTGTTGTGGTATAGAACACATTTGGAGTGGACTCGAGGGCACACCCATCACAAGGTAGTGTAATATTAAGACTTTGGAAAAGTTACCCTTTGAAAAGAGAGAGAGGAGTGTAGTGTGTACACGTCCATTTAATTATCTTTTACATGTTGGAGTGATATAATAAATATGTCTCTTTATTTCAGATGGGTTTATGGCATTATACAAGAGAATATGTATATTATATATATATATTATATATATAATAGATATACTAAGTGTTATATATATATATATTATATATATATATATTTATACTATATATATCTATATATATATATATATATGTATGTATGTATATACTATATATATATATATATATCATATATATATATATGTATATATGTTTATATATAGTATATATATATATATACTAATTATATATATATATTAGTATATTTAGATATATAATAAATATATTATATATATATACAGACATACAGATATAAATAATTATATATATAATATATATATATATATAATTTAGATTATATCAAATAAATACCTTATATATTATATTATATATATTATATATATATATATATAGATATTATATATACATATAGATATTATATAGATTATATTATATATATATAATATACTATATATATATATTATAGATACATATAAATATATTATATATATATAGATACATATAAATACATATATATATACAGATATATATATATAATTGCAGACTTAAATAAAAATTAGTTGCCTTAGAGTTATCTTTGTTGTAATGTGTCTAACATGTATTGTGAATATGTATTGTGAATATGGTTTTGTTTAGCAAAGTTCTGAATAGCTGTCACCTATAATTATTTAATTGTTTTGTCCTTGTATCTGAGATGATTGTCTTAAACTTTTAATTGCACCCATTGTGTATGCTTGTTTGGAAAGGTTACTCATCTTCCAGGTGTGTCGTATTCTAGGTACTAATCTCTTTATAATCCCTATCTGTCAGTTATACGAATCTTCTTTTTTTGTCTTTTTCCTCATGTATGTCAGTTCATCTGCTTAGTAAAGGACGTTTGGACATCGAGAGGTCTCTCGGATACTCCGTCGCTTATTTTCCTTCGTGGCATATATCTTTATATATATATATATATATAAATATATATATATATATATATATATATATATATTATATAGATATATATATATATATATATATATATATATATATATATATATATATATATATATATATATATATATATATATATATATATATACATATATACATATATATAGATATATATATATATATTATATATATATATATATATATATATATATATATAGATATATATATATATATAAGTCGTATCACATTACTGTGATTCATATACATACATCGACTACAAATGTCCTTTAATATCTAATTCACTCTACCTCAGAATTAATATATTTTCATGTATGCTTAACCGAAGGGGAATTTTATAAGGCGATAATAGAATTGTCGGTGCCCAGGAGTGAACCCATGACACCATACAAATCCAGGAACGTCAGTGAAGCTTTTACCCACTCCACCACCGCTAGAGGCTATAAATTAATACCGTCGCTCACCCTCATATACCTTTCGCGCTCAGGTACTCGCTGATTTGGAGCCAGCATTAACCCACCTCGACCTCGGTAGTGTTGTAGTGCTTATGACAGCACGTAGCCATTAATATAAGTCATATCACATTACCGTGATTCATATACATACATCGAGCTACAAATGTCCTTTAATATCTCATTCACTCTACCTCGGAATTAATATATTTTCATATATGCTTAACCGAAGGGGTTTGAATTTTATTAGGCGATAATAGAATTGTCTCGGTGCCCAGGTGCAAACCCAGGGCACCATACAAATCCAGGAACGTCAGTGAAGCTTTTACCCACTCCACCACTGCAAGAGGCTATAAATTAATGACTTCTCTCACCCTCAAATACCTTTAGCGCTTAGGTATTCACTGATTTGGAGCCAGCATTAACCCACCTCGACCTCGGTAGTGTTGTAGTGCTTATGACAGCACGTAGCCATTATATAAGTCATTAATTTATAGCCTCTTGCGGTGGTGGAGTGGGTAAAAGCTTCACTGACGTTCCTGGATTTGTATGGTGTCCTGGGTTCGCACCTGGGCGCCGACAATTCTATAATCGCGTAATAAAATTCCCCTTCAGTTAAGCATATATGAAAAATAAAATATTAATTCGAGGTAGAGTGAATTAGTATTAAAGGCATTTGTAGCTCAATGTATGTATATGAATCACGGTAATGTGATATGACTTATTAATAATGGCTACGTGCTGTCATAAGCACTACAACACTACCTAGGTCGAGGTGGGTTAATGCTGGCTCCAAATCAGTGAATACCTGAGCGGGGAGCGAAAGGTATTTGAGGGTGAGAGACGGTATTAATTTATAGCCTCTAGCGGTGGTGGAGTGGGTAAAAGCTTCACTGACGTTCCTGGATTTGTATGGTGTCCTGGGTTCGCTCCTGGGCACCGACAATTCTATTATCGCCTAATAAAATTCCCCTTCGGTAAGCATATATGAAAATATATTAATTCCGAGGTAGAGTGAATTAGATATTAAGGAAATTTGTAGCTCGATGTATATATATATATATATATATATATATATATATATATATATATATATATATATATAATATATATATATATATACATAAAAGTATCCCTCTTTCTCTATGTTTCGTTAAATTTTATCAAAAGTTTCTTCGGTTCAATTTTCATACTACATTCCTATGTATCGCTTTATTGAATTGTCTAAGAGTCTTCATGAACAAATACTATAGAGTTTATTACTTAAATTTTGTTATGTGCTAAAACGTTTATTTTTATTTCAACACGTCATTTCAAATGTTACTGAAAGAAGTGCATGAATCCATTATATAGAAAGTGGTTCCTTTTTTTCATTCAGAGATCATTAATGTATATAGATTCAGATAGTTATTTCATTTAATAGTACTATCTTTTATAAAATTTCTTTTTGGTTTTATATTAAAAAAGTCGATCAAATTTTAACTTTTCGTTTAACTTCAAAACGTGACTTCAGAGACTTTTATGAAACAACTCAGCTTCAACTGAGCCATAAAAGAAAAGTATTCCTGAGGGAGATTCACAGTTGGATCTCGGTGAGATGCCGCTGTGGTAAAACTGTAAAGGAAAAAAAAAGGCAAAAATAATCATTCTCAACACGCTTTTATATAAGCTCAATCAATAACAGCAATGATATATGCAGCCCACATAAAATGGTAGCGGTTTGTCAGATAACGTTTTTTTTTTATTTATTTATTAGAATTCACATCAAGAGACAGAGATGCTAAATGCGTTTTAATTCGTTTTCATTAGAATTCACAGCAAGAGACAGTAGAGATGATGCTGTAATATTTTTCAATAATTAGGAGCTTACAAAAACGTAGCTTGAACAAACACAACAGGATGTAGGCAGGTATGTCTAGGAGCGGTCGAACTTCAATGGAAGCAGGCAATCAGATAGACAAGAATAAAATTCATATTCATCAATACAAAAGATGATCCTCCTAGGGTTTTAACCAGATATATATCAACCGCTGCGGCGTGTTCAGTAAAAGCCCGTTGGGGATGACCGTTAAAACAAAGAAAAGACTAAATATTATAAAGATAGTGACCCCAAGAAATATTAGTCTTAGACAACGACCACCATAAACCCTTGGGGTCACTATCTAGGAAAGATCCCAAAAGAGTAGGGATAATAATACAAAGATGCGAACAATAATAACAAGAAAATGACTTTAAGAGACAGAAAAGGCAACTTTGGTCTTTCCTTCATTCTCCACACTTCAAACAACCAATTTGACAACCAATCTGAATTTGAAGCTAACCACTCACCCGACACTTGCGTGTAGTCTATCCTGAATGAATTGCTGAACTATTTACTTATCCTCAGCGTCTCCTGTTTTCCTATGCTCGTTGATGTGACGAAAACATTTGACAGCGTTAACTGTATGAAGTTCTTTTCGAGACTTCGAAATGAAGGTGCATTCTTATATATTTCTCATTATATTGCTGGTTCTTAATGCAGCAATATTTTTGGTATCATCAAATATCACAAGCTGACGCTGAACTGAAGGCTATATTACAATACTATTATTTATTTACGTTGATAATCAGTTCCTTACTAGTATGCTAGTGTATGATGAAAGTTCACTATAGAACTAGCTGTGAAGTTGTAATTCTTGAACGTGACATATCAGTGACGTATCTCGAATTTCAGTGATTGGTGTTTTGTCTCGAAGCGACGTATAGTTTTGCATAAATATTTTCCCTTAATAAAAATAGCTAATCCTTCATTTTTTGTATCACAATCCTTTCACAGCTTATTAAAAACGATATTGGCAAAAATAATGAACTTTCCTCAAGACATTCTGAAAAATTAAATAAAAAAAATAAAAAATTAAAGTAAAAATTATTTTTGAAACCCATTTCCTACGAACTGGGCAAAATGGCATAAGTCAGTCCGTCAGAACAAGGACGGACATTTTGTGTATCAAATGGGGTAAAGATTTGCCCTAATTCGGCTCCTCCAACGGCCTTCCCCAAGGTAGCAGTCTCTTACCATTTCTACGTCATAATGTGACAAATGCCCCAAATGTTATCACGAAGCAACCTTTGTTACGTCGATGATGCAGTTCAAATTCTCTCTACCTTTGTGAGGTCTCCAGCAGCTGTTGATAGCTACCGCAGGTATGCAAATGAACGTGACATACACTGACACACCACGGAACTGCAAGAAAGTGCCTGGTCACTGTTCCATTGATGGACTAGTTAACCACGTACGACCTAAAAGATCCAGAATCTCCCTCCAGAGTGTTCATGAAAGGTTCTCCAGTCACATGTTAAATTCTAAACGAAATGTTAAAGTTTAATGTACTATGTTATACGAAATCATAATAATGGAATTTCTTAATTTCTTGTATTTTGTTAAATGGAATAACCAAAAGGGAATTTTAGAATTGAATGTTATAAGTTGAATGAAAACAAAATCACAAGTATTGTTACACATTTATGATCAGTGTATGGAAAAAGGAATCACCTTTACTCTTATGAAATATAAAAATTATAAAATAACTGTTGATAGAATTATCAATGCATGGAACACAAAACAATATTAGCAAAAATTGGAAGAAACGTAACTTCAAATGCTAATTATACCAGTTAATTTGTAAGACCACAAGAGGTATGCGAAAAATTCCTTTAAACAAATCTGGAAGGTATAAACGTGTATGAAATCTATATAGGAGACTTTTAGATACGCTCTTTAACACGCCTTAGTACATCGCACCACTGTTTTTACATCTGCATATCTACATGTCAAAATGACAGAGTCTTTTATTGTCTTAATAATTAATTTTGCAAGCATATTAATCATATACCTGGCCTTAGGACACCAATGATTAACGCCAAGCGTCAAAACTTGACGCAACGATTTTAGTCTCTCTCTCTCTCAGCTTAATTTAGCTTCCCATCAAAGGATTTCCCACTTCCAGATAAATAACAGTTTTGGGAGGGAAAGGAATCCGGAGCCTCCCGACCTTTTCTGGGAATTTACTTCCGGCTGAGGCGGTTCGAAAATATCTTCTGAAAATGCAAAGGTCTTCTCGAAGGAAACATGGCAGAGGAAACTTACGTGACTAACTGTCTGTATCCTCGGCTGTCTTTAACCAGTCGTGACACACTTGAAAGCTTCTTTAGGTTTTCACAGAGGTATTTTACTTATTTATTTATTTATTTCTTTTTGTCAATAGTACCAGTGCAATAGCTATCCTTTGAAGGGTATTCTGCTACGTTCTGTCAGAATCAAAGAAAATGTTTTTTGTTCGTTTTGATGTCCTTTATCAACTTTTTAGCTTTTGTAAAAGAAAACTGTTGAGATGGCTATTCGTCTGTCCGTCCGTACTTTTTCTGTCGCCCGCAGATCTTAGAAACTACTGTGGCTAGAGGGCTGCAAATGCTATGTTGATCATACACCCTCCAGTCATCATAGATACCAAATTGTAGCCCTCTAGCCTGAGTCGTTTTTATTTTATTTAAAGTTAGCCATGATCGTCTGGTGCCAACAACACAAGCCACTGCCGGGCCATGGCTAATAGTGTCATACAGCATTATACAATGTACAGAAAACTCGATTACGCCGAAGAAACTTCGCTAATTTTTAATGTGTTTTCTTTTGTATTATACTGAGCAAAGTTTTTTAAATTGTTTCATTTTCTTCAGGTAAATTCGAAACTTGATCATTTTATATCCAGCATACAAGAAGGCCATTATTAAAGAAAAAAAATTACAGAAGGCCATTATTAGAAAAAAAATACAGGAAAGTTGGAAGGGAAGGTTTTATACCACAAAATACAAATGACGCGCATAGTTCTGGGAAACGTGACCTGTGGATTTCCTATTTTGGGAGGAAAAAAGTAACCCATCCTGTGCCAGCGACGTCAAAAAAAATAAAATCATGGCGATGGCTATATGTATGCATAAAGCTTAAAATTCATTTTGTTTCTCTCTCTCTCTCTCTCCCTTTTTACTTTTGTTTTTATGCATATTGATTAAGCATTAAAATTCCGTTCGAGATTCGTTGCAAAAATGAAAAGTTTCACGAGTTTATATTCAGATTCTCGTATTGGGAAAAAAGTTCAAGTTTTAAAGAGTGAAAACTGAAATCTTTCAGGCATGATATAAATTAATAGCGATCAGAATAATATAAGATTAATCATTCATAGAATTAAAGATATTTCCTTAACATTTTCCCCGAGTATTTCCAATGTTATCTAAATCAAGATGGAAAAATTTCCTTGTGCTAAACCCACGAAGAAGTTAACAGCTCAGGAAAGAGAAATTGCATATTTGTTAGCTGGATATTAAACAATGAATAGTCTTCTTACTTATCCAAGACTTTCTTAATAGATAAAGGTGTAAGAAATATTGTTATTGGAATCGACTATGATACAACAATTGCAGAAAACCCTATTTCAGAAAATCTGAAGTCATGACCGTTTGATGAAGGCGATCAGCAGCTGCCAGGAACGAAATCTGCTAAATCGGAGAGAAAGCTATTCGTAATCGGCCTCAGTTCAATAACTTCAAACACTGAATCTTGCATAATTACTCAGAATATGAAGAGGAAAAATAATCCAGTAAATGGAGTTTAGACTCATTATTCTAACAGAATCTAAATTCTAAAAAAAAGTTTTCTAATATTAAATATGCTGTAGTCAATGTTGTAGTAACATTCTCTCAGATTTGTATAATATTCTGCGATGAAACAGGAAGATTTAATTTAGGTAATGGAAGTTATCATGTTTCGAAAAAGCTTTCGCCAAGGATGCACGATTTCTTTGAAGAGCCTCTGAATAGCAAGACAAAAAAAATTCCCTTAATCAAAGATTACTTTTGAAGGGTGAGGCAGTGATGCGAGATGTATCATAGTTGAGACAAAATTATTCCAATCAAATGTCTGATCACGATATTTTGATGAAATCGATATCATAAATGAATCAAAGTAAGGTTAGAAATAATGATCATACCGAGACTGCCAGTAGAACATTGATATGTCATGTGTGGCAGCCCCGCGTACCTTGATTACTACCCCGAAAGAAAACCAGGAAGACAAAGGGCGAACAACTTTGCGCAATAGATGGGGTCCTCCTACCCGTCACCCCTCACCCCCATACCATCGATTGGTCACGCTTGTCCAACAATAGCTGCAACCAATTCTCTTTCATTTTTCCTTTTGTAACAGACGCCGCGGTTTTAGTCCGACCGTTGCATTCAATTGAATCGAGAATAGTCGCGTTAAAAGATTACCATATTGCTCAGCCGTACTTGGCTGGAAATATCTAAACGCAGCGGGTCCGACATTTCAATCTGTCTGGGCCAAATAATACTCCACTGAGAAAGTTGTTATGATCCTTCTTTATCTTTCTTGAATATCATATCTACGCATAACCTTTCCCAAGCCTCACGTCGTCGGACATCTATTGTGGGTTAGTGGCACCATCCGAGTCGTTTCTCTAATAAAAATGAATAAATCAGTCTTTCACTCTTGGGGTAAAGGTCCAATTTTTCAGCGATATTTGGTTATGGTATTTTTACAACGTTTCATAATCAACGTAAATAGTTTGTCTCTAATTACTCAAGTAAATAAAACTAGGTATTAAGGGCACAGTTTTAAAAGTTAGAAACAAGTCATAGCTCATGTTTAAAGTGCATTATTTCATTTCTTACAAGAGAGAGAGAGAGAGAGAGAGAGAGAGAGCGAGCTATTTCTGACCATCAAACAAAGCAGCTGGTTCTAAAATAAAGGTTTTCCTCCTCCTCCTCCTTTCTTGCTCCACATGACATTCCCTCTGTGTAAAGGCTTTACAAATCTCGGGGAAAGTACGAGATGGAACGATTTCGTGAATGCGAGACGTTTTCTTTTTACTTTCATCTGGAGGCGCAGAAGGACCCCTCTGTATATTTCGGCGATTTGGACAAATATATATATATATATATATATATATATATATATATATATATATATACTATATATATATACAATATATATATATATATATATATATATATATATATATATATATATATATATATATATACGCAACCATACCATTAAATGCAAGACGGAAATCAGCTATGAAGATTTCAAGATTATTGGTATACAAACTACCCACAATAACTGCTTATTCTTGACACATTAGGTTATTAGACAACGAGTTCCCTCTTTGAACTGTCAAACAACCGCTGTTCCCTAACTTCCCCTGTATTTTCCTTAACACTCTGCCTTTCTTTGGGGAAAACATTTGCATGTTTTATTCCTAGTGCGTCCTTATCCTCCAGTGGTTTTTAAGTGTGTCTGTATTGAAGTATGTTGTCTGGTTTTTACTAATTTATTACCAAATGCGTCTGTGTTTGGGTGCGTTTTCTGTTCTTAACAATTCTATCTTAGTATTATTCGGTTGTTATCAGTTTTCCTCCCCCGATTTTGAAATAAAGTCTTGTATATAGCTCTTTTAATTAATCCATATTAACATATTGTATTTTATTGTTGTAGATCTCCCTGATGATGTGATTACGAATCATGAAACGTTGGAATAAAACATCTGCTTCTGTATTCCTGCCCTTAATCTGCATGCAAAGATTATATATATATATATATATATATATATATATATATATATATATATATATATATATATATATATATATATTTATATACTAAACAGATGAAGGCAGGCAGAAACACACAGGAATTTGACATTATGGCATTTATTCCAACGTTATACAATACATTATTGCATCCTCAAGGAATTCTACAATAGATGTACATAAAATATTTTTAAAAACTTTTTTAAAAATTCTAAAATTAAAAACAATGTTATCTTTAAGTCAGTTTAAATGGAGACCATATTTAAAACACACAACAAGTCAAGTTAAAACACAAGTTACATAAATAAAAAAACTATGAAATTGAACACTAATATTCAAGGATTTATTTTAAAAAATTAATAATAATAATAATAAATAAATAAATAACTAAAGGAAGAGTGGAGCTAACCTGCCAGAGCAAAGTCAAGAGTAAAACTAAAAGCAGAAACGAAAAGTAAACAATAATAGGCATTAAGAACAACATCAAAGTCAAGATAAAAAAAAAAAGCTGAACGGCTGAGGACTGGGTATTTAAAACTGGAACAAGTTGTTTTATTTTCAACGTCTCTAAAATAAATAGGTCTTTAGAGTTGTTGACCTGTCCAATTATAGAGAAATCTTTGTAGTCGATGTTTGTTTTACATTGCAAGGAATGATTTCTTATATTAGATGCATCTGGGTTGAACAGTGACATCCCGTTCTGTAACTAACCCTCTTATGAGAATCAACTCGTACCCTAAGATGACGCTTCGTGGATCCCACATAATTTCCCATATCACATCTGGAACAAGTATATTTATATGCCACATTAGACGTCATCAAAGGGCAGAGTCGGTCTTTTACTCTGAATATATATGTATATATACATATTTTTACATATTTACATTTCATTTCATATATGTATGTATGCATATATATATATATATATATATATATATATATATATATATATATATATATATAATGAAATGTAAATATGAAATATATATATATATATATATATATATATATATATATATATATATATATATACATATACACGTATTATATAGATGAGAAGACACATCTGTTTGTTGTCTGCTCATTCCAAGTGAATGTCTACACAGTGAACCGTGAATATGAACTTTGAACAGAGGTTAAGATAACATAGGGTTAGCAAACACAGCTAATTAGATTTTCTTAAAAACATATCTAACCCCCTAAAAAAATTGCTTCCATCTCCCCCCAAACTGGATATATTATACATTCGAAGCTTAATAAGTGTGAATATATATATATATATATTATATATATATTATATATATATATATATATATATTAAGATGTAATGTATAATATCAAGTTCATTCTGTCACGAGGATAACATGAACCAATAAAAATTATAACTGATAAAAATTATAATTGATATGTATAATATATATATATATATATAATATATATATATATATATATATATAATATATATATATATATACACATCAATTGATTATTTATTGGTTCAATGTATATATATTTATATATATATATATATATATATATATATATATATATATATATGTGTGTGTGTTGTGTGGGTGGGTGTTTGTGTGTGTGTGGGTGGTGTGTGTGCAAGTGATCTAAAGAAATTTACATATCTCGTCAAAATAGCTTGAAAACTCGTTATTTATTTTTTTATTGTTTATTTTTCATTCTATTTTTCTGATATGATCAACGTTAGTTGAAATGATAACATTTCTAACTTCCTGTTTAGTTACTCGCCCGTCGAAGACATTTATTTTCTCATCTTCACAGTCGTCGTGATTGCCATGATCTTTGAAGCCGTCGACGCCTCCAGAAGCCCTCCATTTCCCATTATGGGCCTTCCAATGACGTCCAAGGTGGGCATTGCCGAAGGCTCCGTGAGGAATCTATTGAAGAATGAAGAATCGTGTTGGAGCCGAAATAACGATTCTTTGGAATTCCCAAAGTTCGGTGGCTTTTTTTGTTTCTAGCATTTTTAACAGGTTGCAAGAAGGGTATATAACCACTAACCATGTTTGCACTGAGTAAAGTTAACTTGTTTGTGAATAACTTATTGGCTCTGATCCGTCCTGGATCAGTGTTATCTTTTGTAAATGGAATTAATATTATCCAAAACCTTGGATACTTTATTGGTAAAAATGCGATAGGTCTTATTCTGGGAGGCCTTCTTGGACATCTACAGACAAAGTACTTGGAGGAAAGGAAGGCTCACCAAGATGCTCGAGATGACGTTTTCTATTCAACCGAAATGATATCCCTTCTGAAGGAGGAAAACTCGAGTCTCCTTCGTGAAATTGACGAGGGAAAGAAAAACGAGGAAGCTCTTACCAAGAGGAATGATGATTTAGGCAACGAGTTGAAAACGAAAATTGCAGACTATGAGGACGTATTATTCCGGAAAGGAGAGGAAGTAGACACTCTAAAGGACCAACTCGCTGATAGAGACAAAGCGTGTGAGCTGAACAGAAACAAACTGGAGGAAATGGAGAGTCGAGCATCGGACAACGACTTTTATTGTGGTTACCTGGAAGAGAAAGTTAAGGCGCATGAAGCGGAAAGGAAAAAATTGAAACAGGTGACCACACAGCTCGAAGAGAAGTTGCAAACCTCACAGCAAGAATTATCTGCTCTTGCCAAAATTCGTGACCTCGGAAAAAATCATGTTCATGAGGCTCAGAAGAAGGTCCGTATTCTGGAAGAGAGAGTTCAGCAGCTTCAACGAGAAAATGAAAAACTGAAGGAGAAATTAGACGAGAGAGAGCGGGAAGTGGCCTCACTGAGTAATTTAAGAGCAAATAAACAAAAGAATAAAAATAATGCTCTGGTTGCAGAGAACAAGGCCCTCAAAGAAAGGATCGCAAAAAAAAAAACGAACAAGATCAAAATGCAATCCTCCAGAGCGAAAGAGCCGAAAGGAAATCACTAGAAACTGAGTTGAAGGAAGTAAAAGGAAATCTGAAAGTGGCGGAAGATACCTTGAGTCAGGTTCAAGAGCGACTCAAAGAGGCTGAAGAAAAAAGTACACAGGTAGAAGTACATCGGCGAAAAGTCCTGGAGGCAGAGGCTGATCGCTGTATTGAGATGGAAGATTTTCAGACAGCAATTGTTTTCCTAGGAATTATAACAAAGGACTATGATAATGTGTTGGATTGTCGTGGAGTCTGCCCTACTTTGTGCCTTTGATGCTGAGTTAGAGAAAGCTGAAATGATTTTGACTCAGGTTCTAGACCGATGTCCTCACCACGAAAGGGCACTCAAGGGAAAAGAGTTTCTGGAGCAGCGGAAGATATGGTACTCGATTCCGTCGATGATAGACGAATGTGAAATCGATGCTGTTTTGGAAAGGCTTACACACGCACAGTCTCTGGAATCCTTTTTCCCGCAGGTACGTGTTGACTTGGCCAGAATGAAAGGGAACGTCTTCTGTAAGCTTGGACGGCTGCAAGAAGCATGTGACTGTTTCCTCGATGTTCTGGATAAGGACGAAGATCAAGATGACTGTAGGTTAAGACTGGCATTGTGTCTCTTGCTGCTTGGCAGACACGGTGAAGCTACGGTCCATCTTGAGAAATTAGATGAAGATCAAGAAGATGTGGAAGCTTTGATCTCTGCTGCCGAAACCCTGGAAAGAATGGAACGCCATGGCTGCCCCTACGACATCCTAGGCGTTGCAGAGGATGCTGCTTTGAAGGAAATAGAAAAGTCCTACAGGAAGCTGGCCCTCAAGAGCCACCCTGATAAGTTCCAAGGGTCTCAGGCAGAGCGAGAACAAGTGAATGAAATCATGCAAAAGATCAACTACGCTAACGACATCCTACGTGACGCTGACGAAAGAGAGGAATACAACACTCTCAGGGGCTTCGTCAAGGACGTTGCGGATAAGCTGTTCGAAGATCCCAAGTTTCCCGATGAATCCGATGATGAAGAAGAAGATGAGTCAGAACTGTCTGAGGAAGAGGAAGAATGTGATGAAGAGGACGAAGAGGACGAAGAGGAAGAATGTAATGAAGAGGACGAAGAGGAAGAATGTGACGAAGAGGAGGAAGAGGACGAAGAGGACGAAGAGGATGCAGAGGACGAAGAGGATGCAGAGGACGAAGAGGAAGAATGGGATGAAGAGGACGAAGAGGAAGAATGGGATGAAGAGGAAGAATGAAAAGCAGGAAAATTAAAGGAAACAAAGAAGAAACAGCAAAGAGAAGCGCCCAAAAACTGAAGAATTTGACTGGGTAGCGAGTTGATGCTGCTGCGTCGTATTCCGGAGGCGTTGCGATCTGTTCGGTCCATACTCTGGGGTTGACTTCGGGATGGGTGTTGGTCTGTTGTAACCGGGCTCCCCCACCCGGTTCCAGCAAACGGGAGGTCCCCCCACCTCCCAAACACCCATCCTTCAGCCAACCTCATAGACTGGGCCAAAGAGATCAAAACGCCCCCTGGAACAGGATGGAACAGCACCAACAAACAGTCAGTCGTAATTCACCTGTGTACTTTGCATCTTATTTCATAATATTTGCAACCCAACAGAGAACGCTGGTAAATCACAAATAAATATAAGGGCCTCACGGGCATGAAGATAGGTGACAGCCATTCCTCCTCTCTCTCTCTCTCTCTCTCTCTCTCTCTCTCTCCCTCTCTCTCTCTCTTCTTTCTTCCTTTCTCTGTCTCTTTCTTTCTCTCCTTCTCTCTGTGAGAGGTAGGAAGAGGAGAAGGGACTCAGGGCAGGAAGGGAGGTCCCACCCCTCCCTTTCAGTCCTTAACTTCTTTTCCTCTCTCTCTCTCTCTCTCTCTCTCTCTATTTCCTTATTTCTTCCTTTCTCTGTCTCTTTCTCTCTCTCCTTTTCTATGTGAGAGGTAGGAAGAGGAGAAGGAGCTCAGGGCAGTAAGGGAGGTCCCACCCCTCCTTTCAGTCCTAGCTTCTTTCCTCGCTCTCCCTCTCTATCTTTCCTTGCCTCTAATCTCTTCTATCTTCCTTTTCCTCTGTCTCTTTCTCTCTCTCCTTCTATTTATGAGAGGTAGGAAGAGGAGAAGGAGCTCAGGACGGGAAGGGAGGTCCCACCCCTCCGTTTCAGTTCTTAACTTCTTTCCTCTCTCTCCCTCTCTATCTTTCCCTTTCTCTATCTCCTTTCTTCCTTTCTCTGTCTATTTCTCTCTCTCCTTCTCTCTATGAGAGGTAGGAAGAGGTAAGCTAATGCCTCCGTCATCAAAACTGGATTTCTGCCCAACTTTTGATTGCTGGTCTAAGCCTCCTTAAGGAGATTGGTAATTGTTGGACCAGCTTAAGTGTGGGTATACCAGTTTTGAGCCATAGGCAACCTCTGGCATGCTAAGTTAATGCCTCTGTCATCAAAACTGGATTTCTGGCCACCTTTTGGTTGCTGGTCTAAGCCTCCTTCAGGAGATTGGTAATTGTTGGACCAGCTTTAGTGTGGGTATACCAGTTTTGAGCCATAGGCAACCTCTGGCATGCTAAGTTAATGCCTCTGTCATCAAAACTGGATTTCTGGCCACCTTTTGGTTGCTGGTCTAAGCCTCCTTCAGGAGATTGGTAATTGTTGGACCAGCTTAAGTGTGGGTATACCAGTTTTGAGCCATAGGCAACCTCTGGCATGCTAAGTTAATGCCTCTGTCATCAAAACTGGATTTCTGGCCACCTTTTGGTTGCTGGTCTAAGCCTCCTTCAGGAGATTGGTAATTGTTGGACCAGCTTTAGTGTGGGTATACCAGTTTTGAGCCATAGGCAACCTCTGGCATGCTAAGTTAATGCCTCTGTCATCAAAACTGGATTTCTGTCCACCTTTTGGTTGCTGGTCTAAGCCTCCTTAAGGAGATCGGAGGGAGGGAGGGGGGTAGTGGGTGCCATGACTTCCCTTGTTTTCTAAATAAGGAAAGGCTAAACCCACCTGATGAGCCCTTTGGCAAGGGTGAAACCTCAGGATGATGATGATGATGATGAATAATAATAATAATAATAATAATAATAATAATAATAATAATAATAAAAATAATAATAATACTAATAACAATAATAATAATAATAACAGAACAAACTATTCGGAACCAACCAGAAAAGACTATACAGCCAACTAAGAGGGGAAGATAACCACCCAGAAATTCCCGAAGCCGAACCAAGTAAAGAGACTCTGGAAAACATATGGAGCAATCCGGTATCACACAACAAACATGCAACATGGCTCCAGGAAGTCAAGGAAGAAGAAACAGAGAGAATAAAACAAAGATTCACAGACATCACGACAGACACAGTCAGACACCAACTAAAGAAAATGCCAAACTGGAAAGCCCCAGGTCCCGATGAAGTCCATGGATACTGGCTCAAAAACTTCAAGGCCTACACCCACGAATAGCAGAAACAACTCCAGCATTGTATCTCAAATCACCAAGCACCCAAATGGATGACCACAGGAAGACATCCTTAGTACAAAAAGACAAGAGTAAGGGAAATATAGCCCAGTAACTACAGGCCTAATCACTCCTCCACCAATAATGTGGAAGTTACTAAACAGGTATCATCAGTGAAAGGCTATACAACTACCTAGAGGAGACAAAACACCCATTCCCCCCACCAACAGAAAGGCTGCAGAAGGAAGTGTAGGGGCACAAAAGACCAGCTCCTCATAGACAAAATGGTAATGAAGAACAGTAGGAGAAGGAAAACCAACCTAAGCATGGCATGGATAGACTATAAGAAAGCCTTCGATATGATACCACACACATGGCTAATAGAATGCCTGAAAATATATGGGGCAGAGGAAAATACCATCAGCTTCCTCAAAAATACAATGCGCAACTGGAATACAATACTTACAAGCTCTGGAATAAGACTAGCAGAGGTTAATATCAGGAGAGGGATCTTCCAGGGCGACTCACTGTCCCCACTACTCTTCGTAGTATGCCATGATTTCCATGACCAAAGTACTACAGAAGATGGATGCCGGGTACCAACTCAAGAAAAGAGGCAACAGAATCAACCATCTGATGTTCATGGACGACATCAAGCTGTATGGTAAGAGCATCAAGGAAATAGATACCCTAATCCAGACTGTAAGGATTGTATCTGGGACATCAGGATGGAGTTTGGAATAGAAAAATGCGCCTTAGTCAACATACAAAAAAGGCAAAAAGTAACGAGAACTGAAGGGATAAGGCTACCAGATGGGAGCAACATCAAACACATAGATGAGACAGGATACAAATACCTGGGAATAATGGAAGGAGGAGATATAAAACACCAAGAGATGAAGGACACGATCAGGAAAGAATATATGCAGAGACTCAAGGCGATACTCAAGTCAAAACTCAACGCCGGAAATATGATAAAAGCCATAAACACATGGGCAGTGCCAGTAATCAGATACAGCGCAGGAATAGTGGAATGGACGAAGGCAGAACTCCGCAGCATAGATCAGAAAACCAGGAAACATATGACAATACACAAAGCACTACACCCAAGAGCAAATACAGACAGACTATACATAACACGAAAGGAAGGAGGGAGAGGACTACTAAGTATAGAGGACTGCGTCAACATCGAAAACAGAGCACTGGGGCAATATCTGAAAACCAGTGAAGACGAGTGGCTAAAGAGTGCATGGGAAGAAGGACTAATAAAAGCAGACGAAGACCCAGAAATATACAGAGACAGGAGAAAGACAGAAAGAACAGAGGACTGGCACAACAAACCAATGCACGGACAATACATGAGACAGACTAAAGAACTAGCCAGCGATGACACATGGCAATGGCTACAGAGGGAGAGCTAAAGAAGGAAACTGAAGGAATGATAACAGCGGCACAAGATCAGGCCCTAAGAACCAGATATGTTCAAAGTACGATAGACGGAAATAACATTTCTCCCATATGTAGGAAGTGCAATACGAAAAGTGAAACCATAAACCACATAGCAAGTGAATGCCCGGCACTTGCACCAGAACCAGTACAAAAAGAGGCATGATTCAGTAGCAAAGCCCTCCACTGGAGCCTGTGCAAGAAACATCAGCTACCTTGCAGTAATAAGTGGTACTAGCACCAACCTGAAGGAGTGATAGAAAACGATCAGGCAAAGATCCTCTGGGACTATGGTATCAGAACGGATAGGGTGATACGTGCAAACAGACCAGAGTGACGTTGATTGACAAGGTCAAGAAGAAAGTATCACTCATTGATGTCGCAATACCATGGGACACCAGAGTTGAAGAGAAAGAGAGGGAAAAATTGGATAAGTATCAAGATCTGAAAATAGAA